>NW_017617471.1:8625078-9225078 GCF_001879475.1 Ipomoea nil
GGATGGGGACTATTTTTAATTCCCTGACCGCCCCGTTGCCATCCCTATCAGCTACTTGCACTTATAACATATTTACTTGCACCAAAGTTTGAGTTATTTATGAAAATGTCATCGCATCGTTTTTTTAAAATTACATCTGATTCGTTGATCTTGGCACGTGGACGGCTGTGAGTGATTCTTATTTTTCTCCTGAGCGACTGTTCTCACATGAGCGCGCCCCTATATATATATATATACACACACACACACACATACACACACACACATATATATGTGTGTGTGTGTGTGTGAACCTGTACATCATTATATACTGTTATATTTGCTCGATCTTGTAGTTTATAGTGATTTTGACCTGGTTATACATCACTGCACCACTTTACAAGTGCGCAACTTCACTGAATGTACCAATGCACCACTCATAAGATCTTGGTCGTCCAATCTCACATTTAACGATGTGTAATGTTCATAAGCTCACACCTGTAACGGACCATACATATATATATTTTAAGTTATTTACAAAAATGTCACACCAAATATTCTCTAATTGTTTCATATTTGTTAAATCTTTCTAAATGAACAATTTTGTTTTTTTGTTTTTTTGTTTTTGTTTTTGTTTTTTTTTTTTGTTTTTTTGTTTTGATGAGAAAATGAACAATTCTATTTAATGGCTAATTCTCTCATGAAAGTGGTTTTTACAAGAGTACGTCCATATATATAAATTTTAATTGATGTACAAATAAATTTTTCTTCGTATTTAACTAAAAAAAAATGGTGCAAACAAGCGTTCCGGTTTCCGGAAGAAGCAAGAATTATTTATTTTCACTTTCTTGGAAGAAAGCCAACACAAGGGACAGCCTGCTGTCACACTCCACTTTTCTTAGTGTTCCAAACAGTAGAAAATGTGCAGAAAAAAAGACAACTAATACTACTCACCAGTCACGTCTTAATATATACTACCAAAATCTACCAAAAGAAAAAAAGAAAAAGAAAAATTGCAGCACACCATAGCCATCTCTTTATCTTTAATTTGCTTCTTCAACGACCCATTGCTTCATACATTCACCTCCATTATTAACCCTAGAACTGGAAATCAAGCAGATGGGTCTTCTTATTTCCGGTTTTGGACAACTGGGTCGGGCATAGAATCTTTGTCTGGGGCTCCTTGATCTGCTCCAGGGCCGTTCCCACTAATTCAGCTCCCACAGCTTGTATAGTTAGTGTAAATGGTGGATTGATTGACTTGGTTTGACTCGGTTCCTCAACATGGCTCGCCGTCATGGCTGGCAACTCCCGGCTCACTCGTTCCAGGTTAGTTCTCTTGCATTTTCTTGTCCTGGGTTTGATTTGAAATCTTAATGTCGACTTTTGTTTAGCACTGCTCGCTGTTTAATGTTTGGATATGAGGATATCTTTTGTTTTGGGGGTTGACATTTTGTTGACATTGGCTTGATTTGAAATCTTAAATGTGAAACCTTTGACTTTTTTCCCCTTATTGTAGATGTTGTTGCTGTTTATTTCTTTATTTATTGTTAACATTTTCTGATTTGGACCAAAATGCTCTTTGAACATTTTCTGATTTTGAAAATTTCCAGTTTTCATCTAAAAGAATGATCTTTCACATTGGAGTATATGACACTGTTTCTTGGTATTAATTTGTTTTAATTTTTTTTTTCTTCTATTTTATTGTTGGGGATTGGGTGGTGAAAGTTGCAGCATAGTACTGAAAATAGTAACTTGCCAATTAAAATTCATACTTTGTGTTAAACAATTTGGTTCTTGCTGCCATTGTAGTGTTAATAATCACCAGCATTGCTGTTAGATTCTTTCAAAATTCTTACCATAATTGCTTGTAGGTTGTTGCTATAACAGTTTTCTTCCTGCTCTCTGTTGCCTTCTACGCATTTTTTGCTCCATTCCTTGGAAAGGACCTCTACGAGTACATAGCAACTGGTGTCTATTCGTTCTTGGTGAGTATGATGCATACTGATTTTCAAGTGATTCTGGTTCGATATCTATTTCATATTCTGGCATTTATTTCCTCTTTCTTTGACATCTTTAAGCACTATTTCAGGCACTTAGTGTATTTATCCTCTATGCGAGATGCACGGCCATTGATCCTGCTGATCCTGGGATTTTTGTTGTAGCTGATAAAACATCACCCTGTAGATCACACAATGAGATGGAGTTACCCGGTTAGTGTTTTTTAATGCCCTCCACCAGGAAAGACTAATGTGTCTCTCACGTAGCACTTTACAGATGTCCTAAGCAGGCTCTAACTTTAGGAGGCACCTTTAAGCCCATACCATACTCAGACTAATCCCCATTCTCACCGGACTGGCCCAATTAAGGGGCAAAGTGTTGGCCAGATTGGTTTTTCCATACAAGAGGGGGTTCGAACTCCCGACCTCTTTTAAGGGACAAGAGTGCACGGCCACTCACGCCAACCCCCTACCTTTTAGCTTCCCCTTTGTAACTCCACTATGTTGCATCTTTGGTTGACAGCTCAATTGCTTTTATATAGGTGATTCATCTGCTAGAGAAGGGTCAAACAAGGGAGGACCCAGAAGTGGTGGAAAGTATGATAGGCAAGCTTCGGGTTGCTGTGGAAGATTCTGTGGGTTCTTTTGTGGTTGTCTTGTGATTGGCGATTGCCGCAAAGATGAGCAGCAGCAGCAAAACGGGGAGGAAGAGGCTTTGTTCTGCACATTGTGCAACGCAGAGGTATACCATCTATGAGTTTCGAAATTTGATTGATTTGCAATTTGGTAGTGATTTTAAACGTTGGGTATCAGCAACGAAACATACTTTTGACATGACAACGTTTGATCGTGAAAGTTCCTCTGGACATTCACTGCAGATTCCTTCCCCGTCTCCCACCTTAAAAATGAAACTATTCTATTTGGAAATCCCACTCCCTTTTATCAATGTGTTCTTTGCCTTCCTTTCCTTCGTCCTTTGCCCCTTTGTGTATATTTTGCTTATGTTTGTACGGTCTTTATTTAAAAAGTCTATTGTGCATTTGTAATGAATATAATTAAGAACGCCAATGACCTTGTGGTCTAGTGGCACGAAGTGGCTTCAGTGGGGGCGGTATTGACTCTTTGTGCTTCAGTAGATTGAGAAAGTAGTTATGAACAGATATTTCATTGTAACAGAGCCAATAGTACTAAAAGAAAAGAATATAATTAAGAACCTTACTCAGGAAAGTTGCCATTTATAGGTTCGCAAGTTCAGCAAGCACTGCAGAAGTTGTGACAAATGTGTTGACGGATTTGATCATCACTGCCGTGTAAGTTCAAGTTTTTAATTTAAAACAGAAGCTTTCAAGTTTTTAATTTAAAACAGATCAGCTTTGTTAATCTCCTTCTCCAATTACCGAAAAATAAAAAAGAAGAAAAAACCAACAAATACTTCTCCATTTTTGTAGTAAGAATACTATGACAATTGAGTCTTTTCTCGATATGGTCTTTTTTAGAACACATTTTTTTTTTTAATTTTTTTTTTAATTTTAATTTTAATTTTTTTTTTTTTTTTTTTGCATTGGTGAGTTTCCATTTGGTTATTGGCAAATTTAATGTCATTCAAGATGTTGCAATTTATGCAGTGGTTGAATAATTGCGTGGGAAGGAAAAATTACTTCACATTTGTATGCCTTATGGGAGCAAGCCTTATTTGGGTAAGATTTTTACATAGTGGTAATTGCCTTTTATTCTCTTTTAAAAATCTTTGAGCAAAAATTCCAATTCTTCTTATCTTCTTCCTCCCGCATCTTCTAACCAATATTTTCCCTTTTTGCTTTCAGCTTACCTTTGAATGTGCCGTCGGCATTGCTGTTATAGTTAGATGCTTTGCATATAAAAACGCTACAGAGTTTCAGATTAGGGATAGGCTTGGAGATGGATTCTCCCGACCACCATTTGCTACTGTAGTGGTATGCGTTCTATTAAGATGTTTAATCTCCTACTCTTCTTAAATCTTAATCTTCACGTCTGTATGAGCTCTCGTTTTTTGGATTGCGTTTCAGGCTCTATGTACAGCAGTTTCGTTTCTTGCCACAGTGCCATTAGGGGAATTATTCTTTTTCCACATTATTCTAATACGCAAGGTAAGTTGGTATGATACATGTCTAGTTATGTACATTCGGGAGTGGTGCGTACTTGTGCATGTCAAAGAGAGAATTACCATACATTTTACCCAGCTTGGTTAGCTTGGTTGGCGTGAGTGACCGTGCACTCTTGTCCCTTAAAAGAGGTCGGGAGTTCGAACCCCCTCTCGTATGGAAAAATCAATCTGGCCAGCACTTTGCCCCTTAATTGGGCCGGCCTGGTGCGAACGGGAGCTGGTCTGAGTTTGGTACGGGCTTAAAGGTGCCTCCTACAATTTGGGCCTGCTCAGGACACCTCGTGGTCTGACCAAAAAAAAAATTACCATACATTTTTTTTTCTTTGTTGCAGGGTATCACGACATACGACTATGTGGTTGCTATGAGGGCCCAAAGCGAGGCTCCTGGACCCTCCGTAGATGCGGGAGACCTGCAAAGTTTGCCGCCTTCATCACCGACGAGCTCTGCTGTGACGGCCATCAGTGGAAAGAGTTCTTTGGGAATTGGCTTGCAATATAAGGGTTCTTGGTGTACTCCTCCAAGAATCTTCATGGATCACCAGGTACTACTTGCTTGTTTTAATTTGAGGATAGGCATAATCGGCCTTTTACGGGGCGTTTGGTTGGAAGGATAGAATTAGGAGGGAAAAAGATTGTAATTTGGTGGGAAAAGAATGAGGTGGAAGTAAAGTAGGAATTCAAATTCCATTGTTTGGTAGGCAGGAATAGAATTGCGGGGGATTGAAAGGAAAAAAATGAATAAAGACTAAAATGCCCTTGATAATAATAATTATAATTATAATAAGAAGGGCAAAGTTGTCATATGCCGTGGAATTCCAATTCCGCCGGAATTGGAATTGTAAATTCCATGGAATTTGGTAGGAATGGATTGCAATTCCATCCTACCGAACGCCCCATTACGGGTTGTAATCTTCATTGTTACTACTGAGTACTGAGGGTCTTGAAATTGCATTGGCAGGACGAAATTATCCCTCATCTAGAGCCAGGGCGTTTACCCTCGACGGTTGATCCAGATACCCTGGAAGCAGACAAGGAACGACAGCTACCGCAGCGCCAAGTGAGAATCAGCGCATGGAAGCTTGCGAAATTAGACTCGAAAGAAGCAATCAAAGCGGGTGTGAAGGCCCGAGCTTCGTCTTCTGTTTTACGCCCGGTTAGTTCTAGGAATCATCCCTACGATGCTGATACCTTATCCAGCGTCATGAGTGGTAAAAGCAGCCCGGCAAGCAGTAACCACGGATACTTTGAGAGAAACGCTAAAGCCGAGACCTCGAGATTATCCCCTTCCCGGAGCTCATACCCTCCCAGCCAAGCAAGCAGAGAAGACACCGAAACTTGCGGCCACAGCATCAGCAACATGAGCAGCCCTGTCCCAACGAACTTGACCACATCGCCACTAGGCCACCGTTCTTCTAGCCGAGATCATTTCAACCCGATGTATCAATCATCAGCCGACCACTCGCCACCGTCCACGAAAGTAAGTGACACCAACGCTTTACCCCATTTACCAGCTAGGAAGAACGGGTTGGGGGTTCTCGTTCCCGAGAACCCTAGGACAACGGTCGTCTGGGATCAGGAGGCGGGGCGGTTCGTATCCACTGCAACCAAAAGCGTGGCGTCTTCCTCCCAACATTCTGGTGCCGGGACAGAGCTAACGTACACAGGCCAGTCGATATTCTTCGGGGGTCCCTTGTCAAACGAGCGGATGAGAGGCGGCAGTGGCGGCACTGCAGCAGCATCGTCTGCCGGTTCGCAGAGAAATGCAGTGCCGAATTACTTTCAGCAAGGAAGATCACAAAGAGGAGGTCAGCTCCCTGTATTTGTTCCTAGTGATTCCCGGCAAGATCCGTTTTCTTCCCGGTTGCAATGACACTAGAATCAGACATTGATTTTGCAGCTTTGGTTTCTCAAAAAAAAAAAAAAAAAAATTGTTTCCCTCTGCTAGTCTACCTTCAACAGTAGTAAATGGTCTCTCCGTCTCATTTTAAATGCTCGATTCTGTTAATAATTATCTAATTTTACAATTCTAACTTTTATCTATTACAGAGTATTTATCAATTTAAAATTATATTTAACGTTGTATTAAAAACAACAGTAAAAAGAAATTAATGCTTGTAAACGTCTTATTCTTCCAAAGGCTGAACTCCAACCCTAAGGGCTTGTAAGCGTCTTATTGATTCCATTAGTGGTTGTGTAGTCAAGTATGTCCGTAGAGATGATAACCGCCCAGCTTACTATCTTCTCCGAAAAAGTTGAATCCCCAACTCTAAGGGACCCTCACATTCCGATTTAATAGAATATTTGAGAAGATTTAAATCACGATGAATCAATGGTTCAACGGCCTAGCTCACTATCTTGCTAAAGCCGATGGAGCTGGGGCTTGTGTACATTGTGGATTGGCGTTCTTCTCGTCTTTCTAGTATATGTGCTTGATTAATAAATTGTCATTTCTTGCTTTCAAAAAAAAAAAGAAGTGAAAATGCACATGCCAAGTGTGAATGTGCATTGCGCAAAACAACAAAGAACATTTTAATATTTTAAGATCTTGCATTGTGTAATTTGAGGGTTCACACATTTCTTGAGTGCACAGTGCACTTTTACACATCGTAAAATGCACTTTTATACAATGAAGTTTTTCGTTTGCATAGTTGTACCTAGAGTCGTAAACTTTATTTTTAAAAAATTAAGACCCTTAAACTTTAAAAAGTTACAATTAAACATATCAATTTTTCATTTATGTGCCTTTGGATCAATAACCAATTATCCCCAGGTAAAAATCGATAATGCGTATCTGTCAAGCCGCAAATATTTAAAAACACACACATACACACACACACCACACATATATTGGCAACACGTTAATCGATTACTTCTTCAAACAAGAGAACAAGACAACTGACCGATGACATTTTTAGATCGAGAAAGAAGAAGAAGACTACTAGTTAGGTACTCTCTTCAGATCGAGTAAGAAGGCAACCGTCGGTCATTTTCTTATTGAAGAAGAAGAAGGCAACCAACTGGTTTGCCTTCTTCCTCAAGTAGGCAACCACCGGCCTTGGTGGGCAAAACCGTAAAAAATAATAAATATGCTATGCTATTGTCTTTTTATAGGTAACTTGTTGATTACTAGTAAACATAACTTGACTGCATGATTTTATTAAGTTCAAGTGTTTAACTGCAATTTTTTAAAGTTCAAGGCATATTTGACACACACATACACACATAATTAGAATCATATGTGAATTAATAGCCCCGTGAGAACGTGCCGACTAATCTCATCGATCTACTTAAGATGATCAATGATTGGAAATTAATGAAATATGCAGTGACATTTATGAAATTATGATAGTTCATTCATAGATAACTACGAGCTTAAAGGTGCCTCCCATAGTTAGGGACTACTCACGACACCTTGCAGTTTAACCAAAATAATATACTCATAATCTATAATAGTGCATTTACATATGCATTATCAATATTTTTATGCACAACCGTAATTATTTAAAGAAAAATACTAGTTCGACTCCCAAGTTCTACTCCATATTTTACTCTTTCACTCAAAATTTTAATGTTGATATTTTCCTTTGACCTACAAAATTAAGATAACTTATCATTTTTCTCACATTAGGGAGTAAAAGTGAGTGAGTAGAGATTAAGAATTTATGTAATAAAACTCTTATTTAAATGTCATCACATTTTTTTCTATCTTAATTTTCAGCTCTTGATCATTCTAAATGAATAGATGAAATTAGTCCCTATATTTTAACGGGACTACTAGTTCTCATGGAAGTTTAACACTATATACATGTGTGTGTTATAATTCGATTAATATTTGAAATTAATATTAATGCGATATCAATTAATTCAAGTAAAAGTAAAAATTAAATTCATAAGTTTAGAGCATTAATTAATACTAATTAAATTATACTCGGTAGGTTCTAATTTGGAGCAACTTGTAATTGTTAATATAGGGAGCATTATATATTATTTATTAGTTAATTAATTAATTAATTAATTGTAGTAGTGGTAGTGTTTAATCGTTAGGCGTTAGTTAAATAACTGAATCCTTAGGAGCAGTGGTGGTTAGAAGTTGAAAATGGAATTTGTGGGACTAACTGAATCCCTTACCGCCAAAGCTCGCATTCATCTCCTTCCCTACATTTCAATCTATCTTCTGATCTCCACAAACAAAACCAAAACAATGCACAATGCGAGCTTCCTTTGCTCAAAATTCCATTTCTGTGCCCCACCACATGTTTGATTCTTTGCCCCAACCAAAAACACAACCTCTCTTCACACCCTGCACCTTTCATCGGATTGAGCAACGAGTTGATGCACAAATCTTTTGGATTATTTAACACAACAAGAAGATGTCGGGAGGAGGAGGAGGAAAGGGACGAGAGCTCGATCAGACGCCCACATGGGCCGTCGCATTAGTTTGTTTGGTCATTGTAGTTATTTCCTTAATGTTGGAGAAACTTCTTCACAAAATAGGACATGTGATCTCTCTCTCTCTCTCTCTCTTTGATGTTTGGATTTTTTGCTCGAATGTGCGAAATGTTTATGCCTTAGATTTCTTTTTGGGATTTCATCTAAATCAAATTGTTTCAGGCAGATTATTTCATGGATTGAAACACAGATTATTATTGGAATAATGTCTCTTGCATCATTGCTCATTCATACAATTTGATATTCATGTCTCTACCAATCTTATATGCAGACAAGCACTAGATTGTATTGGTGCAGGCTTTCCTTTGATCTTCTTGTTGATTAATTGCATTTTGTTTCAGACATTTGAGAGGAAGAAAAAGAGAGCTTTGGTTGAAGCTTTGGAGAAGATTAAGGGAGGTAGGAACTCCAACTTTTTTTTTTTTTCTTTTGCTGCAACATTCACCCGAGAAACAAAAAAAACCCAGAGTTTTGGGACTAGGTGGTCCAAGATTTCAAATTGGATGTATTGACTCCTCGTCCTGATTCCTTTTTTGTTTCCTGCAGAGCTCATGGTTTTGGGATTTATTTCCCTGCTTCTAACATTTGGGCAAAGCTACATTGCTAAAATATGTATTCCTGAAGCAGCTGGCAACACTATGCTGCCATGCCTTATACATGACGAACACGTCGAACATCAGGCACCAGGACATGGGGAACATGCTCCATCAGGGGAACATGGGGAACATGCTCCACCAGAAGATGAACATCAAGAACCTGCTGAAGCAGGGGGAGAACATCATAGAAGGCTTCTATGGAGTATGCGCAGAGTTTTATCAGGTCATGCAGTTGAGGAGTGCAAGGAAGTAAGTATGAGTGAATACAGTACACTTGACCTGCCCTCAGAAGTCTAACTTATAAAATTAGTATTATGCTGTATTAGAGTGTTGAGGGTGGAAGACATTTTTGCGATATACTTCTCCCAACATATTTTTACAGAAAGGAAATTTGTTCCATCTTACTATTTACCAGATTTAAACATTGTTGGAAAATTGAAAGAAATTATCATTTAGATACTGTAAGGAAATGGCATGAAGAACATTAAATGGATGTACACGTGTAACGTGTTGACATGATAATGTCAAGTCATGAAATTTTCAGTAGTTTCAATATAAGGTGTTTGACTATAAAATATTGCCCATAGATATTTTATATTTTTGTAAAAAACAGTCTTGAATTTTAGTGCTCTATCATGGACCATTGTCAATTAACCCAATTCCTTGAAATATCAGGCTAACCAAGTTTGTATCTGCAGGGACTTATACCACTAATATCTCTCAATGGTTTGCACCAGCTACACATCTTCATATTCTTTTTGGCTGTATTTCATGTCATCTATGGTGCTATAACAATGGCTCTTGGAAGAATGAAGGTAATACTTTCCAATTCCTTTGCAATTTACCAACCAACTTTATCATTAACTGCAATATAGTAAGTTTGTCGGGTCATCTCAAGATTAGTTGCTTATTCTTATGCTGTAGCATTCATAAATTATCTGGATTTCTTCCCTCATTTAACAGTGGCATGCCTACAAGCTTGGATTGTGTCCTACTTTGTTGCACAATTATTGTTAGTTGGCATGATCTAGACCTAACCATCTTTTATTTGTTACATGAAGATCCGAGGATGGAAGGAATGGGAAATGGCAACTGCTCAAGATGAAGCAGCCAATGGTATCCTTTAGATGACTAAATGGACAAAAATTTGCTCCTACATTTTGAATCGTGAGATTGCTATTCGCTTATTTGCATTTCCAACTGATTTCCTTCTCAAATGCCCTTGCAGATCCTTCAAGATACAGGCTTACGAAAGAGACATCTTTTGTGAAAGAAAACACCAGTTTCATGACTCAAACACCAGTTCTTTTCTACTCTGTAAGAGAAATACAATTTTAAAGAGTCAATGGTTTTCTTATTAATTACTACAGCCAAAAAAGTCATGAAAATATGATGTATAAAGTAATTGTATGCTTTGAGTGCCTCAACATATGATAACCTTGCTGTTTCTATGAATCAAATATCATAATTAGTGCTTGTATTGATAGTTTAGTTCTCAAACTTTTCAGGTTTGCTTCTTTCGGCAATTTTTTAGGTCTGTTCGTAGGGCTGACTACTTGGCCATGCGCCATGGATTCATTTCGGTGAGATTTTTTTAACTGTGGGGTTAAGTAGAAATTTTTCTTTTAAAACTCTAGATTCTTTTCTCAAAGTAGGAGATTGAACATGATAATGTTCATGGTCCTTTTTTCTTTATTATTTACCTTCAGGTCCATTTAGCTCCTGGGAGTAAGTTTGATTTTCAAAAGTATATTAAAAGATCATTGGAAGATGACTTCAAGGTCGTCGTGGGAATTAAGTATGATCTTTATTCGACCTCCTCAAGTTCTTTTGCTGAATACTCGCTCTTGATCTGATGTCTCTCGCATCATAATTACCTGACTATTTATCTCGGGTTCTTCTTTCAGTTTGATGCTATGGTGTGCAGCAGTGCTCTATCTGCTGCTGAATGTGCATGGTAGACCTCATGTCTTCCCCTTCACAGTTTCAGCGAGGCTTACTTTTTAGCCGAATTTAATTCAGTGTTTTCAAATCATTTCAGGATGGCACGCTATGATTTGGCTATCCATGATGCCTTTAGTTGTAAGAATTCTAAGTTACAATATAATATCCGATTTCATTTATTCGCATTTCTTTTCTAGTAAAAAGAGAACTGACTTTTGTGTTTGTAAAGACAATCTTATCAGTTGGGACAAAGCTTCAAGCAATTATAGGACAAATGGCCATTGAAATTCAAGAAAGGCATGCTGTAGTCCAGGGCATACCTCTTGTGCAAGTCTCAGACAGACATTTTTGGTTTAGCAAGCCAAAGTTGGTCCTCCATCTTATCCATCTAACCCTCTTTCAGGTACTCAGTGGCCCCTTTTTTTTTTTTTTTTTCTAACCCACCAAAATAAGCAATACCTCGTATTTATACAGTACTTATGACACACAGACATATATAGTATGACCTACAGATTTATGGACATTCTAACGATGTATTTTCCCTCTTTTACCTGTTCAGAATGCATTTGAGATAACCTATTTCTTCTGGATATCGGTAATACATGTTCTCCTTTGTTTTCCTTAAGTTCATTAGTGTATTTGGTATAATGAAATAACATATTGTTTCCCATGGCAGTATGAGTTCGGGATTCATTCTTGCTTCCACAGTAACTTCTATCTTGCCGTTGCAAGAGTTTGTCTCGGGTAACTTCAAATTAATTTCCACTTCTGTTCTGTTATTAATTCATGCTATAGCCTTTCTAGCTAAAGATTATCTAACCATACATAAAGAATTTTACCCTTTATTTTTAAGAAACCATAGAAAAGACGAGACTTTGTTCTCTTCTTTTCATACTTTCAACACACATGTAGAATTTGTTTGTTTTAGGAGATGTAGAATTCTATTACTAAGAGTAACCATATGGTCTAAAGTTTTGGTTGATAATTGGCTAGGTTTGGAGTACAATTCATGTGCAGCTACATTACACTACCATTGTATGCACTTGTTACCCAGGTAAAACTCTGCTATATGGCTGTTGAGCATATAATATATATAAACATATGTGCAATAGCTTTTAGTTGAGATGGAGCACATGCTTCAATTTGGTATCAGAGCACATGCTTGCTAGCATATCTGTTTTTTTCTCGGACTTTTTGCCTCACCCAGAATTTGTATCCCTTTTTCTTCTGTCATTCACAACTTCCAGATGGGATCGACCATGAAGAGGTCGATATTCGATGAACAGACGTCGAAAGCCCTGATGCAATGGCATAGAAAGGCTAAGCATCAGGCTCATGTTCCGAAGGCAGGAGGAATGAAAACGACAACACTGGGAGGCGGCAGTCCAGACGACTCAGCTGAAAGTTCCCCAACTCACCCTGGGGACTCCGATCCAGCGTCCACCGGACAGATGGCCAACATCGTTGCCAGCGTGGATATTCCCGGGGATACTGCATCTGCTGATGATGGCAGGTCAAAGTCCACTGACCTTCTAACCGGTCGTCCTTGAGTGAAGTGATGAAAGCTTGAAATGTTCATTCATATCAGTCCTGGATTTAGATGCACCAGGCGCCACTGAGTTTTGTAATCTGTATTGTCATATACTTAGGCAGTTAGTCCCTCAGAAATTTCATTTTTAGTTATTATCCTCTAGCTCAAGATATCATTATGTAATTATTTACACAAATGATTCTGTAAAAACAGAAAACTACTACTGCCGTTCTACATAGTATTTTTTCCATTTCCTTGGTTGATGACAAATAAAAAATCATTCCTTTTCAACAATTTTTACACTTGGTTTACCCCTTGTATGTTCATCCAGATTGTTTCATTACAATAATTGTTTTGTTCCTTTTCTTCATCACCTTGGAGTCCAATATAACTTCATTGCTAAAATCTATTTTCTAGACAAGTCAATGGCCATTTCAAAGCTTCTACATTGTAGATATTCCTTGGACTCTCTTTGGGGAAGTAGTTAAAACAATGGCGATGAGATTTGACTGATTAAACTCTTTTAATTGCATTATTCCTTTTGAAACCTCACTCCTACATGGTCCACTTGAGTGGGGCAAAACTAGCAATAGTTATGTGGTGCAACCGATGTACCATGCGCATGGTGCATACGACGCAAAACGACGTCGTTTTGACTAAAAACGCGCGTCCCATTTAAAAAAAAAAAAAATCAAGTTCGATTCTCGGCAATAGCATTATTGTGGATATATAGTTATAAATTTCTGGATATATAGTTATAAATTTGTGGATATATAGTTATGAATGTATGGATATTTAGTTCATTCATTGTGGATATTTAGTTCATTCATTCACTGTGGATATATAGTTATGAATTTATGGATATTTAGTTCATTCATTGTGGATATTTAGTTCAATCATTGTGGATATTTAGTTCATTCATTGTGAAATTTTTACTTCATTCATTCATTCATTGTGGATTTTTACTTCATTCATTCACTGTGGATATATAGTTATAAATTTGTGGATATATAGTTATGAATTTCTGGATATATAGTTATGAATTTCTGGATATATAAAAATGCTATTGCCGGGAATCGAACCTGATTTCATCTTTAAGTGGGACGTGCGTTTTTTTAACCAAAACGACGCCGTTTTGTAACCGTATGCACCTTGCAAGGTGCATTCGGTTGCACAGCATAATTTGCGCAAAACTAGGGGGTCCGTTTGCTAACTGGAAAATTTCTCCAGTTTCTCAATTATCGTCATTTCTCGTATTATACGAGTTCTTATATTTTAGCGAAAAAAAGAAAAATTCATTTTAAATTTTTGAGAAACTCATTTGCGACTTGCATTTCTGAAAAAAAACGCATATCCTAAATAATTTTTTTTTTTTTCAATATTGTCCATTTTTTAAAAGCTTCATATTTTTGTCATTGCATTTTCTTTCCTTCCCATTTCAGTCATTTACCCATGAAAAATTTCTCCAATTTTCTAAAAAATTGGAGAATGAAAAACAGAAAACATGGTACCAGCACAGTTTTCCATTTTGAAAATTTAAAAAAAAAAAAACATTTTCTAATTTTCTAGAAAAAATGGAGAATTTTTAAAAACTGTTTTCTAAATGAAAAACAGAATCATCTATCATCTATTTGGCTATATGAACCACATTCTCACAATTATCTACTTACATAATTATTCATTACTATGATTAAATTTATTATCATACTAGTTTTTTACGCGCATTGCGCGATTGGATAATGCCCAATGTTTTTTTTTTAAATAAATAGTTTAAAGTATATCAAGGCAAGATTATATTGGATTGTTCATGCATAGATAATTGAATGTTAAATTTGCGTATTTAAATATGCAATTCTAAGTTTACAAATGCAAGCTAATATAGTCAAGATTGATTATAATTGTCAATAAAATAATTGTATAGGTATACTTGAAACCAAATATGGGACATAAGAGAGAGCAAATAAAAATTAGGGCATAAAATATTAAATATATACTAATATTGAAGAGCTAACCGCTGATTGCCAAACAAGGACATTGCGAGATATTTTCTCACTTCAATTTGTTGTGTGATTTGAATACACTTTTTGTCAATAAATCCCCCAAGTAGTTCATATGATTGGCTTAATTTTTTTTAAACAATTATTATTATTATTATTATTATTATTATTATTATTATTATTATTATTATTATTATTATTAAATATATGTATACCCTTAGGTCATTTTAAATGTTAATCTAAACAGTTAATTTTTTCAAATATTTTTTTACCAACCGTTGATATAATTCACTGGTCAAATTCGCTAATATAATCCACTAACTGCTGATTGTCAAACAAGGACATTGCGAGGTAGTTCTCATTTCAATTTGTTGTGTGATTTGAATATTCTCTTTGTCAACAAACCACTCAAGTAGTTAATATGATTGACTTTATTAATTATATTTTTTTAATTTTTTCATGGTATTAATAAAATACTTGGTAAATAAATATATAGGATTATTTTGTATTATAACTTTGATATTTAATTAAAAAATAGTGCACAAAAAAGATAATAGACAATGTAGTGAATATAATCAATTGATGAATTTGAATGTAAAGAATTTTTATATTGGAGAAAAATAAATACAATATAACTAATGAAATTATTTCTCTTATTTAATTTATTTATAATAATAATTTTTTTTTAAATAAAGACATTATAGACACATAATTATATTCTAAATTAAAGAAATGCATATGTATTATTTTTTGTTGTAGCTACTAAATTATTATTTAATTTAATAAGAGTAAAATAGAGTACTAATTATGCCAATTTTAATTGGGATGAGGTTCGAACCTAAGACCTTTCTTATTGAAATCAATGAGTAAGTTAACGGTGAACTAACATAAATTAACTGAAAAGATAATATTTAACGGATAATCATATTCATTAAGGATAAATTAGGAAATTTAAAGGAAAAAAAATAAAATCTGATCAATCTGAGCCATTCATTTGATTAAAAAACTTGACCGCCATTTTTTCTACCCATTATAGGCCTAACTCTCTTGGGCTCTTATTAGTATAACAGATTCTTTTGCTTATCACTATCTTCTATCTTTTCTACTTGCATTTACTTATATAAACATAACTATTGCTTACATCTAAAGTTAGACATTATCCACATTATCAAAATTAAAACTTCAACTCTACACCAAAATTTAGATGTTGATTGAACTCAATAGATTATTGTTTCGGATATTTTTAGATATGTTATATCGTTATACAAGTTTAGTCTGAATATCATATATAAATTTCAAAGTAAAAATTATATATATATATATATATATATATATATATATATATATATATATATATATATATATACACATTATGGGTATTGGTTTGGATATGTTTTTAATTATGTTATTTACGAATATAAATTTCGTTCGAATATCAAATATAAAAATCTTACATATATTAGACTTAAAAAGTAAAAACTATATTTGTATAGTTGTATTTGATGAGGAAAAGACAATTTCCCTATCAATATATGTTTACATTTTCCATCAATTTACTTCTTTCAAATAATTTCAATCAATCAATAATAATGATAATAATAATAATAATAATAATAATAATAATAATAATAATAATAATAATAATAATGTAGAATTATTTTTTTTAAAATAAAATTCCAATTAACATAGATTATCTATTTATCTTTATCCAACAAAATCTCCCACGAACAAGAATAAAAGAAATAGATCATGTAAAATTATTATTATAAAAATAATGTAAAATATTTTTGAAAATAAAAATCCAATTAACATCTATTATCTTTATCCGTCAAAATCTCCAAAGGACAAGAATAAAAGAAATAGATCAAAGACAATTTTTTCAAAGAATGAAACCTTTCATTTTGATTAGAAATTAATTTTTCGGGTTCTATGTTTTTTTTTTTTTTCAAATACATATTAATAGCCTCCTTAGTCCGAATGAAATCACTTGATTTTTTAAGCTTGGTTGGAACCAATATCAAAACTTAGTACTAATCCAAATGTGTTTCAGTGTATATATTTACAAATACTTTTTTCTTTCAACCGTTTTTATATATTATAAGAAATAACTATACTTCTAAATCAACAAATCATAATAAAATTTTTGAAAAAGTCTAAAAATAATACTATTAATAAAAATAAAATCTTACTTATACAACTTTCCGTCCAAATTATCTCTCAAATTATTTCAAATTGAATTTAGTGACTCTTCATCGTGATTCCTCTTTTGCTTCTGCAAGATTTCATGGTTTTGGGATTTGTTTCTCCGCTTCTAACATTTGGGTAAAGCTATACATTGGTAAAATATGTATTCCTGAAGCAACTGCAAGTTTTATCAGGTGGTCATGCAATTGAGGAATGCAAGAAGTAAGTATGAGTGAATACAGTACACTTGACCTGCCATCTGAAGTCCAACTTATAAAATTAGTATTATGCTGTATTAGAGTGTTGAGGGTGGAGGACATTTTTGCAATATATACTTCTCCCAACATATTTTTACAAAAAAGAAAATTTGTTCCATCTTACTATTTATCAGATTTAAACATTGTTGGAAAATTGAAAAAGAATTATCATTTAGATATGGTAAAACAAGAAATGGCATTGAACATTAAATGCACGTACACATGTAACTTGTTGACATTGTAATGTCAACTCATGAAATTTTCAGTAGTTTCAATATAAAGTGTTTGACTATAAAATATAGCCATTAGATATTTTATATTTTTGTAAAGAGTAAATATCTAAAATGGTCCCTCGACTATAGCTAAATTCACAAATTAGTCCTTGACTTTCAATTTCAACCAATTAAGTCCTTAACTTTGTAATTTTGACACGATTTGGTCCTCCATCTATTTGACCATTTATTGACTGTGATCGACGATCTCCAGAAGAACCTTCAGCTCTCGTCGGAGCACGTGGAGGCCTCTAGGATGACGTTGCACCGGTTTGGAAACACGTCGTCTTCTTCGCTCTGGTACGAACTCAACTACATTGAATCCAATGAGAGGATGAAGAAAGGCGACCGGATTTGGTAGACTGCTTTCGGCAGTGGATTCAAATGTAACAGTACGGTCTGAAAATGCAACCGGAACCTTAAAAACCCGACGATGGACCATGAAATTACATATATATCCTCAAAAATCACGGTCAACAAACGGTCAAATAGACAGAGGATCAAATTGTGTTAAAATTACAAAGTTAAGGACTTAATTGGTTGAAATTGAAAGTCGAGAACCAATTTGTGAATTTAGCTATAGTCGAGGGATCATTTTAGGTATTTACTCTTTTGTAAAAAACAGGCTTGAATTTTAGTGATCTATCATGGACCATTGTCCATTCTAACTCAATTCCTTGAAATATCAGGCTAACCAAGTTTGTATATGCAGGACATATATCAGCTTGCGTGGGGATATTGGAGGATTAAAATCGGTTAGTTAGGATATTTTAGTTTGAGTAAATGTCAGTCAAGGTTCGGGTGATTTCGTCATTTTTAGTCTTAAATTTTTAAATCGACCTTCCGTGATCCTTTGAATTTCGAATTCGACCTGCCGTAGTCCTTCCGTTAAGATATTTCGTTTGAGCCGTGAAAATTAAGGGCAAAACAATATTTTTATTGCAACCATAGCCAAAACAATTCATTTCCCTAAAAAAGTTACAGTGTGTAAAAATTGCAACTGAATAGCTTGTTTCATAAGTGTATATTGTCAAATGAAACGATAGTTGAATAAGAATTATACTTTGTAGTGTTGTAATGAATATACATTGTGTACAAAATAAAAGTGAATACAAAATCTTACATATTGAATGTTTTGTACAAAATCTTATATTATTAAAAATCAAATTAGTTGGCGTGAGTGGCCGTAGTAAAATTGTCATGCCTCCTAAGTGACAATTAGACCATGATACATAGTCAAATGAAACTAAAATATAATAAAATAATACTTACTTTATGGTCCACGCTGCTACATTTACCATAGTTCAGGACCCTCGATAAATAAGTGGATTTTAAGGAAAGATTAATGTATATTTTTGCGGAAGACATTAGTTTCACACGCACGTGGGGGAGCACCGTCTTAAAGAATAAGATGGGCGGGTTTTGGATAATTCATAAACACACCTGTGGAGTGTGGAGCAGAGCATTCATCGCCAAGCTTCAAATTCAGCTTCATGGCTGCAACACATAGCACTCAGAGATGGTTCATCGCCAATTCTCTGCATTCTCCAACTCGCCCTTCCAACACACCTACCCAGCAAGCATCACCAATCATATCAAGAAGGTCTGCACTAATTCTCATCTCAGTCCTCCCTCTCACTTTGCTGCCGCCGCCGCAACCTTTGCTCGCCAGGGAGAGGCGCAACAGGAAGACCATTCCTCTCGAAGACTACAACACTACCTGTTAGTCCTCCTTCTTTCCCTTATTCTTCAATTTTGCTTTCCTTCATTCCTCTAAACTGAAATTTCTGTTGACCTATTCTTAAGTGATTTTATACATACTAATACTATCTTTTGTAATTAATGAAATTGATGAATCAGAAGGTCTTTCTGAATGTATGAGATAATCTCTCTAAGTACTATTCGGAGTAGTTAGTTGATAAAAAGCACAGTTAATGATCAAAATTGTTGTTGTATTAACTGATTGATTTGTTTTGGAGCAGCCGATGGGCTGAAATATTATGATCTTGTTGAAGGAAGTGGCCCTGTGGCTGAAAAAGGATCAACTGTGCAGGTCCCTTTTCACTTCTTTAATTTTCACTTCTAACAAGTACTGTATCAAAACTTGACCTTTTTCCTCACTGCTATCCATTCCTTGCAGGTGCATTTCGACTGTGTATATCGTGGTATAACTGCAGTTTCAAGTCGAGAATCAAAACTATTGGCTGGCAATCGCATTATTGCACAGGTAATTTGCATCTGTGAGAATCATAACGCGGTGTTTGGTAAATAGTCGTTAGCTGATTGAGTTAGTGAGTTTGACTAGTTGATAGCATTAGTTGATTGTAGAAATATGTTTGGTAAATTAAATGTTAGTTGATAGGGTTTTTTTTTTTTTTTTTTTTTTTAAATGGATGTTAGTTGATATATTACATACAAAATAACTTTCTCAAAAAGCTTATTGAAAATGTTGCTTTGAGCAGCTTTTTGAATTTTAGTGTTTTGGAGCAATAAACTGTTACAAAAAAACTAATTAACCATAATGTTATTAGAAGCTGATTAAGTTCTTGAGGAGTTTGGGAAGTTCAAATTATCCCATAATGTTATTTCAGAAACTTGGACCTGTCAAATGGATTATGTAATGACAAAAGATAAAGAAGGCTTGCATATTTCACCCAAAAAATGTAAATGTTGGCAAAAATAGGAGGGGAAAAGAACTTTAACTGCATCGAAAAGGTCAAACAAGAGGAATAAATAGATGAAAAATCATGTCACATTTTACTTAAAGATATGACACTCAATATATATAGGTTCCTATTACATTTTCTAATACAAAGTTTGCAATGTATATACATTTTACTTGTCGAATCAAGTCGGTGGACAAATTGCTGATGCTAGCTTTCGTTCTATCTATTCTTAAGTAGCCATATGAGTTCCAGGTTGGAGCTCCACCAGGGAAAGAGCGGAAGCGAGACTTTGTTGACAATCCAAATGGTTTATTTTCTGCTCAGGCTGCCCCAAAACCTCCAAAAGCCATGTACAAAATAACTGAAGGAATGAAAGTTGGAGGGAAGGTATTATGATATATATGTTTCTTCTTTTTCTATTCAAACCGCCTTACCTATCAAAATACTTCATTTCATTTTTTTTTTTTTTTTTTGCACCTTATTACTGTGCAGAGGACTGTGATAGTTCCTCCAGAGGAAGGATATGGCCCAAAAGGAATGAGTGAGATTCCAGTAAGAACAGAAACAAACACATTGCTTCATATCTAGTCAAATGTTACTATACAATATATATATATATATATATATATATATATATATATATATATATATATATATATATATGATTGCGTTTACATGAAAACCATGCATTAGGTGAGAACCTACGAACTACTGTATGAGTGCACACAATCTACTCCTAGGCATGCCTGGATGACAGTAAAGACCCGAGAGTAATTGCGTGTGCATTCGTGTAGTAGATTATGTACACTCATACAGTTCTCACGTTCTCAAGGCATAGTTTTCATATGATCCTCAATTTCTCTCTCTCTCTCTCTCTCTATATATATATATATATATTGGGACTAGGTAGAACGAGATATACTTTTGAGGTTGTACCAAATATTGTCAACTCTTGTTGCCACACTACCCGATAAAACCTCAAAAGCATAGATAGTTGTACCTCGTGCAAAAGGCACCGGTAGGAATTGGCACTTAAAATTTTCATATACATCATGGCTTTTCTTAGTTATTGTTTTGTTTGGTTAAGCCGGTGAAAATTTCTCATAATGCAGCCAGGAGAAACATTCCAACTGAATATTGAATTGTTGCAAGTAGCAACACCAGAAAGAAAGCAATAGGTGCATGGAATAAACAAATTGTATTATTGGAAGTCTTCTTTGCCATTCTTTATTCATTTCTTTTTTGGGAAAGATGCAGTCTCAGGTAGTGGCTTGTATAGTTGTATTGGATGAGGAAAAGACAATTTCCCTAGCAATATCTGTTTACATTTTTCTAATGTTTACGAACTTTTAAAAATAGAGTAACGAATCATATAACATTTTATGAAATTCTCATAACTCATACATTAGGTTATTCTTATCCGTGCAATACTCTCTCACTTTTAAAAATGGGTTCTACTTCTACATCACTAAATTTTACAATTTCTTCATTATTTTCTCTACATCACTTCAATATTACAGATCACATGTTTAAAAAGATCAAATAAACCCTTAAACTTTACTCAAAAAGTCATTTAAGCTCTTAAACTTTCAAATGTTGCAATTAAACTCATAAACATGTTATTTTGAAGTATTGAAACTCAAAAACCTGCAATTGCAGGTCACTAGGGTTCTGGCGACACTTTGACCTACTCCGGTGACCCTTCGACCAATTCCCGGCAAAATTCCAGGACAAAGACAAGCTCAATGTTACATAGTTTTTCCTTCCATTCATCCCTAAAAGGGTGTTTGGTTGGCATGAATTGCAATTCAATGCCAATGCAATTCTATGAAATGATAAACTACATTGTTTGGTTAGAGGAAATTGGAATTGCAATTCTCTCAATTCAATGAATTGCAACTCTCTCAATTCAATGAATTGCAATTCATATATAGGTCCCCCCATATGAATTGCAATTCATCCCTACAAAGAAAATGGAAAAGGAAGAAAATGACATATTTGCCCTTGAAAATTATATTAATATTATTACACAAGAGCATTTTAGTCTTTATATCACCTCTTCCATTTCCATTCTCAATAATTTTATTCCTCCCTATCAAACAATGTAATTTTAATTTAATTCATACTTTATTCCACCTTATTCGATCTTTTCACACTGAATTACAATTCATTTCCACCTTAATTCCTTCATTCCAACCAAACGTCTTGGTGCAATGCAAATTCAACAAAAAAATAAAGGAAAAAGTGTCAAATGGGACACTGAACTTTTACACATTGTGCAATTGAACCATCGAACAGAAAAAGTGTGTAATTCTCACTAATTTGACCATTAAAAACTCAAAAACTGTGCAAATAACATTTTTTACAAGTTACTTTCAAATTTTCCTTAAATATGATGTTATAATGTCAAATTATATATATATAATTATTTTAATTATTATTTTAAAAATTAAAAGAAAAACATAATATTAAAAAAATTAAGGTGGAGGTAGCCATTGTTAATTGTAGCTCAACTCACTACTGCCCGCCCACCATGGTTGTTTAATTTGTAGCTCCGATCCGCTCCTAATTAATGCTTCAATTCAATGAGTAAGCAATCATTATCAGAAAGAAACTAGCTACATACTCCACTTTCTTCTGATTTTTTTTCTTTTAATTTGTTTAAGAAATAATTAAAATAATTTTTTATATATAATTTGATATTATGACATCATATTTAAGGACAACTTGAAAGTAATGGTAAAAAATGTTATTTGCACAATTTGTGAGCTTTTAATGGTTTAATTGCACACTTTTTTTTTCGATGGTTCAATTGCACAATGTGTAAAAGTTCAGTAGCCTATTTGACATTGACGTTTGGTTGGAAATAAGGAATTAAGGGGAAAATGAATTGAAATACGGTGTGCAAAATATAAAATTTTAAAAAAAAAAAAAACATACACACACAAATTTCCATGTTATTTTAAAAGTGGTAAAATTACCAGGACTATGTGGTCTAATGGTATCCGGGTTGGACTTCCATTTGGAAGGTTGTAAGTTCGAGCCTCAGTGGAGGCGTTATTAGCTCTCTGTGTTTCAGTAGGTTGAGAAAGTATATGAACAGATACTACAATGTAATAGAGCTAGTAGCATTCAAAAAAAAAAAAAAAAAAATATGGATAATGTATGTTAACCTTGTAAGTACACTAATATAGTTTTAAATCAAGATTAATGAAAAAATGTTTACATTTTATGAAATTTTGGGTGTAGAGTACATGTGCAGCGGCAAATGGGACATGTTGTGTTGTTGCGCAGCCATGGAATAATACACCCATTGTGAAACTTATGCCAACATGGCAACAATCGAATGGCCATTTTCCCTCCCATAAACCCTTCCAAGCAGATAGAGCAACATTCACCTTCCTCATCGCTGCTAACCTCTTCTGTCTTTTCCGACATACCATTCTCATTCTCAGACTCCTCATAGTTCCTATGATCCATTTCCGTTTCTAGGACGACCCTTAACAACAACCCAGAAATCCAATTTCTGCTGCTCACATGGTCGAAAGCAAACGTCGCTATACGACCGACATGTTCTGCGCCCACCCCAGAATCCACTTCGGCGAGCTTGTCGGAAAAGAAGGAGAAAGCCGTCGCCGGAGAACTCAAGTCCAGTACCGGATCGAAGTCAAATTCAAAATATGATTCAGTCGAGGCCAAGGGTGTAGAACCGGGGGGTATTGTAATCAACCGAATCCGCAATATTCCGTCAGTTGGGGCTTGCAAAGAGAAGCCGGTCAGGGCCCTTATTGTCGCCGCCGCCATTAATCTGGATTGATTGATTGATTAGAGGAAGGAGAGAAAGAAGAGCAAATTCCAGAACCACATACCTTATTTCCTACTTATAAATAAATAAATATACTCCCACCGCGCGCTAAAACTAAAAAGCGTCCTATCCTAATTTGTTTAAAACTAGACTTCCTAATCCTAATTTGTTTAGTAATAAGTTATTTTGTTGAGTTTATTTCTTATCACTTTTGTTACTTATTTTTCTACTTGTTTAAATATATATAAAGATAATTTGTTTTTCTTTTTTAAAAAATATTTAAAATTAAAAATAATATTTTTAAAGACACCCATCATACAAACTCCAACCACCCGAGGACAAATTATATTGTGAATCACAAATAAATGTTTACGGAGTAACATTTTAAAATTTTGTAGAAAATACATATTACTTCATTTATTCAAAAAAAAAATAACATTAACAAAATTATATTTCTTTATTTCTAATGTAAATTTCTTTTATTTTAATTATTAAGTTTTTTTTTTTACATACCAAAATAACCTGAAATATTGAAATTGTACACTTCATTATTAAGTTTTTTATCAACATAAATTTAAAATATTTGTAATATCAATTTATTCTTGTTTTTATGAAATTGTTTAAAACAAATAATATTTTTTACACTTCACAATTTTTTTTGACATTCTTTAATTATGTTTACAAAATGTGTGTGTACGTAGTTGACTAGTTGAGTGGTAGGAGTGATCTATTTACAAAATAAGTTAAATGTTTAAATTCAAATTCATAAGGTGTTTGGTAGGATGAAATTTAGTTCTATTTTTACCATACTCTTCAACCAAAACAGTTGGGAAGTGTATATATTGTGAAATACTAAGCTTGTTTTCAACATAAAACACATTTTTCAAATGTGTTCTAGTCATTCATGGTCTTTATTTTTCATTTATCGAAGAAAAAAATAGTTAGAAAAGTTTGCAAAGATAGTCAATATTGTTCATGTTTTTTTTATTATTATTTCTCTAAATTTGGAGAATTAGTTAAATGGTTTCTCCAAATTCTAAAAAATTTGAGAACATTCTCCATTTCAATTTGGAAAATGGTTTAATTTTAGTAAGCAATATATATATATAATTTTAGTAAACAATATATATATATATATATATATATATATATATATATATATATATATATATATATATATATATAAGAGCGCTCATATGCGGCGGGGTCTTACGGTGCGGCGGTGCGGTCAAATTTCAGAATACACCAACAGTGTTAACAATATGCACCAACAGTGTAATAAAAACACACCCCAATGAAATGTAATAAAACATCACAAAATACACCACAGACTCAAAAAAATACATCATATAACTCACCACCCCAATGGTGTATTTCCGAACAGTGTATGGTGTTTTTACTCACACCTAATGGTGTGTGTTTGGTGATGCAGGGCTCTGTTTACTCTGTTTTGTGTGGTGTATTTCCTAACGTTGATGGTGCATATTTGGTGAACTATTGGTGTTGCCGCACCGTAAGAAATAACCACACCGTAAGACACTGCCGCACTTGAACCCGCCTTTCTCTATATATATATATATATATATATATATATATATATATATATATATATATATATATATATATTACTAATTTCTCCGGTTAGTAATAAGGGCAATCGACCCAATTTGAGAAATGCATTTGGTACCAAATTTTTATTCTTAACTTTTTCTTTTTAGATCAAGAGTGTAATTACACATTTTCAAATAGTTTTAGGGTTTATTTAATTCTTTTTTCTAATTATTTATTTTGTTCTTTT
Source organism: Ipomoea nil (assembly GCF_001879475.1). Classification (NCBI taxonomy): domain Eukaryota; kingdom Viridiplantae; phylum Streptophyta; class Magnoliopsida; order Solanales; family Convolvulaceae; genus Ipomoea; species Ipomoea nil. The sequence continues at coordinate 8,650,700 of NW_017617471.1, forward strand.
GTTTTTTGTTTTTTTTCTTTTTCTATCCACCCTTCCTAGATCGGACAAAAAAATAAATAAATAAATTTGCCACCACCCGGCCCCCTCTCTTCGTAGGCATGCTTAGTTGAATAACCAATCAACACAAGTTATTGCGGGAGTTTGATTCTCGTTAAAAACTTGAGATTAATGTAAAGTTGACCAATCATCACAGAAGTGTTCTCTATTACATGTTATATTGAGAACCAGACACACTGTACTCACAATTTACTTCTAAGGAAAAAAAAATTATTTTAAGTTTTACTGGATGAACGTATGTTGTTAAATTTATTTATATCTACAAATCTACATCTACATCTACAAATATACATACAATACAAATATACAAATCTAATAAGAGCGAATAATGTTAGGCCCTTAACTGGAACAAAAAAATGTCGGTACTAATTGTTTCTTAAAATGAATGGTTCATATTATTTTGATTTTAGTATCTTTTAATGACTTTCCTTATTTACCCTCTATTATATTATTTTCTTCCATTAAATAACCCTAAATTCCGTTAGTTTAAACTTTAGTAACGGAATATTCCGTTAACTATTTATTATTCTTAACATACTCTTAATTTATATAAGGTCTTAGGTTCGAATCTCATCCCAAGTATAATTGACATAATTGTTAAACATATATTCCGTTAACTATTTATTATTCTTAACATACTCTTAATTTATATAAGATCTTAGGTTCGAACCTCATCCCAAGTATAATTGACATAATTGTTAAACATATATTATGAATATGTTAAAAACTTAAAATGTATTAAAAATATATATAATATAAAATTTAACATAAACTTTGGTCAAATAATTAGCTCGACTAAATACATAGCATTCAAAGTTGAGCATCAAATATTATAAATCAGGAACTACTTTAAAATTATTTGATTTTCTTGAATTTTTTTATTTAAAAAAAAAACAAATTTATGTTAAGTTTTTTTTTTTTTTTAAATTAATCTTCTTCTGATTATTTAGAACAAAACTTAATATTTCAATTATGCTTTTGCATTATTGGAATGATTTAGGCCATTATGGTATTAATATATTTTTTTTTTGTAATGGTACAATTGTACATTACATTACTAATATTATACTATTATTATTTTTTTATCGGACAATGTTCTTAAATCATTGTCAGACCTGTGCGGCCTAACTACAAAGTTGTTGATCATAAATACAATTACACATGGACTCTAAAACGGTAGGATCATTTTTCAAATAACTGACAATGTTAACATCCTACTAGCTCCAATTGAACAAGTTTACACATTAAAATTTTATCAATGCATGAAAACTTCTAAAAAAATTTGTAAGTTAATTTTTACTATATCATTATATTAATATATATTGTAACCATATATTATAAATTATTTATTATCATCCTCTATTAACAGCAATTGTAGCAATTGTTATGGACAAACTCACAAAACAATTTGTCTCAACAAGGAATGGAGATTAAAAAAAAAAATCATTGATTTCATTATTGTTGAAGAAAAGTATGTATGACACTTTATTACTCTTATTAATTAAATAAATTAGTAGCTACAACAAAAAAGAATACATATGCATTTAATTAATTTAGAATTAGATGTCTATAATGCTTTATTTAAAAAAAATTATTCATTATAAAAAAATTTAAAAGAAATATAATTTCATTACTTATATTATCTTTATTTTCTACAATTCAAAGATTCATTACCTTTAAATTTATTAATTTATTATATTCACTACATTGTTCATTGTCTTCTTTTTTACATTATCTTGTAATTAAATATCAAAGTTATAGCATTCAAAAAAAAAAAAAATCAAAGTTATAATACAAAACATGTTATATATATATATATATATATATATATATATATATATATATATATATATAGGCTTCGGATCCCATGAGGTCACTTAGATGGGTGAGATAATGGGGCCTCATCTCATCCATTAAATCATAACATATCAAATGGTGAGATTGAAAGAGATTTATTTTCCATCTATGGTAGTAGTCTATGTATAAGGGTGTATAAGTAATTGTAATATTAGAGCTATATATGGTTAGGAATAGATTGGAATATATTCCATGCTAAGGATCAACTAATTATGGTGTTGAATAATATATTTACGGTTATAAATTATTGTTGATAGAGTGTGAGTTGTATTTAAACATTTGTACTCAGCAATAGTGTTTTGCGGAGGGATATCTCCTCAACAATGAAGGTGCAACCGGAAAGAGGTATGTGCAACCTTAATAAAAGTGTGTTATGGGTTATGTTCTGTCTGTGCAGCCATTTTGTTAAGTCGGTGCGTTGAGTTAAGAACCCAACGCACAAGCCCAAAAACTAAACCGAACAAACGTCAGATCTACTAGAATCCAGTGTAAATTTTAAACAAAAAAAAAAAAAAAAAAAAAAAAACCACACACACACCCATGTAAACCCTAATCGCACAGACCATAACAACAAAAAGCACCAAATAAATATATAAAATAACAACATACCAACAGTTAATAGATCATAACATGTTACAATTAAAATACACATACCAAAATTGCTTTACGTAAAAAAACAAAAACCAAGCTATAAAAATATGGTAAAAGTTTGCCTCAATTCTAGTTGACAGTCCAAATAAGAGATATTTGGCCTGAAAACTTGTCAACCTATTTGTGACCCAACGCACAAGCCGAACACATAAAATGCACAATGAAAAACTTCATAACACAACGCAAACTTCTGTTCATTAATTTTTAAATTGAATAACGGAATCAACATGCAACAAAAACCACAACCATACCGATAATTGATCATACCTGTCATAACAAAGAATTTAAACCAAACGCACACACGGGAAAACAAATTGCACACACAGCATAACAAAGAATTGAAGCCAAATGCACACACGGGAAAACAAATTGCACACACCCGATACAATACCATAATTAAGTAGTGCACAAGTCCATAAAATCTGCTAATTAATTATTACACCCTAATTAAGACACTACCAAAAAGACAACACCACCCCCACATGCAAATAAATCACACGCACAAGGCATTATATTCAGCCAAATCTAATCCATCCAAAAACTCAAATAAACGCACCAGATCAAGCCTCACCACCTCGCCTGACAAAGGTAACCTCACCGGATCCAAAATATATATATATATATATATATATATATATATATATATATATATATATATATATATATATATATATATATATATATATATATATATATATATATATATTTATTTATTTATTTATTTACCAAGTATTTTATACAAATATAATATATATTAATATTTCGTTCAATACTTTCACATGATAACCTGCGACACACATCTCACAACACATGAAACATGTAGGAAAAAAACTACTACTACTAAATATCAATAGGTGTTTGTAATAGGTGTTTGTACGCTAAAGAGTTCATATTACAACTAAAATCTCAGTCATATACACAGCAAGGTAAATCTAAAACTTCCTACACCATAATCTCATTGCATGATGAATCCCTCTATGCTGCTACCAGTAACCTAATTGCACATGAAACACTACCAATAAAAAAAACAAAAAAAAAAGAGGACATGTACTGAAGATGAAAACAATAACAATGCTACCCAAAAAAAGAATTAAAGAAAAATTAGAGAAATTTAAATCAAAAGTAGTATTTATTTAGACTATCGCTTTAAAACTAAATATTTAGACTAGCGTTATTACAAAGTTGCAAACATTTATTTTAGTGACAATTATAATCAATCTCTCATATATTATCTTGCATTTATATACTTTAAATTACCGATTTAAATAAACAAATTCAACATTTATTTACATATGCATGAAAATTTCCTATATAATATTGCATTGATATACTTTGGAATACTTATTTAAAAATAATTATTGGGCATTATCTCATTCGCACAAAGTGCGTAAAAAAACTAGTTTACTTTATAAAGTAGAAAGTGAATAAGATGTCAACATAATGGATTTATAAAATAATGTTTAAATTCACGACCTATTCAGCAAAGGTGACTAGATGAATTGGACTATTAGCAGTTTACCACCCTTAATCGCCGGTTTTGTACTAAATACCAAACTCCCACGACTCCACGAGACGATGAGCCCCACCCAATCCCAATCCGCTTGTGCATACATTGACCCTTATAAACTCTCTTTTTTTTTTTAAATTTTTTTTTTCCTTTCTTTTCTTTGTTTATGTTTTGGAGCTTGGACTGGGCGTTGATTTCTCACTTAGAAGGTTTCCATTTTTGGGGGTTTTCTCTTAATGTCTGACAAGTAGCACAAAGGAGAGCAAGATCACACTCAATCGCCCTCATTACTTGTGAGAAATTTCTTCTTCTTTAGTGTTTAAACTCGCTCAAGAGGATTAAATTCTTGTAATTCATTTCAGTATCTTGATTAGTCTCTGAACTTGGGTTTCCTTCAATTATGCATACAAGCATTGATTTGGGTGAGTTTTAATCCTATCCTTTCCTGTCTTCAGTTTTTAGGTTAGTGAAAGTTCTGAAAGCTTGATCTGGGTTTCTGGGTTTTTGGGTTTCTTGGCATAGTTTTAGGCTTTAGGTTTACAAGGCCGAAAGGTTGGATTTTTGGGGCAAAACTTCTTCAATTGCTAAGTTTGGATCATAGAACCTTCTGGTTACCTTTGGAATTTGGAAAGAAGTGAAGTGGAAGGAAGTTAATTTTGTTGTGGATAAGGATCTGTTCAAGCCAAGGGGATTAGTGCTTAGGACTGGAGTTTATGTTCAGGAATGCTAATGGCTTCTGATACTGAAATTTCACATACATTCACTGTATTAGAAGGAAGTTATAATAACAAGGACAATACTCCAACTTCAAACAATGAATTACAAGTGAAATCAGAACCGAGTGGCAGACCTCCACGGCATCTTTCCACTGTGAGGCATTCTATAAGTTCTGCTGTGCTTGTAGCGTCTGCTGATTTGGTATGTTTCTACCCACCCCCTTGGAATGTTTAGGTTAATGCCTCTTATCTTTGCTGTGTATGGGTTTTTTCTATAAATTGATCTACTTGTTATAATTTGTGAAATGGTTTGCTCGAATAATGCTCTTTCTAGTGTGTTATTATTATACTGCTGCATTAAATATCATCATACTAACCAGCTTGGTTGGCGTGAGTGGCCGTGCACTCTCATCCCTTAAGAGAGGTCGGGAGTTTGAACCCCCTCTTGTATGAAAAAACCAATCTGGCCAGCACTTTGGGCCAGCCCGGTGCGAATGGGGATTAGTCTGAGTATAGTACGGGCTCAGTTAGACACCGATGAGGATGAGTCCTCTTTGATACTTTCTACATTTAAGATGCATCTCTAACTATTTGAATGTGTTTTTAGCACTTAGCTTGTAATATCCCACTCTAACCCCGACCCGATATGCAGAATAGCAAAGCTATTGTTTGACCTTGTCTTCTTACTTTGTGGGGATGGGTTCCTATAGCTAAGTAGTTAAAGACCAGCTTTTTTCAGACTTAACAGGTGGAGAGGAATCTTAATAATATTACCTGAACTTCCAAACCTAGAAGGAATCGTTTTTGCCCGCCTTATTATTCATTAGCAAAGAAGCATAAATAACTTCCAATACTGCTTTTATGCTTTGCAGTTCCGCTTATGTCCTTTAGCATGTGATATGCTCTAAGAACTATGTAGCTAATTTTGTTCATTTTTATACCTTTTGAAGGATTTTGATTATGGTGTCAAGGAGGCCCAGTGCCCTTCCAAAGGAAAACCAAGCTTTATACCAGTATATCGTTCTGGAAGTTATGCTGAGAGAGGACCCAAGCAATACATGGAAGATGAACACATCAGAATAGACCATTTACTTGAGCATTTTGGTGAAACTGCGGGTTTCACTTCTTCTGGAGCTTTCTATGGGGTCTGTAGCTTACTTGCTTTCATCTTTACAATTTTCCCCTGGCCCCTGTTTGTGGGATCTCTAGGGAGCATACCATCTGATCTTGCATATTTTTGCATATTTTGTTTATTGATTGATTATATAGACTTACTGCATAGAAAGTTAATGGGGATTTCATTTTTATCGGCAGGTTTTTGATGGCCATGGTGGTACAGATGCAGCATTATTTGTCAGGAATAATATTCTCAAGTTTATTGTTGAGGAATCTTGTTTCCCCCTTTGTCTAGAAAAGGCTATCAGCAATGCTTTTCTGAAAACTGATTATGCCTTTGCTGATGATAGTGCCCTTGATATATCCTCTGGTACAACAGCACTGACTGCACTCATATTTGAACGGTTCGTTGGTTTTTGCATTTCTTCAGTACTTTAAATATGTCATAAGTTAGGATGATGCGTTAATTTCCCCCTTTGTTATTTGTTATTATTCACTTACGAAAAGGAATAACAAGAAGAGAAAATGGGGTTCCTATTATTTGGCATGTATATATATATATATATATATATATATATATATATATATATATATATATATATTTGGTCAGGCCATGAGGTGTTCTAAGCAGGTCCTAACTGTAGGAGGCTAGGTCTGTACCATACTCAGACTAATCTCCATTCGCACCGGGCTACCCAATTAAGGGGCAAAGTGCTGGCCAGATTGGTTTTTCCATATAATCGGGAGTTCAAACTCCCGACCTCTCTTAAGGGATGAGAGTGTGCGGCCACTCACGCCAACCAAGCTGGTTAAGCATGTATATTATTTACGGAAAATAAAAATGATTCACACTTTTAGTACCAATATCAGGGGGATGAGTCTGATTTAGTCTTGTAATTTTGGCACAATTTATATATCATAGAGGAACTTGAGGATTATGTTATTTTTTGCAGAAAAATGATAGTTGCCAATGCCGGGGATTGTCGTGCTGTGTTGGGGAAACGCGGAAGAGCCATTGAGTTGTCCAAGGACCATAAACCAAATAGCACATCTGAAAGGTTTAGAATAGAAAAACTTGGAGGAGCCATATACGACGGGTACCTAAATGGCCAGCTATCTGTTTCTCGTGCCTTAGGAGATTGGCATATGAAGGGCCCGAAAGGTTCTGCCTGCCCCTTGAGTGCAGAGCCGGAGTTGCAGGAGACTATACTAACGGAGGATGATGAATTCTTAATCATGGGCTGTGATGGTCTTTGGGATGTTATGAGTAGCCAGTATGCTGTAACAATGGCTAGGAAAGAATTGATGCTTCACAATGATCCCGAAAGATGTTCAAGAGAATTGGTTCGGGAAGCTCTCAAGCGCAACACATGCGATAACTTGACAGTAATCGTGGTGTGTTTCTCCCCCGAACCTCCGCCCCGGATAGAAGTACCTCAAACGCGATTTAGGCGGAGTATATCAGCAGAAGGATTGAATCTTCTAAAAGGGGTGTTAGAAAACAACCCGTAACAAAATACGGAGATCACAATCGTTGCAAAAGTCTTGATGCCCAACCAGGTTCCACGTTATGACTGTTTGGCAAGTTTCATCATTTAATACATTGTATACTGGTATTATGTTGTATCAATTGAACTAATGTTCCATTCCACTTACACTTGGCTTCATGTACAGATTCATCTGTATATAGTTTCTTGTTGATAATGCATTGTTGGTGTGATTTACTGATTTTTGTCAACTTTGCTTCGGAGTTCTGAGAGATGATTCCATTTGGAATGGTTTTGATATTTTGTCTGTTTCTTAATAATGTTTTCAATATTTTTTTTGAGTTTTTCTATATGATGGCTGATCACTCATTGTTCATGTCTCTGTTTTTCTCTGTTTTGTTTTTGTATTTTTTTTTGTTTTGTTATTCTTCTTCTTCATTCTTCCTCTGCTTTTGGCTATGAATCTTCCTTTTTTCTTTTTTCTTTTTTCTTGGTGAGAAGGAAATCAAGGAATCTTCCTCTTTTTTTTTTGGGTTTATCTTTTCTCTTCCTGTTCTTCTTTTGCCCAAGTTTTACATTTTCGGTGTCTTGACTATAGAAAAGACAAGTAGAGGAGAAAGTGAGAAACTAGTTAGCATTGATTTGAAGTTTTCTCAGAGTAACTCTTAACAGTGAGTGTTTTTAAAGGTTTTTTTTTTTTTTTTTTGGGTGACATGAAAGAGATGGAGTTAGAGAGAGAGAGAGAAAAAAAAAATTACAGTGTTTTGATTTGATTTTTTTTTTATTTGGGTCTCACAAAGAAGAGTAAATTTAGTGTGCGAAAATCGTGCACTCGCTGTTAGGCATGTTGACTGGCGATCACCCTCTTTTTGTTTTTGTTTTTCCTATTTTTTACTTTTATTTATTATTATTATTACTTTTTTTACAAAAAACTCTAGTAGTTTCTAAACTATTCGGTGGTTGTTCTAATGGCTAAATATAGTAATGCGGTGATTGGGTAAATGATGGACTCGATTCGGAGAGCTAACCCAGAGAACCCAGGGTCAAGCGTAACGGTCGCCTATGCACTCAAGAGGGACCATGATGGCATAATACTTATTACAAAGCACCGCCTCATTAAAGGAGTATCAGTTATAAAGGGATCATACACTTAATGAGGATAGCATGTTACTATAGCTATTACAAGCTTAGTTATACTAAACATGAGAGTCATTGTACTCATTAGTATAAATACTAGACTCCTATGACAAGTAGAAAATACGTTCAATATATTTGTACTCAAACTCATCAATATAACTACTTTAGATTACTTCTTTCTATAATATATTTCAGTAACTTTATACTTCTTTGGTGGTTGTAAAATTTGCGGGTTGTTGTGGTTGTGCCATTATGGGATTGTCCGTGACTAATAGGATTTCATATACACTTGAGGGATAATAATATGATTTGGGTGGGGGTTTTGGTGTGGTTGGGGTATGCTTGTTCCTGGGCTGAATATGGTAGTGGTTATGTATGGCTTTTTGAACTTCTGTTTGATTATTTGGAGAATGAGTATTTGATTTTATTAGATTGGATGAGTTTTTTTTTTTTTTTTTTTTTTTTTTTTTTTTTTTTTTTTTTTTTGAAGTAATTTGATGCAATGTATTACTATTGATATTATTAATAATAAAAAAAACACTCACCACAGAACTCAATATTGAAATATAAATTGGGTAACAATTGTAAATAGATAACAAGGATATGTTGGGGTATAAGTGCGTTTTTCAGTCCCTTAAATAACATAGTCAAATAAAAATGTATAGATTACAAGTCAATAAGGCTATTACAAGACCTCAAGACTATAGAGAGTTTGTTCATGACCAGTTGGATGCTATAATAAGAGTCCAGAGATAATGTAAGTCTTAAAAAGTTGCATGCTATTTATAGGATAGAGAGATAGGTGTTTGTCAAACTCCACAAGTGAAAACCTCCTAAATCAATTGCGCGCAACGATCCTACACCAACCACACATTCTACAAAAGACCTGGGATACCTCGCACACGAGACCACACAGTGCAAGACATCATTGCACTACCCAGTGCTGCCAGGTGCCTGTTGTTGCAATTATATTATATTATAAATATGATAATAAAATAATAATAAAATAACAAATAATATTTTTAAAAAATAAAGACAAAAGGTTGTCATGTGTGACAGCGTTTTGTAGGCTTGCAAGCTTGCTATTTTAGCGAGCTTGCAAGTCATATGGGCTTACAAAATAAAACCATAAAAAATTAAATAAAATAAAATTTAAGAAAGTTGGCTAGAGGTAATAGGGGCTTTGGAGCTACTATGAGACCCATTGCGTGCCTCCCAACATACAGTTAGATACGACGCGATGAGCTTGGCTTTGGGTGGCCAAGGCCAAAATAGGCGACAATGTGGTTGTGCATGGACGAGGAAGGCGACAAGGCAGCAGCCCGACCGGGGCCATTGGGTGCCTCACGGTCTCATTGTCTAGCTGAGGATGGCTAGAAAGAGGGAGTGGCAGAAGGAAGGGGCAAAGCAAAAGCTTGGGGGTAGCATGGGCAATACTCCCAACTGATTTAATTTTTTGATGAGTCTGAATTATCAAGATGAATCCCATTTGCCATAAACCCATAATTGAAGATTAAAAAAAAAAAAAAAAAGTGATGGCTGCTGAGAGGGTGTACATGGGAAAGGGATAATATTCATCTTCCCTATTTCCAAGTAGTGGCGGATCTAGCCAATGGCGGACCTAGTGTGGGGGCAGTGGGGGCACCTGCCCCCACTCACCCCACCCCCACCCCATATATAGCCCTTGTATGTATATATGTATATATAGTACATGTTATACGTATAAATATAAGAAAACTAAAAGATGTAAACAATAGTTGCGTTGGTTGAGTTGGTAGAGCTGTGTTTGACCTTAGAAAAGGTCACTGGTTTGAATCCTTTGTCTCTCAATATATCTAGTTTTTTAACTGCTGCTTTAATTTCTTCTTTTGCAATTGAGCTTCTTAATTTCTTCTTATATATATATAATATATAATTTTTTTTATATTAATAAGGAGATGTGTAATTTATAATGTGTTCTTTATTTGAATTATTTTATCAAATTAATTAATTTCTTCTTTTGCAACTGAGCTTCTTAATTTCTTCATATATATATAATATATAATTTTTTTATATTAATAATGAGATGTGTAATTTATAATGTGTTCTTTATTTGAATTATTTTATCAAATTAATTATATTTCATATTTTGTTATGAATATTTTTATAAAATTTTAATATGTTTTTTTTTTCCGTTTATATCCAGCAATATTTATGACTGTATTTCGTAAGTGTTTCATTATTTTCACACTATAATGTTTTGCCCCCACTCAAAAAATTTTCTGGGTCCGCCACTGGATCTAGCATGGGAGCAGCTGCCCCACTCACTCCACCCCCACCTCATATATAACCTTTATATATATATATATATATATATATATATATATATATATATATATATATATATATATATATATATATATATATATATATTGTTGGGTAATAAGGTGGAAAAATCTCCAAAATAATAATCCTGCGAAAAGATTATTATTGTATGGGAAAATAGAAAAAAAAAAAAAAGGTTAGTTTGAACAAATTGTTTTTTTACAAAGAACCCGGCAAACAAAGCAAAGCCTTTTCGATCTCGTTAGATAAGTGGCAAAGCATGTGATTTGCCTTAAGAATGGCCAAGGTTTGAATCTTGTTATATGGTTTTATTCAACACACACAATTTCTTAATGACTTATAAATATTAATTAATGGTGAGATTTACATATATATAATAATAATGTATTTTCTATTTCAATTATTTTATCAAATTAATTATGTTTTAAATTTTGTTGTGAATATTTTATAAAGTTTTGATGTGTCTTATTTTTCGCACATATCCAACAATATTTATAGTTATACTTTTAAGTGTTTTTTTTTTCTTCAAACTATCTCTTTTGTTATGTTTCGCCCCAACGAAAAAGGTTTATGGATACGCCCATGTTCCCAAGGACCCGACAGAGTATTTGAGAAGATGTAAATTATGGTAACTCATTTGCAAACAAAAAATTCTCTTCACTAGCTACTAATTTTGAAAAATTACCCTCACATTGTTGCTGGTGAAACTCGGTCCATAATCATTCTTTCTAAACTTCACTACTATGACATTGAGCTGGGGAAAGGAGTAATATACTAGTATGAGGGCATGAGGCGTCGCTTTTCTTTATTGTTTATTATTATCCTTCTAAATATAAAAGAATTCCAAATATTTATTCGGCGGTCGGGTTGGGTTGCTTTACTAAATTCATTTATCCACCAAGATTTCCAAATTCCAACCAACATAATAAAAACGAGAAGAAAGTAAGAAACCCCCTTCAAGAAATTATATAATTTCCTTCTCTTTTTGTTCAATGTTCTGATCATGATGTTTTAGCTGTAAGTGGTGTCACATTGTTTTCTGTTCAACTGGGATCTCTCCGATGATTATTCCTTCGTTGTCTAACACTTGCTACAGTCTTTCTTGAAGCTTAAATTGCAGATATTCATGGTGATGAGATCTTCAATTAATGTTCTATATTCCCAGCAATGAATCGTGATCTGGGATCAAATCGTGCTTGGAGCTGTGGGGATTTGATTTCAACGGCATGATTTCTCTTCTTTATTTCTTTGTTTAAATCCTACCCACCACTCCCCAAAACAAAAGGAAAACCTAAGAGAAATCACCCATGTTTCTTGGGTAATTGAATCTTGGTATACATACACTTATATAGCATATATAAGTAATGGATTATTTCTTGTTCTAACTTCTAACCCCAGTATTATGATTTTTTTTTTTCTCCCTCTTTCTTTTAGCTTCTGGTATTTTTATTTGAAATTGCAGCTAAGAGGTTTCATAGAAAATGAATGTTGAAGAGTCACCATTATGTATTGGTTAACAATGCATGTATTTAGAACAGTTGTAACATGATATATTTAAGATTTTTAATTACATGTATTTGAAATTTTATGAACATTAGATTTTGGTTTCTTTCTCAGATGGATTTTGGAGAATTTTGAATAACTAGTGCAGTTTTCTGGGTAAAAAGGTGAAATATATGTGAGAAGCTGGGGTAAAATGTAGCAAATTTTTTTGTGTAAATCCTAAACTAGTATAGTTAATAATGACTATTGTTAAATTGCAGGAACATTGATGCATTACTTGTACTGTTTGATGAGAGTTTGGGTTTGGGAGCATCATGTCTGAGAAGCCCGAAAGGGGAGAATCTCTTCTGCGGAATTTTGAACCATTGAGTGTGTCAAAACGTCTAGTCAGAAGTGTAAGCCAGAAGTTAAAACGGAAGAGCCACAAGGGTGAAGAGGAGGAACGGGACAATGCTAGGGGTGTTTCCCTGAGTTGTCTTAGTCTTTACGGTAGGGGCGGGGGTTGTAAAGTGAGTGCTGACATGGACAGAGATCTTGAGGACCCACAAGCTAGAAGATGGTCGAGTGCAAGTGACGAAAGCAAAGGGTATGTGGCATACGAGGAATCTGTCATGAATTGCATCTCCCACGCGATGAGGGAGAAATTCTGGAGGAGGAGTAACCGAAAGGCTTTACAACTCGAAGAAGTAATACGAAACAAGAACGTGAATGTGTTTATACCGGATGACATTCTTGAAATGTGCTTGATGAGGTTACCGCTCGTTAGTCTGATGAATTCCCGGCTTGTGTGCAAAAAATGGAGAGACTTGACGGCAACGCCTCGGTTTTGGCAGATGAGACGAGAAGGCTCGTTTCAGAGCCCTTGGTTGTTTCTATTTGGTGTTGTCAAAAATGGTTATTGTTCAGACGAAATACACGCATTGGATGTCTCGTTAAATCAGTGGCACAAATTAGATGCAGAGATTCTCAGAGGGAGGTTTCTGTTCTCCGTTGCCGGTGTCCGAGATGACGTATATATCGTCGGAGGTTGCACTAGCCTTTCTAACTTTGGCAAGGTTGACAAGAGCTCCTATAAAACACACAAAAGCGTGCTGGTGTTTAGCCCTCTAACAAAATCATGGCATAAAGCAGCATCGATGAAATACGCAAGATCGTCACCTATACTTGGAATTTACGAGGTCAGCTCTGATTATCTAATTATCAAGAACCAACAAATTCGTTCGGAAAGACGATTCCACAGGTCAAGAATTGGTAGTTCATCCGATGTTTATGAAGATCCTCACAGGCTTTCGGTCAGACTTGCATTCAGACACTCCCTTGACGAAAACGAGTTCTCTTTCTTGCCCAGTATGAAGTCATACAAGTTTATCAGACAAAAAAGCGGGCACTCCAATAAAGATAACAGACGGTTTGTACTGATTGCCATAGGCGGTCTCGGATGTTGGGACGAGCCTTTAGATTCAGGGGAAATTTACGATTCTGTATCAAATAAATGGACAGAAATCCCGAGGCTGCCTGTTGAGTTCGGTATTGCTTGTTCAGGTGTCGTTTGTAACAGGATGTTTTATGTTTACTCGGAAACAGATAAGCTCGCTGCGTTTGACATAGAAGGGGGTTACTGGATCGGAATCCACACGACCCTTCCTCCCCGGGTTCATGAATACAACCCCCGACTTATTTCCTGCAACGACCGGCTGTTAATGCTTTCGGTCTCCTGGTGCGAGGGGGATGATCAAATAGGCAGGAGAAACAAAGCGGTAAGGAAGTTATGGGAGCTTGATCTTAGGTATCACACTTGGATCGAAGTCTCCACTCATCCCGACGCCCCCATGGATTGGTATGCTGCATTTGTCTCGGATAAAACCATGATATTTGGAGTGGAAATGTTCAAAATATTCGGACAGGTTCTCGACTTCCTGACAGTTTGTAACGTATCTGATGGCGAAACAAACTGGAGGCATATCTCGAGGAATCACGTGGCTCGTCAGCTTGATGCAACCTCGTGCATGACAAAATCGGTGGCAGTTCTACACTTGTGAATTAGGAACCTTCGGATCATTTCACGATATTTGAAACCTAACCCACCCACCCCACCGGGGCTCATGGTATCTGCTCTTCATGTTACTATTTTGCTATATTCAGTCTGCATTGAGAAGTACACATTTGATGATGATAAATTGTTAACTGGCTCATATTTATATTCTCTCTTTTCATATTTATATATATATATTCTTTAAATGTCTGTATTGCCCTCTTGTATTGGTTTGTGATAGAAAGAATAATTTATGGAGTTGTTGGTTTAACATATTGTAAACTGAGGTGTTTGGTGGAAAAATCATCCAATAATAGATTTTTCAATGTTTGATCTGAGAAGTCCATTTAGAAAAGGAATGGTTCTTCTGCCACTAATACTAATTATGTCATCCCTCTCTATATCTGTTACCAACATGCCATGGGGATTGGGTAGTGAAAAAATGAATATATAAATGGTATGTATTCACACTAAACTAAATATTACAAAAAATTGAATTGTAAATAATTTGAGTCAATTTTCATTAATCGAACACATAAAATAGAACAAATTAAAGTATCAAAATGAAATGGGTTTTTGCATAAAATTTGGCACCCTGCAAAGCGTTTCTAGTAGCAAACCACGTTGTGGTAGACCACCTGACCTAAAGTTACCACCTGACTTAAAGTTACCATTCCATCGGAACAGGGACTGAGAGGCTCTTGGGCAACTCGCGATTTACTTTCTCCAACGACTCTTGGGCAAGAATTCTAAAGGCTTAGAATTAGTCTAGCGTAAGCTGAGAAACTTAATGTATGAAAAAATGAAAAATATGCTCTACAACTGAATCAAATTAGTCTGCAATCTGCAGGTGTCTAAACTAAAATAATGCACAGTTTAAGTAGAATAGAATGGTTCTTTTCAATGCTTAATCCATACTCCATACATTGCAAAAAGATACAAAAGTAACCTTTGATTGTTTGAGGTGTGCTACACAAGAAAAGTACAGAATTTGCAGTAATAGCAAAAATAATATCACATTCCAACCTATATAGCTGAGTAAATGAAGACCAAAGAGAGATTATGACCAGAAAAAATGGACCAAGGGAGAGAAGAAAAATGAAAATTTAAAACCATCTACAAAGAAGAAAATTGGGAAGCAATGTATGTACCTGCACATCTGACTTTTCACAGAACAATAAACAATTTAGATTTTATCTTAAGAACCTCTAGAGTGGAAATAAATACAAGAACCTCAAACCATTTGCTGATCCCTATCCCATGTTCGGGAAGACACCAGAGAAATTCGGGATTTTATCAACATGCTTCAATGCCCGTTCAGCAATCTGTCGTGTACGATAATCAGCATGCTGGAAAGCATCCACTAGTGCTGTGCTCACGTTTGGATCACCCGAAACCTCATAAGCTATATCATCAGTGCGTAGAAGCCTCTCGGCTGCCCAAACTGCCCTTCTCCTCAGATTCTCGGTACGTTTCTCAAGTAATATCTGAAGTATGGGCTTGATTCCTTCTGCTTCACATAATACCTGCACTCCTTGTTCAATATCTACCCCATCGTCCAATAAAGATGACAGAGCCGCGAGTGATGCCTCAACCACCTTCTCTTTGGTATGGTCTAGGAGGGCCACCAACTCTTCCACCGCCTGTCCTTCCAAAAGACAAAAGGTTTCTTTTAGCGAACATGTTCCACGATGAACTTTACACAATCCAGTTATAGAAGGCGGCTGGCTTAAACAAGGGAAGATGGATACACAAAATCCAGGCTTAGGCAACTCAGGCAATCTGGTCAAATTCTTGGATTCTTGGGATAGATTCTCCAAAGCCATAGCAGATACCATCTGCACATTGTCAAGCCCATTCATTTTCAAAAGTTCAATGAAAAGCGAAGCAACATTATATTCGCGACAAAGTGCAAGAGCATCCGGCTCATTAGACAGCACAAAAGTGATCCTTGCAAGAACTTTCACAAGCCCTTCTAGATATGGAGTTACAAACCGGCTACCTCTTATTCCTCCCTGTTGGATGCCTTCTACCTTGGAGATGACAAGTTGGAAGAGCTTTTCATCAAGCATCTGCCTTGTAAGGCCCACGTCTCGTTCTGGTAGATCAGCTAAAAGCCCTATAGCTGCTGCTTGTTCCTCGGTTATACCACCAACATTCTCTGATATGACCTTGATTAGGCTACCGAGCTGACCAGATGTACCCCTTAAGCAACTTGCTAGTTCCAGACCCATATGGGGAGAGAGATTCTGGAGAAGTTTTATGGAAGCCACTCTTAGATCCTTCTGCGGGGCCTCAATAAACTGAACCAAACTGATTATAGCACCTGAGCTTTTAATAGCAGATACGACGCTGATTACTGAGTTGGGGGAACTGGTCAGTCCAACAAGGACCTGAAGAAGCTTACATTCTATTGCGGGTCCAGTGTTGCTGATAAGATGGAGAAAGTTATGAATAATGTCCTCAGAGACCATAGTCTGATGATCAGGACCAAACGGGACAGAATCAAAATCATTGCCCGAGGTTACAATATTTGCTAAAATTGTTGCAGAGACTTCTTTTAGTCGCATGGGCAGTGCATTGGCACCAATGGTGAAGAGATCTTTGACGAGTGGGGAAAGTATACCTTCTCTTATCAAGACCTTGGCACTGACCTCATACGATGATATTTGATTTAAAGCTTTTAAAGCGGCCTCTCTAGCTTGATTGTTACCATGTTTCATGATATTAATCAGTGAAGAACCAACAGTCCTAGCTACTAAGACTTTCAAGTCATTGTTAAGGACCAGCTCACCTAGAAATGCAGCCATTGAAATCTTGGTCTCATTTGATCCTGAAATGTAATGGGATATACAGGGATAGTGAGTTAAATAAGAAGCTAAAAAACTGAACAGAACAAAATTTTACTGAAAGATACTTGACACATAGTATGAAGGTTAGTTGAAGCACCTTCAAGTAGTAGAGTCATAAGAGATCGTAATCTACCATTTTCTGCCATTTGTCTTACATTGCATTCACATTTTTCCAGATTTTCCAGGGTCTTTTCTGCATTCTCAACAGTAACAAGATTTTCTGAATTGCTACTTGCCATTCCAACTAGGATGAGAATTGCTCCATTAATTGAACCAATCTTTTCACACAATGACTGAGATTTGGATAGCTCAAATAACAAAGACACCGCTTCTTCTCTCTCTTTGGATTGCTCATGGGATAAGAATTTTACTATTGTCCGAACAGTATCACCCTCAGCCATTATATCCTGAAAGTTTAGAAGGTAACTGTAAGTTATGGGTACAAACAACCTTGAACCGAATTTATTGAGAAATATTTTTAACGAACTAACAGACATTGTACAACCTTATTTTCAGTGTCATCCTCCACAACAGCTCGAAGAGTTTCAAGAGCTTTGCGCCGAACCCTGCGACTGGTGCTCTTTAACATGTCGATAATCATTGGTATCAGCTCTGCATTTCGGATTACACGGGTATTAGACCTACTTTTCTGGCAGAGATGCTCAAGAGTATGCAACACTCGCAGAATATCAGTCTCTGCACTTCCCAGAGAGAGCGTTCTGCGAGCCATATCGAGCTGAGCAGCTTCGTTACGTGCATTCCATTCTTCAATGGTGTTCCGCAAGGCTATACTTGGATTCAACTCTGTGCTTCTCAATTCTCTTTGTGTTAAGGGGCAGACGGGATTTCTTCTGCTTGCCTTGCATTCATTAAACCATTTCTCAATTGCTTCCCTTTCAAAAGTTTGCCCACTTTCAATAGTTACAGGATCACGCATTACTTGCTTTGTAAGAGGACATATAAACGCATCATATGTAGGTTCCAAATATAGTCTCTCAAAATGGTAGCTCTCGTCTGATGGGCTACCAATTTCAAGATTGCCATCCCAGCTTTCAGCCATCTAAATAGTGTGCCCGTCAAAAGGAAGAAATGCTTTTCCTTCAGCCACATACAAAAGCAGCAAAACTGTTAATAGCTTTCCATAATTAAACGGAACCCCATCATAAAACTTTTGAGAAGATCGTCACTATGGCTGCTAAAATATGAAAATAATCACAATAAAGTGAATATGGTTTCTCGGGGTGAACCAAAATTTCCTAATTTTGAAAATTCACATTCACCTCATTAATTCTGAGTATGCAAAGATGTTAAAAGAAGACTAAGATAAAAGGTGTATCCACAAGTATGTAGCATGTGAAGATCAAAGACAGGCATCATCAAATGCCAATAAACTTTAGCTCTCAGCATTTCAAAGTTACATTACTACTCTGGGCTTTAACCGAGTGATCGGTATTCTATTCTCTATACCTTTTTCCATTATCTCTAATCTTCCTCACTTAAAGCTAGTAGAAAGTAACATTTTGATTCTAAAACACAGTGTGGCCATGGTAATTTTCATTCTTATATTGCTCTCATAACTACCCACAAACTCTTTTGAAAGATTCAATCAATTAGGCAACTAAACCAAAACCCGAATTGTTAATTCTCCAACTCCTAAGATAAAGACTGATCTAAACAATCCCAAAACCTCGTCTCCAAGATAAATCGACGGGTAAAACTTCCATACTACTACAAGTCCAACTATAAATTTCTTCCAATTTCTGTATTCAATTCAATAATCAAGCTCAAAATCCACCTCAACTAATAGTACTAAAACATTTCAGCTCCAAACACGGTAAACAGAATTAACTGATTCCAAAGCACAGTAAAACCCGAGAACAACAAAAGCGTGATGGATGATGATTAAGAAGAAGAAGAAGAAGATTTACCTTGTGGGGTGAATTCTTGACGAAGCTAACTGGGGGAAGAAAAAAAATCAAAACTTCAAGCTTGCAGCGATGGAGTGCTTGAAGAAAGAAATGGTAGAGAGGAATTGCAGGAGGAGGGTTGAATCTTCTTCCATGAAGCGTTTGATTTAGGGTTTGGGTCGGTCCATATGGAGGGCAAAGGGGCAATATGGGAAGAAGGAAGAAGGAAGGAGGAAACGAGCTGGCAACTCCGATCAATGACTAAAAACAAGTGGAAAACAACAAATGTATACTTTAATACTCCTATTTACGCTTAATTATAAGAAATTAATTTGTGAAAATTATTGTTAGTTGACTGAAAACGCATGTATAGTCTTCGCTGTACTGTTGAAGACACATTGAGAGAGAGAATTAGAGAGAGAATTGATCCTAGCTGTGTCGTTTGACGTTGTTACTGTAAACTCGAAGCAACTGTCGAGCTTTTCTTTTTTACTTTTTACTCTCTTTTTTTCCCTCCATTTTTATGAACTATAACCAACAATTTACTACCGCAATCACAATTATTATGGTCCACACCTATTATGTCAATTTTAGTTTGTTTGGTCACTAGTAACTGTTTAATTTAGTTAAATAGTTGTGTTTGATTAATTAGCTTTTTTTAATATTTTTTAAAAATTATATGGTCTAATGGTACTTGGGTTGGACTTCCATTTGAAAGATTGTGAGTTCAGCCTCAGTAGGTTGAAAAAGTATATGAATAGATACTACATTGTAATAGAGCCAGTAGCATTCAAAAATACTAATATAACTTTTTAATATTTTATTACTCCAAAATACTAAAATTCAAAAATTACTCAAAGTAATTTTTTCGAACAGTTTTTTGAGAAAGTCATTTTGCATGTAATCAGCTATTAATTATCAGCTAACAGTTAATTTACTAAATATTTATGAGATTGATTCAACTTTAGACAAACAAAAGTGATGATGGGTAGATGTAGGGCGGTTAACGAATCGAACATAAACGAACGGAGGTTGTTCGTGTTCGTTTGTTAATGATTTTTGAGTGTTCGTGTTCGTTTGTTAAGCGTTCATTAGTGTTTAACATAAACGAACACGTTCACGAACATGCTCGTTAACATTAACGAACACGTTCACGAACATGTTTGTTAACAAGCACGTTCACGAACATGTTCATTAATATTTGCGAACATGTTCGTTCACATCGATTAACACGTTCGTGAATGCTTAACAACCAAACATATGAACATGTTCATGATCACAATTCGTTCCTGAACAAGAAATCATCTATGTTCACGAAAAATAACCAAATAAGTAACACAACTACAAAGAGTACAAACAAATATTAAACGAACACAAACGAGTTTATTTGCGAACATTATTAAACGAACACAAACGAGCTTGTTCACGATCTTTTAGCAAACAAGCTTACAATTGTTCAGACTCTGCTCGTTTATAAATCGAGTTTTAAATTTTGTTTGTTAATGTTCGTTTACCTTAATAAACTAATATAAACGAACGCTTACTGAACACGAATATGAGTAGTTTACCGAAAGGTCTGTTTGCTAACCCCTAGGTAGATGTTTTCAAAAAAAGAAATAAAATTAAAGTATCAATGGAAAGAGAGTGCATGAAAAAGTTAAAACTAAGAAAGAATATAATCACTCTCTAAAGTCTTAACAACCCTTCTGGTTGTCTTTTATTTTTGAACTGTTCGTTCCAAATTTGCTTCAAAAAGTTTCCCTCACTGTTGTTTGTCTCTTCTACATATGTGGATATTAGGATCCAGCAAGAGTTTTACCACCATTTTCTTTTCTTTCTTTCTTTTTTCTTTAATTTAATTTTCTTTTAAATTGTTTTAAGTTGGTGGTTGGTGGCTTGCCTTAAGGTTGGAATTATCCCAGTCAAATATGTCCATTTATAAAATGATGTGGTATTTGCCACATCATTTATATATATATATATATATATATATATATATATATATATATATATATATATATATATATATATATATATATATATATAGAGAGAGAGAGAGAGAGAATAAAGTTCAAATACGGCGGGGTCTTTCCGTGCAGCGGAATTTCAGAATACACCAACAGTGTAAGAAAAACACACCACAGTGAAATGCAATAAAACATCACAAAATATACAACAGACTCAAAAAAATACACCATATAACTCACCACCCCCAATGGTGTATTTCCGAATAGTGTATGGTGTTTTTACTCACACCTAATGGTGTGTGTTTGGTGATGCGGGGCTCTGTTTACTCTGTCTTTTGTGGTGTATTTTCCTAATGTTGATGGTGCATATTTGTTGAACTATTGGTGATGCCGCACCGTAAGACACCGCCGCACTTGAACTCGTCTCTCTCTCTCTCTATATATATATATATATATATATATATATATATATATATATATATATATATATATATATATATATATATATAGAGGGTAAAGGGTTTGTATATTTACATTTGTTGCAAATTTGCAAATCCATAACAAAAGTTGCCGCATTTCTTTTAATCTTTTTTTATTATTTCATTTACTTTTTAATATTTTAATGTAATTAATATAAATTGCATTAAAAAAATATAAATTATAATGTTATTTTAATATATTGGGTCCACTTTTAAAAGTTGATTAGATTTGCAAGGATATAGTGTAAATAGTAAATGATTTGTAAATTGGGTGATGTGAAAGTGGGGTCCATTTTTTAGAGTGAAAGAGACTTGCAGGGATAATGTTAGCCTGAAGATATGAATGCATCCAATCATTATACATGGGACCATAGTCAAAGTTGATCAATTGTATAAAGTTCTTTTAATATGCCGTGTGAAAGTTCATATTTATTATACTAAAATTTCATTTTTATTATATTGAATGTTCATTTTTGTGTATTAAATGTTATTTTTTAATATATTACCAAAAAATGAAAATTTATCAATGGTCCATATTACAAATTTAATTTGACCATGGTCCATTGTATAATTTCCCGGATGCATGAGGGTCAAGACCATATGTGGATTCAAACATTTGAATAATAGTAGAATGTAACAATGACTCTATAAGATATGACAAGAATTTAGTTTGAAATTGTTGACTTCAAAAGGAAAAAAAAAAATATTGTGTATGGGCCATAAAAAATAAAAATAAAAAATGAAGTGGAACTAGAACTACAACCATAATCGTTGGTTATTATATGAAGTTGTGATTCTTCATTTTATTAAAAGGAGTATGTGTCTAAGAAATGTTATATGGGATTTTCTGATTTGTCACATTTAGTTTTAAACTTTCAAATTGACCCTGTAGTTCTTCGATTTTCAAATGGTTACCATCAGTGGTCCAAGTTTACCACTCATGGTCTTCCTGCTTTCAAAATCTGACCAATTGTGATCCTCCCGGAAGGACCATGAGTGATTAAGATTTGATAGTTGAAGGACTATTTAAGGTTAACTTAGATCATGGATAGTGCAAACTCAAAATCACTATACTGGACCTTAGATGATATTAAATCAAAATATAATATAAGTATATGCAAACTTTAATTTTTATGCAAAGGTTGCCAGGTTGGGATCAAATGAGAGGTCAATGGTTGACATGAAGGTGGAGTTTGGTCAAAAGAATTAAATTTCTAGAAGGCTTAGAGGTTAAGGTTTTAAAGTAATTTGATTTTTTTTTTCTTAAGTTTTGTTTGAGAGAGTGTTGGAGTGGTACGTTTGACCTCTCTAATTGCACAATTTCACCAAATTCTTACCCGTCTCCCAAACAAATCTATATGGTTAACTTGGTTGTGCAAGGCAAATTAAAGGTGAAATCTTGCTCTTTGGAAAAAAAATTGCAATTGGATCACCAAATTAAAAACAAAAAGTTAATTAGTTGTCCGTACGGACTTAGCTCATTGGTTCAATAGACAGTACTTGAGAGAAGAAACCAAAGTTCAAAATTTGATAGTGATAATGTGGGAATTATGCCTAAAGTGATTAAATTTATTGTGTAAAGTGTTGAAGTTACTAATACCACGAATAATTTAAGATGGTATCTGAAATAACATAATAAATTATTATTTTTTGAGTACTAGAACAATTTATATTGAACCATTATGAACAAACTTTGAACATCAAAGTGGTAAAGAAAATTTAGTGTAATGCAGTGACTAGTCCATACCCCAACATAGTAATATCTGGTCATCATAGGCAAAAAGGAAGAGACAATTAGGAGTGGGAGAAATCTTAAATCTTACCCATTCTGGAAGATCTGATCCAAAAATTCTCAACGACTATTTACCAAATAGGAAATTTCTATTATTTTTAACTATCTGAAAGTTTGGGAAGGAACAGTCATTATTTCTTTTTGAGTTTTGAAGTCTTACGCCCTTTAATTTGGCACCATCTGCTTATCAAATAACTCGGTCAAAATACCTAAAGATACAAACTTATAATCATATAGATATCTCGTCCTACACTTTTCTGGATCTTTGCTCATATTTCTTAACTGTTGATTCCATACACGAGCTTTACGACTGGTAGAACCCAAAAGTTTATACTACATTCCTTTGCATTCAAATGTTACATCCAATGATAAGTTATCTTTATCACTAATAGAGATAAAACTATTAAAAATTATCCAAAAATATAGATCCGAAGTCCAATAGTCTATGACCCCGGACCGAAGAAGAGCTCATGGTCAGGGACCGGGATCCAAAAAGAATTTGCGATTTGGGAGCCAAGAGAAAGGGGTATTTCGAGTAACAATCGTTATGCTATGGACCCGTGTCCAGCGTGCATGCTGGACACGGGTAACAATGCCGTTAGGCACTGTTATCTTCTTCTCTTTTTTTTTTTTTTTAAATTTCAGACCGCTTTGTTATAGGAGTATATGTTCATAATTTTATTACTATATGTTTATAATTATAAGTTCATAATGTCAGAGCTCTATGTTCATAATTCCATAACTGTACATTCATACTTCCATAATTGTACATTCATAATTCCGTAACTGTACATTCATAATTCAATAACTGTAACTTCATAATTTTCGAAGCTCTATGTTCACAATTTTAGAGCTCTATGTTCATAATTTTATCACTATATGTTCATATTGTAAGGTCATAATGTCAGAGCTCTGTGTTCATAATTACATAACTGTACATTCATAATTGCATAAATGTACATTCATAATTGCATAACTGTACATTCATAATTCCGTAACTGTACATTCATAATTCAATAACTGTAAAATCATAATTTTCAAAGCTCGATGTTCACAATTTTAGAGCTCTATGTTCATAATTTTATCACTATATGTTCATAATTGTAAGTTCATAATGTAAGAGCTCTGTGTTCATAATTTTATAACTTACATTCATAATTCCATAACTGTACATTCATAATGGCACAAACGAATAACGGCGTTAACGACGAGACAAAATTAATTTTTTTAAAAAAACTAAAATGACGCGTTTTCCTTGAAAATGACGTCGGTTTGGACTCGTGTCCACAATGCACCACTGCATAATTTGCGTTCGAGTAAGACGTGAAGGACCTGTGCAAAAGGCGAAGGCCCCAAGGCAGCTAGTAGTACCCATCCCGAAGCTCATTAGTGGTCCCCGGAGGCAAATTATATCGTGCACCGCGCGGTGCATAATCGATTATGCACCGCGCATCAAAACGATGTCATTTTATTTAATGAAAAAGAAACAGAATCTTCGCAAAAAATAACTTTGTTCTTCAGTTTCATTTTGTATACACTGTAGTTTCAGTTCAACACAACTACAGTTTCATTTCAATATAACTACATTTTCATTCAATATTTATACACTCAAATATGTGAAAATATTATTTAATTTTATTTTATATAGACTATAGTTTCATTAAAACACAACTACATGATCATTTCAATATAATTATAACTTCATTGTACAATATACACTCAAATATGTGAAATGTTATTCGGTTTCATTTTATATGTACTGTAGTTTCATTTCACCACAACTACAGTATCATTTTGATATAACTGCAGTTTCATTTGATAATATAAAAATAATACGTGAGACAGTGTCGGTTTAGACACACTATAGTGTCACTCCGTTATAACTGTAGAAACGGCGCCGTTTTGATGCGCGGTGCATAATCGATTATGCACCGCGGTGCACAATATAACAACTATGGACCGGAGTGGTGGGCCTTGACTTGGTTCATGGCCCACTTCATGGGCCTTGACTTAGTCTTATGGCCCACCTAGTTTTTAGAGATTTGTTGGAACTCTTTCTTTATATAAATTATTACGCTACGTTTGGCGCAAATTATCCCATGGAATCGTGTTCACCGAGAATGGTGAACACAAGGCAAAACGACGTCGTTTTTAGGCAAAAAAAAAAAATCGCGGATGTGGAGTTATCGGCGCGCGTTTGATCAAATTATGAATTTTCTGTTATGAGATTATGAATTATAAAATTCATAATCGCATAACAGAAAATACATAATCTCACAACTGAAAATTCATAATCTCATAACAGAAAATTCATAATCTCATGGTTCCAAAGTGAATGTGTAGGCATCGTTCCAAAGTGAATGTGCAGGCATGGATTCATAATTTATGAATGTCCGTGATTTCGGACGGGAATATGTAGGCATGGTTCCAAAGTGAATGTGCAGGCATGAATTCATAATTTATGAATGTCCGAAATTATGAATGTAATGAAAATTCATAATCTCATAACAGAAAATTCATAATCGCATAACAGAAAATTCATAATCTCATAACTGAAAATTCATAATCTCATAACAGAAAATTCATAATCTTATAACAGAAAATTCATAATCTCATGGTTCCAAAGTGAAAATGTAGGCATGGTTCCAAAGTGAATGTGCAGGCATGGATTCATAATTTATGAATGTCCGTGATTTCGGACAGGAATGTGTAGACATGGTTCCAAAGTGAATGTGCAGGCATGAATTCATAATTTATGAATGTCCGAAATCTTTGTTCACCTCAAATTAAAGTGAAACCGCAAAATGTGAAAATAAAGAAGAAAAGTCACGCAATTAATTTAAAAAAAAAAAAAAAAAAAAAAAAAAAAAAAAAAAAAAGATAACGGTGTACTAACACTGTTGGAACCGTGTTCACCATGAATGGTGAACACGGTTCCATGGCATAACGTCTCTACGTTTGGTTCACAAAATGAATTTTGAAAAAATAAAAATACTGTTTCATAAGAAGTGAAATAGATAAAGAACAGAATAGGAATTTTATTCTATTGTTTGATTCGATGAAGGAATAGAATGGGAATATTCCTAAGAATAGAAACTTTTACCAAACAAAAGAATATACCTATTACCGAGAATGCTATGTTATTCCAGGTCTATTCCGCAAATCAAACGTGTCATACATATAAGCAATCATTTTAATCACTTGGACTGCAACAAGAATAACGTGTTTACTTGTAGGGAGGTAAGAGTTGGCAGCCAGAAATATTTTGGTACAACTATTTTTTATATCATAATTCCTTTTCAAACTCGGAAAATTTTTCCCAAACAATTATCGCAAATACTATTTGCAAGATTCGAATATGAAATATTTAATTTTTTGCCTCATTCAATTTAAGGTTTATTTCATTTGAACATAAAATTCAATAAGACAGACACAACATAAAAGTTTGTTGAAATAACCAAGAAAAATTAAAACCAAAGGCCGAGCACACTACCTTGCGTATTCCACAACAAATAACAATGGAGGAAAAAGCAAATTAAAAACCAAGATGATCCTGAAGAGTCAAAACAAAAATATGTGCATGCCACCAAATTTAAACACCCTCCACTTCTATATCGCTCTCGTACTCTCAATCTCGAACACTTGCTTCAACAAATGGATGCTGCTGCACTGCAGCAGAGACATCAGACCTTAACACCCGGACTATGTCGTATACAAAACTTTAAGAATCTGTCTGTCATATGATTCGTTATCGCCAACAACATATGGTGCAATGCTCTGGTAAAACTTGGCCGTGTGGCCAAAATTACAATCTAGAAAGCATTCCAACTATCTGTACTCTTTTTAGGGGTTTGACTCTCTGAAGATACCTTAAATGGACCGCTAGACCCAAATGGGTCAGAATCATCAAAAGAGAACCCCCGGCTGTGATCAAAGCCACTCGTGCTGCTCATGGAGTCGAACCTCGTGAGAGTTTCTCGTTGGGGGGAAGAGGTGCGGTCATGAGTACTGAAGGAATCGTACCTCGAGAAACTTTCAAATGGATCACCTGATCCAACACTGTATCTTCGTGGTGAATTCCCAGCTCTTGAGAGGGGAGACCCAGGAACAGAATCCTCAAAGAATGGGCTATTCTTCTGAAATCTACTCTCTGCTGCTGGGGATCCTGTTCTCACCGGACTTCCACCAAAATCATTCGACCCAAAGAAATAATTTTCCCCATGTTTATCATTATTCGAGTCCTGTAAGAAGAATATGGTAAGTTAAGAACAGTTAAAATAAATAAGTGGAAGAGTATTGACCAGGTCCCTTAAATTGACTATCAATAATCAGGAGATTTTACATCCTTTTAACAGGCTGGAAGAAAACAAAGTGATTGTGGGCAATTGACTAGTATCAACATTTCACTAAAATGAATTTTTTTTCACCATAGCACCTTTTCTCTTTCTCTTATCAGATTACATCCTCCTTCCATTCATATCATTTTTATCAGCTAAGTGATATTACACCAGATGTGAATAATAGAAAATCAGCACTTGTACATTCTAGTGATTCTCAAAAAATCAACCACAATATACATTAATACATACACAAGCACACTGCACACACAGAGAAGTAAAAAAAATTGCAGATTAGAAAAGTATACACACCTTCGCACTGAAGCCCCACACAGAATCCACATCATCATTATTGTCAAAGGTACCCCAAGCAGATCCATCAAAGCTTCTGTTGGTCAAATGAAATGCAAAAAGAGATTCAGACTATGGCACAAATTATAGAAAATAATGCAGTAAAATAAGACAATCAGAGTTTTTTTTAAACAAAAAACATAGAAAATAATACAAACCGATTAGTTTCAGCATCTGTTTCAAAACTCTTTCCAAAATGATCATCAGAGAATTCCTGGGATGGGCTTTGAAATGCTCTTTGTCCTGCAGGACTACCCTGAGGGCTTTTCGACTCATCCTCGCTGTGTGCATATGTTGATTCCGTTTCAAGAGTACTAACTCCATGACTAAAAAGTTGTTCGGACTTGGCCTCAGCATTTGAAATGGAGTTGGGGGAATTACTGCGAGTAGGAGAATTTTCCCTCTGATGTGATGTTGATTTGGCAGTTGCAGACACAGCAACATCAAATGAAAATCCTGATGGCAAAAGCAGGAACAATTAGGATACACACACAAGTGTCAGAGTTTCCATGTTTTGACTTGAAATAATGCCAGGAACAATTGACAGGAGGAAAAAGGTGGACCCAGAAATGTCACCTTCATCTTCAAATTTGTCCCAATCTTCATCCCAAACAGCTGATATTTCTGGAATACCAGGCTGCCAACCTTAACAAAGATCATTTAGACAAATTAGTTGAAATAAGATGCAAAAGATAACAGGAACACAGAAAATATAGCAGGACCAAGCATTACAGTTTTGCCACTAAAAACACAATAAAATTGTAACCAAAAGCATATCCTCTGGCTGCCATCATCGGCATTAGATAAGAATTAATACTCAATGTTTCTCATATATATGGCTCGATAAAACCTAAAAATAGTTCACAAAATGCATAGCTACAATGAAGGCCTATCCACTGATGTTATTTCCATGCTATCCATCATGAAATCCCAGTCACAACTCACATTTACCCACCCCCCAGGCACAAAACACACACAAAAAATAAGAGGGAAATCAGTAAAAGGAAAATATGAGAATAAATAATTACCATGGGGAAGCTCAATTAATGCAGTGGACTTAACGGTTACACTATGTTTCTTGCAACGCTCTGTCAAGGCCTTCAGAAGCTCCTCAAGATCAGATTGAATGCGGTCAGCACGAACCTAGACCAAACCAAGGATGATTAAACATACATACTGTGTTATTACTATTTTCTTCCCGTTCAAAGGAGAAAAAAAAAAAAAAAAAAAAAAAAAAAAGGAAGCAAACACCAAATACTTCTTTGCAAGCTACAATGTTCACCTGAAGAATACCATCTGCACTGCCACCTTGTTCCATTCTTATGATAGCCTGCTGTAACTCAAGCTTCCTCTCCTAGAAAATGTAAGTTTTCATTCACTTATCTCCATGGAAAAATGAAAAACCAGTTTTTCATAAGTCCATATGTGCTTAAACATTTGACATATTTTACATTCCAGAAATAACTACAGAAACATGTTATCCAATGAGAATTTTGCAACGCTTAATGGAAAACAAAGCATGGATAAAGACATAAAGTAATCTGGATACAAAAGCTAAATGACATACTATTTTCAAGAAATAGAGAGAAATGACCATAGCATTTGTAGAAAAAGATGACAGAGTGAAAAAAGAGAAATTTGTACAGTTATTCAGTTAATGGTGAAAACTGTTCATTGGAAATTAACATATCATTCTAGGGAAAACCACAAATGATTACAAAGGATTCCACAAAGGATACACAGCCTAAACTTTTCCTAAAGAAACAACTGAACAGCATATGAATAGTATTACCTGAACATCACGAAAAGCAGCCTCTTCAATTGTTAATTTAGAAGCAATTTCTGCAACTTGCTTGTACTTCTCTTCATATTTCTTTTGAAGCAACTCAGCCTAAATCAGGGAAATGATCATGGATTATAAGGAAATGGAAGCGTGGCTAGAAGGAATTAGAGGCAGACATGCACACACAAAGGTCAATGTTTGCAAAAGTATACCTCACGTTTATCAGCTAAAGCCCTTTCTGTTATTTCATTGAGCCGGTTATCACATCTACTTTTGTAGAGAACCTGATATGGGAAACAAATACAAGTGTAAGGAGGAAACCAGAAAAAGTTGGGGAAAAAAAGACCAAAAAAGATGCAAGAAAAAAAAAAATTAAAATTAAAAGTTACAAGAGAGAATACTCACGAGATCCTGCATTTTGGTCCTATAGTATTCCAGTTTCTCCCGAGAATCCAGAATCACCTTATCCTTATCCTCAACCTGCCATTGATCAAAGTAATTACATTTAATTTTTTTATTGAAATGAATTTAAGTTTATTACCTATAAAATATAGGTAACATATATAGTATTCCATGTATGGTTGTTAATAGTGATGAGATCATTTCCAATAGCTCCCTCCAGAAGAGGTATACCTTCTTCTCTCCTTCCTCTTCCCCCTTTGACTCTAATGTGTTCTGCTCCCCATTACTTAACTGGTTTGGATTAGAATTCTCCATTGTTAATGATCCTGTGTTTTGGTTATTGAATTGCATTGATCCGTCAGGCTGAGGAGCCACGGGTTGCATCTGAGGCCTTAGACCAGCATGTGAGTTTTGCTGTGCGCCAGGCATGCCTATAATTATCCATACAGATAATGTAAATTACAAGTAACCCACCAAGTTAAAGATAAAAGCACTTTGAGACTACTAAATTGATACCAGGTGTTTGCCCCCAGCCAGCTGTTCCATAAGAAACAGTTGGAGGACCTGCTAAGGAAATCAGAGTCTCGTCAAGCAAAACACTATTTGGAAGTGTTGAAGGAATGGGCCGGCCTTCCCTGTATCGCTCCATCAAATAGAGAGCAATGCAGAACTCCCTCAAAGATAGCATACTGTCATTATCTTGATCAGCCAAGTCCCAGACCTGCTTTAAGACCTCTGTAGGAGGTAGAATTCTTTTATTAAGCATGGTTTGATATGGTAATTAGTATGCATGGTTCATAAAAACATAGACCAACTCTTCCTTGACAATCAAATACTATGGAAATAAAGGTTGTTCCATTGTTGAAATGACACATGACAATCCAAAAGACAACATATTTGTATATATTCCTAGAAATATTCCATGAAATATAAAAGGAAAGGGACATATTAATCTTTGACATGACAGTATCAAGCATGCAAGATTCATACCTCTTGGCAACCTCCAGCTCAAAAACAAATTGCGTGCCTGTTCCCCGGTGATTCTTCCATCTCTATCAGTGTCCACTTCCATGAACACTTTTGCATACTTCTGAACACCAGCTCGAGTCATTTTTGGCCAAGAAGGCTGTGGCTGCTCTGCTGTAGAATTCACAGCAGCCGCTGGAATTCCAGATGATGGAAGTGGCGTTATTGTTTGAGCAGAATGCTGTTGGCTAGTTTTTGATGTTGACTGTGTTAGCTGCTGCTGACTACCACCAGATGGCCTGGTAAAAGTACTCTGCAATGCCTCAAAGGGGTCAGGCTTAGCTGAAGACTGAGAACCTGAAGTAACTGGAGCCAAGGCAGTGGAGGCAGGTGCATTACTTGCTGAAAAGGGAGGAGCAGAACCCTGCCTGGGTAAAGTTTGGGACACAGAAAAGGCATCTCCTCCAAACATTGAGTCTGAAGTATTCTCATTCCGAGGGTTAGCTATAGCTGACAATGAGTCCAGAGACCTTGATGCAACTAGAGTATTTGGAGTAATTCCTCTATTAGGTGTAGGTCTAGTTGGTCCACTGGTTGTCCCACCAGCAACACCATGCAGGGCTGGAGGGCCAGAAGTAACTGCACCACCACCCCTGGGGAAATCCAAACCAGCAACACCATGCTGGGGTCGCACAACACCAGTAGAAGGCGCAGCAAGAGGAGGCCTCATCAGATGACTACCTTGAGATGGGAGGTACTGCTGGCTCTGTGGTGCCTGTCCTCTGAACCCAGGATGTTGAGAAACAGTTGGAGTAACTGCACCCAGCTGAGGTCCAACTGTTCTCATCTGCGGTGAGGGTACAGGTGCAGGTGCAGCACCAACTGAATTTGACTGTGGTGCAGGTATAGCTGCAAGATTTATTTGTGGAGCTGGGATTTTAGCTGAAGCCGGGCCATACAATGCTGCCTTGACAATTTCTGGTGTTAACTCTCGCTTGCTCTGTGCTACTGTCACTAGTTTCAGAGCATTATAAAACTCCCCACGGCTAAGGAAGCCACAATGACTCTGATCAGCATGCATCCACACCTACAACCAAGAACAAGACATTTTTTTTTTCAAAATTTAGAAATGCTGATTAAAATCTATACAGAAAAATTGTACATACAGCTGGTCTATTTGAATTCTCACTGCTATTTAGCCTCTACAAAATCCTAAGAAAGGGATAGCCAAAACCTATACACCCTGAATAAACCAGCTCACAACATCCTTGAGCTCCTATGTCTTGAATGCTCACATAGTTTTGAAATTATATATTCACAGTAACAAATAAAAATACAAACAAGTGTGGAAAGACCATCATAAGTTCCTGACACCACATCATCAAAAAAGACCACCATAGGTTTCAGTTGGAGATGTAAAGCTCTAGATCTCGTGCATTTCAAGTTCTTACACCAATTCATGGACCAACTGCAACACTTTTAGTATTTAGATAAGCAACCTACTGCTTCATAGTTATACTATACAAGTCATTTTCCTTCCGAGTCACTAGTGCCATCCAAGATAAATAAAGAACTTGATCGTCTTCGTTCTCAGGATTCAAGCAGAACATACTGGAACTCTGACTCATAAATGGCTAAATTCTTCGAACTTGGCAACATAGGTAGAGATCAATAACAAAGTGCACCTAAGACTTGATATCAAGGCTCAACCCTCCAACGTTATACAAATAAGAAAAATCACTAAAATGAGCATAGTATTGAAGAGAAGTAAAATTGGGATTACCTGAGCTAGAACCTGTTTCGGTAGATTAGATCCTTGGAGAAAAGTAACAGCTTCAACTCCACTGATCCTACCATCCCGATCCAAATCTGCTCTCTGAAAGTAGACTTCAAATTGCTCCATATTTGAACCCTGCCCCGCCATTCCACTTCGATTCAACCCCCTCAATTGCTCTCAGATCAATGCACCAAATCCGTAATTCTCATCGCACCTATCACAGATTCCAGCAACAAGTTAAAATAACTTCGAACATCCCCCAAGTTTTTCAGATTTGAATTTCCCTTCGTGGAAAAAGTGTGACAGATTTGAATTCTGTAAGCTGACAGAAAAAATAAAAATAAAAATTCTTTAAAATAGAAAAGATTATATATTTTTAAAATGAGATTTTGGGAAAAACGAAGCGGTTGGATTGCAAATTCGAAACTGAATTAGGTTTTCCCCAATCGAGAAGGAGAATAGAACTATGGAAGACTATTATGTATGCACTCACTCAGACAGAAACCGGAGGATACAAATCTGAAAGATTTGTTTTCTTATGTGCCCGTTTAGTTTTGGAAGTTTAGGTATTGACCCCTTTGTTATTATTTAATTGCAATTAGCTAACCATTGTTGCCACATCAATGGTTTTTGTTACCAACTTTGGTCATGGGTCATGATTGTATTATTCTTTTTTTTCATTGTAGTATCTGTTCATACATACTGTTTTCACTGAGACTTGATCTCATGACCTCTCATATGGGAGAGTCACTATATGTCATCTGAGCACAAGGTGCTTGGCGATTGTATTATTCTTTAATTGAAGATGATGTATTAAGTGAGAATAGTGTTTTTATTGTTTCTAAGGAAAAATATTATAACTACTTTTAAATTTTATTTCACTAAATTTTGTCATGAGGAATACATATTTTTTAAAAAATAATTTTTAAAAAATGTTACATTGCTTATGTCGTTACTTAGTCTGAACTCTCCACCACCAACCTGTCAACTGCCAACCTCATTGCTTACACATTTTCAATCACTTTCTCCTTATTGTTTTTTCCTCTCTCGTTTCTTCTTAGTCTCCCTCAATTTTATCTTCTCCTTTGACATCACAAACAACTACTCTGTTTTTTTTTAATTGAAAAGTTCATAATGCACCATCTATAGCCGAGCTTCTCTGATTTTGCATAGTGAAGTGCTTAAATGGTCACTTTATGAAGATTTATGTTTGAAAGAAAAAAAAGTTCTGATGGGTCTATAATGCCTTCACTAGAGACATTGGTGATAGTTTTTGGGTTACAAAGAAGTAGATTGAATGAGTGACAACTTTTAGATTGACAGAGAGATTTAATGAATGATAAGAAACTAGATGGGAAATGAAGGATGAGAAAAAGAATAGAGAGAACAGGAGAAGGGACAATATTTTAGGTGTTTTTTTTTTTTTTTAAATAACGAAGAGTTTATAGAATTGCAATGTGATAGAGTTTAGATCTAAATTAAAGAATATAAATTTAGAGTCATTCTAATAAGACACATTTCTAAATGTGATTTGTTGTGATATGTCAAATTTGAATCTTTGAAAGATGTTGTTAAATGGCATATGGTTGATGTTGTATGAAGATATGTTGCAAGCCACTTAGGTTTGGATCTAGCGACATACCTTACGCGTCATTTATTATATAAAACAAGTTGTAGAAGTTTTTCCTCATTCATTTATTTCAAGTTATGCGATGTGATTCAAAAATTGATCGAACCCCACTCAAAAATTCAATTAATAAAATCAAGCATGAGAAGATTCAATAAATTATTCAAGCATGGATGCCAATTTCAATCCCTCAATTATGATTGTATATATCTAATCTAATCTAAAAATATAATAAGTCTCAATCAAAGTTATATCTCTAATTTATGTATATATTTTTAGTGGTAATCATTTTGTACATTGTGCTTTTAGAGTTGTACTAATTTTTTTTTTTTTTATAAAAATACCCTTACCGTTATAACTTCCGTTATCTTTTCCATTATTGTTACTATACAGATACATCCACCATATATTTTCTTATATTCTTTAATGATAATAATATTTGTAGACATTATATATTGGATTAATATAATAAATAAATTTGATTTTATATAGATTTTAATTTTAATTAGTAAGAATTTGTTAGTTATTTTTTAAAAAATAAAAATATTGGGCATATGTTTTTTGCGCATCACACATAGAAAAGACTAGTATATGACTAGATCAAGTGCGAAGATAACTTCCCGTGCGGAAGTGTGGATAACACAAAAGGATGCACCTTAAGTGTAGAATTGACGCATCTAACCTTAAGAATTAAAATGGTGCACCTTAAGTACAAAAACCACGCACCTTAAGTTTCAACAACTGACGCACCCTAAACATACAAATCACGCCCCTTAAGAATGAAAATCACGCACCTTAAGAAGTAAAATCACGCACCTAAAGCTTTAGACAGACGCACCTTAAGTTTCAACAACTGATACACATTAAGCACACAAACCACGTACCTTAAGAAGTAAAACAACGCATCTAAAACTTTAGATCAACGTATCTTAAGTTCTCAACTGAAAAACTCACGTACATTAAGAAAGAAAATCACGCACCTTAAGTTTGACCAATATGCAAAAAGATCAAAATGCTACCGCGTTATTTTTTTTAATCTGTGTTCAATCTGGACAGTTGATTTTAGCGAGATCAATGACGCAAATTTAACCCCACAACCGCACGGGAACCGATTTATATATGTGTGTGCGTGTGTGTGTTAGAGATATGAAGGTCAAGTTTATTTTTTATATATAGGATCATATATTTCATTTGTAATACACAACATGATGTACATATTAAAATTATCAATAAAAGATCATTTCCCTTCTCTTCATATTCTCTCTATTGTGATATTACTTCACAACAATATCATGTTAGCATTAGTTTTTATTAAAGATAATATGCTCATTTTATATCGTGATTTGTAATTATGATACATCATTCCATATGTGATGATTTGTTATAATTGGTGTCGCATATGTCTATTGTTATTATCCACGATTTTTCGAAATTTTTTGTGTTTGAGTATTCAAAAAAAAAAAAAAAAAGTCAAAGAAAAATATTCATTTTAATCAATTAAAAAAAAAAATCAATTTGATAGAAAATGTCTTCCTAAATTTATAGTCATTACCACTGCCATAACTACAACCACCACTAGCATCATTACCACCGCAACCACAATGAGAAGGTCCAATTATAAATTTTCAAAATACATGGGGGCTACTTATCCGCATTACTGAGTAGTATT
Organism: Ipomoea nil; assembly: GCF_001879475.1. NCBI lineage: Eukaryota > Viridiplantae > Streptophyta > Magnoliopsida > Solanales > Convolvulaceae > Ipomoea > Ipomoea nil. The sequence continues at coordinate 8,686,997 of NW_017617471.1, forward strand.
TAAGGGAAGCGTGGCACCGAAAATACAGCACCGCACACCCACGGGGTCTCTTGCTGCACAACAATTTTGCAGATTTATCTAAAGCCTTCCACTCCATAGCCTCTACGGTTTAAAGCTTTACCACTCTCTCATCTTCGATGTTAGCTCCGGCGAGCATGGAGACAGACAAACCGCATGCGTACAATGACGAAGATCTGGAGAAGAAGCAGAGCTCCTTCTTAGTGGTAGCTCTCTGCCCTTGTTTCTTTTGCTTCCTACTTGTAGTGGTAGTTGTCTCCATCGTTCTCGTTGTCAAGTTCCGTTTGTTCTGCCACACTCCGCTTCATTCTCTTATCTTCAAAAAAAGTTGCCACTCATGATCCTTCAAAACTTCTACTCACCGGAAATCTGTGGGAATTTTGTAGATCTGAGTCGGAAATTTGTGAAAATGATGTGAGCGGATCGGGAAGAACTAAATAAGTGTTTGATGAATTGTATTTTACTTTACCTATCTGGTGTAAGGTTGTCCTGTATGGTTTGGTAGTTGTAAATTTGTGTAGAAAACGGGAGTATTGTATTCAATTTATTGGCTCAATCAGCTTAAACTAAACATCACTCACTGCACTGTATATTAATTAGCTAAAATAGCACAAACTAAGCCTTAGTCCTGACCCATATTAAAGAAAAATGGTAGTAGAATAGAGGCTTGCCTTAATTAAAATGGAGCTTAAATTAGGTCTTGCATACAAATATTGTAATGAAGCGTGCATGTTTCATCTTCTTCCTAATTGTAGTAAGCAGCAGCAAAGCTAATAAAACCTAGGAACATTACAATATATATGTGGTCGGTCTACAGGTAAACAATAATGATGGATATATGATATCAGGCATCAATGAATCGAATGTCGAAAGTATTGGGATGAATCTGCCACACATTTAAAGCTGCATATTCCTCCAGGCATTCCTTCAGCTGAGCTTCACTGTATCCCTGGGGTTCATAACAACACATCCATCACTCACACTAATCAATTAACTGCAACAACATTTATTAGAGTTTTTTTTTTTTTAGGGGGGGGGGGGGGGGGGGGGGGGAGTTTTTGTGCTTTGTTAGATGAAAGAGGGACTGGTTTGGTAGAAGAGTGGCAAACCAAGTTTGTGTACAAAAACTTAACTCACCTTTCTAGAAATCCAGTTGAGTGCCTGTGTATAGCTAACATCCATCCTGTTAATCCTAGCAGCTTCATCACGCAAGATTGAATATATGTCAGATATCGCGTCCAACCCAGATCTTTGACGATCATCTGAATACAATGAAAACTTTGACATTTGCATTAAGCGAAGTGCCTCATCTACATCACTTTGAGCAACAGTCTCTGAGAACCTGAGTCTGGCGAGTCCCTGTAGAATATGAGAGTGAGGAGACATGCCATGAGAATACTAATTCTGTACTCAAAACAAGATTACAAGAATATTCTCCTCTTACTCTGTGCTATGTATGGTTTTAACCCCTTGTGAGTGCCAAGCAAAATGTGATAACTAGATTGTTATTTGCTTGGAGAGGAAATAGGAACTTACTGCTGAAATCCTAAGAATACTGAGCAGTGTTCTGACAGTTGTATAAGAGTGAGGGGTGTTTGATTTTGCTTCCTCTTGCCTAATGCTGGAATATGCACTGGCAATATACTCCTCCAGTTCTCTTGGAACACAAGGAGACAATTTCCTTGCAGTTGAAATATAGGCCCTAAAAACAAGTAGAATACTGTTAATTCATGAAGAGCAACAACAAATGCTATTATGTGTCGACATCATACTCTGTACTATTTTTATCCTATCTATAAAATACAACATCTATTAAGGGGTTTTAATTGTGAAAACTTATAAGTAAAAACTCCAGAACTACATGAGTAGTGACATTTACCGAAGCACAGATGGATCCAGTGGAGTGAACCCAAGAGCAGGAGATTCCTTTTTTTGATGAACATAGACAACATGCCTAGCCAACTCAAGATCAGTATCCATGTCAGCCCGGTCCAAGATCAACCACAGGAGGTCAAATCTTGATAGCAGGGCAGGAGGGAGATTAATGTTTTCAGCTGGTGTCCTTCGTAAGTCATATCTTCCCCTGAAATTGTCAAAATTTCAAGCTATAATAATAAGTGTATACATGAGCATGGTTTTTCTGAAGCAAGTTGGCTTATTTTTTTCTTTCACATGTACCCAATGCTAAAAACTAGGAGAAACCATCAATGAGCTTCAAAGTACAGAGTTCAAAGAGTATGAATGTTTACCAGGCAGGATTAGCGGCAGCAAGGACGGCAGTCCTTGCATTCAAAGATGTGGTGATCCCAGCTTTGGCAATGCTAACAGTCTGTTGCTCCATTACTTCATGTATTGCTGTTCTGTCTGACTCATCCATCTTGTCAAACTCATCAATAGCACATATACCCATGTCCGCCAATACCTGATAAAAAGCAGTTAACAAGAGCCCAAAGAAATTCATGACTGGAGGACAAAAAGATCCAATGATACTGTAATCCACAAACAATGAAGAAAAAATTCTCACCAATGCTCCTCCTTCCAAAACCATCTCATTTGTCACTGGATCCTTCTGAACAGCTGCAGTTAGTCCCACACCACTGCTCCCTTTTCCTGTTGTATAGACACCCCGTGGTGCAACATTAATTATGTGCTTAAGAAGCTGACTTTTTGCAACCCCTGGGTCACCCATCAAGCATATATGTATATCTCCTCTAATCTGCATTTATAGAAAAGTCATAATCCATAGACCAAGGGCAAAACATCAAAGGAAACTAGATATCCGAAGTTCAATTGTATATAGAAGTTAATTGTAAAAGCGCATAGGAAGAGAGAAATTCTAATTCTTATAAGCTGCAGGCTTTATTCATAAAATTTAAACATTCCCTTTAAGAATAGGTGGATTTAAAGTTCTGCCTAAGCAAATTACCTTCATGCCATCCTTCAACTTTCGATGAGGAGCACCCACTAGAAGAAGAAGAAGAGCTTTTTTAATATCCTCATGTCCAAAAATTTCTGGGGCTAATGATCTTGCAAGCTTATTATAGATATCACCATCCTCAGCTAATCGAGATATCTGCTCTTCTTCATCTTCTTTAAACTCATATCTGCACATAAACACCAATTGATGGTCCAATGCACTAATTTAGCAAGTGAACATGCATCTTATTCATTCTCCATTGCTGCAAAGATGATATATTTTTCAAACACTTTAAATATTGTACAAAGCTTACTCCTCATATTTTTTCTTGAAATGGGTAACAGACATGGCTTCCAAGTAAGTATCTGCAATTAAGCCTGCTCGCATTGCTCTAAATCCAGTGTAAGGGATAGGAAGGAAAATCCCTGACAATTCAACAACATCACCAGGAGCTACCTGCCATGTTGAGTTTTTAAAATAAATATTCCATATTAATAAAAGATAAGAATATTGATCAATATCCAGTGTTAAGTTTGGAAGCATGATAAAATGTATCGACCTTAACCAAAGAAAAGAATGTGTAAAACACACCCTCTTGGCAAAAAAAAAAAAAAAAGAAAGAAAGAAGAGATACTTGGTGAAATAGTTTAATGGTTTTGTATTTATAGAGTATACAAATAAGCATTATCTTGACAAGTCTATCAACTACACCAAGAAATATAAGTATCACTAATGGCCAACCTTTCGTGTAAGTTCTCCCCTAAAGTGAACAGTCATTGATCGAGGAATATGACCTTTAGGAACATGCTCGGCCAACTCTTGAATTTTCGCCTGAGATCAGTGCCAAAAAGTAAACAAAATTAAGATCTATGTGTTAATACATATTGCAATTCAGATACGGTGAATGGGCAAACCTCCTGAAATTTCAAAAACTTTGATGCTCTCAGTTGAAGGATAAGATTCCCTTTTGTTCTATTTATTTTGCAGCGAGAGGATGGGCATTCAAATAAAGGCATGAATACCCTAGCAGTGACCTCCTGTTAATAAAATGAACATTCAGATCAAATAAAGGTCATGACAAAAACTACGATATCTGATGTTCTTGAAGTACATCATGCCTCATAACTGTTAAATGAAATAACTGTCTTGCATGGACTCAACAAAAATGGATATAACCAATTGAAGTTCACCTGATAAATTTCAAACCCACACTCTTCACATGTGTACACAGCAACCTGCATCAATGGCTTTACATCGGAACAGCGAGTCACAATGCCAGAAATTTTGACAAGCTGACCAATATATGAAGCCTTGACCTCCCTAATTGTAAGTGGCCGGACTTTTGAAGATGTTGTGATGTCACTGATGTAGACTTCACTGGTATCAGCAAAGAAAACTATAGTTAGGATCTGTTTGCTATGCTTGTTACTATAATAAAGCTCAGATGGTTGAACTAGCAATTCTACAACAGATAAACGAAAGAGTATCCTGGTCTCAAACTATCTGGTCTGCTGAATATTTAAGAATTCACTCAGGCGGACCAAGACTCCAAGGAAATGAGCCTTTATTGTAGGAACACTAGGGTCATAAACAATTCAATATGGAGAAAAATTTGGAATTTGGATAGCTAAAGGAAGAATAAGAGGCTCATTTTGACTTGTGGAGCTTACTAGAAACGCTTAATTTCAGGAGGCATCCTTTGGCGTGCATCAGAACCATCAGTGTTCTCAGTTCCTTCCTCAGATCTCTGTGTCATCAAGATATCATGATCCTCATCGTGAAACACCTCTGTTGGTTCCGGCATGAGCTCATCAATGGCACTTGCAAATATAGCAATATAGCGACGTGTGTTTTCTCTGACCCTCTGAAAGAATTCTTCATCCAAGTCCTTGTACTAATAAAATGACATAAATTAGTAATGTCATTTAAGAAGCTCAGATTAAGCAACTACCAAAGATTTATTCTTTGAAGAAAAAGAAAAGGAGCAACGGAACTTACACTAGCTAGGTCTTCAAGCACAATCTGGATGGCCTTGATTTTCCGATTGGCAACATCTTGCTGAACAAAGTGCAAACGAAAAGGAAGGAAAGAAGTTAAGACATGAATTAACATTAAACTGAAAATAATGAGAATTTAAAATTGAAAAAGAACACTGAAACAAATAACATGTTGAGAAATGAGAACTCACTAGGATATTCAAGTATTTGGCCTCGCCATCTGAATCGGGGAAATTCGACAGAAAATCTTTGGCGAGATCTACATTCCAAATAAAAGAAATGTCTAAGCACCGATACAAAATGCATCAAAATGGGAGAGGAAAAAGGCACATCCTACCTTTATCTCGTTCGAAGTCATGACCATCCATCATCTTGCCGTCACAGGAAACCGCCCTGCTTGGAGTCGCTGGTTGCTAGTGAAAGACGCCCTACTTGAGCTCGCTGGTGAGGTCGACGGCGGTCACAGGCAGCTTGGGGCTCCGATCGAACTGTCTCTGAGGTGGACGGTCCAGGTTGCTCTGCTTCTAGGGTTCTCTGAGCGGAGGATGGAGGGCATTGGCGCCAAAATGTGGATAGTTAAAGGCAGAAGGGAGAGGTTTGGCGGGAAAATGAGTAGGTTAGAATAGTGTCCATGGCTCCAAGCGCTACTGTAGCGCGTGTTTGTTACACTCTTGACAAAATTATTATGTTGCATTTTGTTTGTTTGATGGAGTTAATGAGGTTTGACTGAAGTTATTTATAATTTATTTAATTGTTTATAATATTCAATTTAGTATTAGTATATAAAATTAATATATTTAAATATTATATTAAAAATATTATTAAATACAAAAAATTAAATTTTAAAATAATTAAAAATTACTAATAATAATAATAAAGTTAGTTTGACCAATGAATGGTAAATAGACCGACAAAATGGGACAGATGAAGTATAATTTATGTTGTTTGAATTTTTATTTTTTGTGATAAATATTTTTTATCATTTGAACGGTGAGAGATTATTTTGCATGATAATACAAAAATGAAATTTTGAATATACGAGAAAATGACCTTTTTTAAAATAAAAAATTGGATAAATGTATTTGGCACTAGTAATGTAAGTAGTGTTAGCTATTCTGATAAACTCGATGAATGCTTGAGCTCAGTTTAGGTGGATTACACCTCTATTTGTAATATAATTTGGTAAAAAAAAAAAATCAAATTAACCGACTGGACTTATAAAATTCAATTAATAGTTAATTACCAAGATGATCCCTTGACTATAACGAAATTATTAATTTAGTCAATGTCTATTTTATATTGACCAATTAAGTCTCTCAACTTTGAAAATCTTAACCAATTTGGTCCTCTGTTAGTATTGCCGTTAGATTTCCGTTAACTTTGGACCAAATTAGTAATTTTGCTAAAGTCAATAAACAATTTCAGTAATTAATTTTAGGGGTGGCAATTCAATTCGATTTTTCCAAATCGAACTGTACCAAACAATCGAACGGTAATGAATTATTGTACGACTCGGTTAAAAAATGAAAGGAAATGCCATTTGATATTATTTAAAATATAATAATAATAATAATAATAATAATAATAATAATAATAAAAAAGTAAATCCAAGTGTCTTGATGCCTCCTTTACGGTTCAGCTCATATTCTCACTGGTATCTCTCGTATAAATCTAAAATCTAATATATAACAAAGCCAACTGATGTTTACTATTTTGTTATAAAATATTTACGAGAGCTACCAGTGACAATATGAGCTGAACGGCAGAGTTCGTAGCAAGGGACTTGAAGCAGAGTAAGCAACAAGGAACTTGGATTTATCATCATCATCATCATCATCATCATCATCATCATCATCGTCATCATCGTCATCAATGTCATCATCGTCATCATCGTCGTCATCATCATTATTATTATTATTATTATTATTATTATTATTATTATTATTATTATTATTAGTATTATTATATTTTAAAAGTTCAAACGATATTCGGTTTGATTCAGTTTTTTTTTTATCAAATAATTCGGTTTGCTTTAGTTTTTTACCAAACCATTCGTTATACAAGAATCCATTATCATTCAGTTGTTCGATTCGGTTTGGGAAAATCGAACCGAATTGCCACCCATAAAGTTAATTATTGAAATGGTCTCTTGATTATAATAAAATTACCAATTTGGTTTCAAGTTAATGGAAGTCTAACAGTAAAACTAACGGAGGACCAAATTGATTAAGATTTTTAAAATTGAGGAACATAACTAGTCAAAAAAAGTATTCGAAGACCAAAATAATAATTTCACTATAGTTAATGACCATTTGATAATTAACTCTTCAATTAATTTGGTCGAATTATTAACCAAGAAATATAACTTAAATATTGTTCAGGCTTTAGAAGAGCAAGCAATAGTTATTTGTAAAAATATATGAATAAGATTTCACCAATTGTTCTTTTTCATTGATAAATCAAACACTTTGGCCCTGTTTGGTAAATGACTATTAATTGATAACTGTTAATTAATTGGGTGAATTAAAAGGTATAACTAATTAATAACATTAACTAATTGTAAAAATGTGTTTGGTAAATTAGTTGTTAGCTGATGTTTTGTATAATTTCTATTCTCAAAAAGCTAATTAAAAAAGTTGCTTTGAGTAGTTTTTAAAATTTTAGCATTTTGAAGTACAAAAAGCTAATTAACCAAAAACTTATAGTATTAATTTTTAAACCAAATCAAACAACTAATAGTGGCCAAATAAACCAAAATTGACCTATAGGCTAACTATTTTACCAAACACAGCAATTGGAATTACACAATACAATATATTTGGGCCGCTGGTCGCTAGGGTCATAAAACATAAGACATGGTTTATCCAATATACATCTTCAGGTAGTACCTACCAGTTCTCCTCATCACCCTATATATATATATATACATAAATGCTAGTTTAAGAGAAACATTATTCATATATCTGCATGACCATTTTATGGTGGACTTAGCATTATCAGTACACTCCACTTCCCTGCATTCTGCCTTTATAGTATCAATCAATGGATTTCAACTTTCAACAACCTGCACTGCTATAACACCCTCTTCACAACGCCAAGAATGCAACTTTAGCCCAACGTCCTATGCCAGTTTATTTAGTATCAGCAAGACCATCATTGTAGCGCTTCCTTTCACTCAAGTAGCTTCTAATATTTGAACATGCGCCCGCATGATTCACTGAAGCAAACTGTTAAGAGTCTCACATCGAAAATATAAAAGAGAACATACGTGTTCATAAGATTATGAGTTAGACAAGCTAATTGATTGGATTCAACTTAGTTTGGCTCATAATCAAACCGCTTCCCTTCTGGGACATTGGACGATTCCCCATTTTTCTGCTAGATGCATCTGCAAAATCAAATTGATCCAGAAAAGAATTAATGGCATACTTACTAATATAAAAGGAAAATCGAATAATTGCCTACATCCAAGCATGAGATTCAATGTATATACATAGTACCTGATAAGTGTAGTGGTAACCAAGCAGGAAGCCCATCCAAGAACAGAGCTGAAACTGTTGAGCTTGAATCTAAGAAAAAAATTTGGAATAAGGTAATAACCAAACCAAAAGAAAAGAGAATAGCAACACAAATTGGTTTGATACTTAGAAGAAAATAGTACCCACTGGTCAACAGATAAAAGGAGGCCATGCATTAATAACGGGAGAAATTCTCCATTTTTCAGGAGAAATGGAAAACAGAGAATATGTTTACTTGTACATTTGAAAAACAGATGAAGGAAAACTAAGAATTAAAGCAAACGCAGAGGTAATTTCTGCAAAAAATGCTTAAAGAAAACCAATCACCTGGTCCTTCTTGGCAAAAGAAAAGGGAGGTCTGATAGACCAAACAGGAAAATTCCCCAATGAGAATGAAGAACCAAGAGACAAATAGAAGGATCATAAAGGATTGGCAGTGAACAAGCCACCAACTCTAGCCCTTCCATCAATCAGAATGACATGATGCTCCGAATGAAGCAACATCATTTATGATGTCCCCAATTTGGGACAATTAGCATTACCCCTAGAACCTTGTTCACATCCCCTATCCTTGTCTCTACAGCTTTGCTCATACTAATCCCCCCAAAAAAAAGTATTAGTACACTGTTTTCTCTTTTAGTCTTGGGAAATAAGGCTTGCCTCATTGCCCAAGACTAAAAGCCTTATTTCCCAAGACTAAAAGAGAAAACAGTGTTCTGTATATCCCTTCTCCCTGAGGAGTCTCCACCTTCCTTTCCTTCCCATCACAGAGAAAAAGAGATTTAAATAAGCTGAAGTACCAATAATCTCCTTGTAAAAGATAAGCTAGTTGGATGCAAGCCAAGTAGAAATAAACAAGAAATGTCCATTATCATCTTCACATACAGTACCATATGTCCATAGCTATATTATTTTTAAAAATTCAAAGATGCATGAATACAATCTTCCTCATATTAAATAAAGCATAAGCAAAGATTCAGTCTTCTCAATGAACTTATGGCATTCAACATGCATTTGGTTGAAAAGCAAGGCCAGTGTTGAAAGTCTAATCCAGAAGCACATGTTAGGATGCAGGAATATAGCTTTTGATCCTTGAAATAGTTGTGTCAACATAATGAAGACTTCTACTAAAGCAGTGCCTTGCATACATAAATAAATAGGCATTCTATACATTGTCATTTTCTTTGTGAGTTCACACTTCAGATTGTGCATGTCTTTAGGAATGGTCAAGATAAGTGTTTCTTTTTTAATTAAAATAACTAAGACTAACAACAAACAATAGTTATAATGTACCTCTATAGTGTAGTAGGCCAAATAAAGCAACTTTCTGAACAAGGCAAGGCTGTAGCATCAATTATGTTTCAGATCTTCTATAGAAGTTCCGTGAATCTGACAGCAGTTGATGCAGAAAATACCAAAACCAGCAAATAAAAATTTGCCCAATCTTGAGCTACTAGGTTCAGGTTTAGTACTCCAATCATAGCCCCAAGTGGTAACATTTTATCCATCCACCTTACCAATAATCCCGACAAGAGCAAAACCCATCTTTGAAATGGTGAAAACGAGTGGCATCCCTAACAATAATTTCTCTGCCAACAAGCTTGGAGATGTATTTAATTGCAGAGTGGCAGTCATTACAAACTCTAAGGTTTTTCATGATCCTTAAAGTAGTATTATCTGGGGTATTTAGTAGCCCGAATGCAATAGCAAGCTTTTCACTATGATGCCGAAGGAGCTCGTCTTTCAACTCGTGATCAAGATCGTGCAGCACTGATTCAGTATCTGGAACAAAACCCAGTTTCTTAATCTCTTTCCATATTTTTTCCATTGTCTGAAATATAGCATCCCTTTGGGGATGAAGCACATCTTCAACCCCAAAAACGTGAACTTCATTCTTTATCTGAACCCAGCTAAATCCTTGTTCTTTCTTAACTTGCCTATCCTTCATTGATTTTCTAATTTTAGCAGCTTCTTCCCACTTATGGCAAGCCGCATAGGCATTAACAAGTCCTGAATAGGCCCCGCTATTTTCAGGATCAATTGAAAGTAATCTCTCAGCTGCAAGTTTTGCCAGCTTAACATTCTTGTGAACTTTACAGGAAGCTAACAATGAGCCCCAAGCTATTGCATCTGGTTCAATTGGCATCTTCTCTATAAAATCTTGTGCTTCTTGCAGCAGTCCGGCACGTCCAAAGAGGTCAATCATGCAGGAATAGTGGCTTGAGGTGGGTTCAATACCATGCACATCTTTCATCATCCTGAAATATAGGCGACCTTGTGCTACCAAGCCAACATGTATACAAGCAGAGAGAACACCTACATAAGTGATATGATCAGGTCTTATACCCATTGCCAACATATTCTCAAATAACTGTATGGATTCCTCTCCAAATCCATGTTGAGCTAAAGCTAGGATCATTGAAGTCCAAGATACAGTTTCTTTTTTCCAATGTATCAAATTAAATACTCTCTGTGCACAACTTATGTTTCCAGACTTTGCATACATGGTAATCAAGGCATTACTTACAGAAACTGATAATGCTTCCCCTGATTTTAAAGCTGCAGCATGGATTTGTTTGCCATGATTCAAAGATGCTAAGCTCGAGCAAACACTCAGCATAGCTGCTAGAGTATAGCTATTGGGTTCTGGCCCTATTTCAAACATTAACCTGAAGAGATCCATTGCATCATTGTTTAAGCCATTCTGCATGTAGCCAACAATCATAGCTGTCCATGCAACCACATCCCGGTCCTTTAGTGAATCAAAAATCTTCCTTGCTGGATCTATATCACCAAGTTTGATGTAGCCATTCAGTAGGGCGGTAAAAGCAATAACATTTAAATTGGATATTCGACCCTGCTCCAAAATCCTTTGGGCAATTTCTACTGCACCACATTGTGAGTACATGGATATCAAAGCATTCCCAACTGCCCCAGAAGAGTCAAACTCAGTTCTAAGAATATGAGAATGGATTTGTTTCCCTACATTTAGCTCTTCAAGATTAGAACAAGCTGATAGTACACTTGCTAAAGTATAATGGTCCGGCTTCAGCGAGGATTCCCTAAGCATTCGATAAAATATATTTAAAGCTTCAACATTAAATCCATGTTGGTTATAACCTGCAATCATTGAATTCCAGGAAACAATATCTTTGTCATTCATTTGCTCAAACTGTGCCAATGCAAGATCAACTCGAGCAGTTTGCATATGCAATGAAATCATTGCATTCCAGCTAGAAATGTTCTTTATTGCTATCCTATCAAAAACAATTCCAGCTGAACTAACATCACCTGATTTGGCATACATATTCAACAATGAATTGTCTACAGAGACATACCTACTCAACCCAAATTTCACAACATTAGAATGAACCTTCCTGCCTATGTCCAATGATCTAATTGCAGCACAAGAAGCAAGAATGCTTGTAACTGTATACTGGGTAGGCAACACATTGCAGCCAACCATCTCAAGAAAAGTCCTAATTGCAACTTTAAACTGACCAATTAAGTTATACCCGACAATCATAGTGGTCCACGTGATATCATCAGGACAAGGCATCTCATTAAAAATGAGACGCGCTTCATGGATTAAACCCCTTTTTGCATAAGCAGATAGCAATGTGTTCCAAGACGATGCATCCCTTGTAGGCATTTCATCAAACAGACTTTGTGCATCAGAAATAAACCCATTTTTTCCATATGCATTGATGAGATTATTCATCAGGAACGGACCTAAGTGGAGCCCGGACTTTATTATCCGGACATGGATCGATCTTATAGCAAGTGGGTCTTTGATTTTCAAGCTTGTTTGGAGAAGTGAGGCATAAAAATCCGACAGCAGAGGATGTGAGTTTTGGTGTGTCATCATAGGAGTGGATAAAATGAACAAATTATCAGGAATGATATTGGTAGAAAGATAACTGGTTTCCTTAATTCTTTATTATCTAACTTGAACAAAACCTTGAAATTTTATGATTTAAGAATCTCAATTCTCAAACATTTTTGCATCTTGCCTTCAACAATGTTGAGCTGTCCAAAAATGGAAACAAACAACAGAAAAATGTTTTCAAAAATAAAAAATTGATATAGTAGTTTTTAACATCAACATAGTAGAGCTCCATAAAAGCTCATGGTTGAAACTTGAAAATAAAGTACCTCTGCATTCAGTGAGAAGTGTAAAAATTATGCAAACAACCACAAATTCGTACACATACATATACCAATTTAAAAGCCACGAAAAGAAGCACATTGTGCTGGATGGTACCTATGTGGCTCCCTTTGAAGGAAGGTCAACCCCAGTGGAGGTCTATTGACTCTTTGGGCTGCAATACATAGAGAAAGTATAGAAATACTACATTCTAATAGAGTCAATAGTACTAAAAAATAGTAAAACAAAGCATAAAACACTAAAACTAACTGGGAAATTACAGATAATATACACAAAATACAAACAATTTACACAGAATAATCTTTTTGGGGCTTATATGTATACTAGTCTTTTTACACACTTTGCGTGAATGAGATAATGCCCACTGATTATTTTTAAATAATTAAGTATTTCAAAGTATATCAATACAATATTATATAGGACTAATAGGAGAGGTTCATGCATAAGTAAATAATGCTGAGTTTGTATATTTAAATCAGTAATTTAAAGTATATAAATGCAATATAATATATGAGAGATTGATTATAATTATCACTAAAATAAATGGTTGCAACTTTGTAATAACGTTGGTTTTAAGTACTTAGTCTAAAAGCGATAGTCTAAATAAATACTACTTTTAGTTTAAATTTCTCTAATTCTCTTTTGGATAACATTGTCATTGTTTTCATCTTCAGTACATGTCCTTTTTTTTTTGATTGGTAGTGTTTCATGGGTTAGTGGTGGTAGTATAGAGGGATTCATCATTCAATGAGATTATAGTGTAGGAAGTTTTATATTTGCCTTACTGTGTATATGACTGAAATCTTAGTTGTACTGTAAACTCTTTATCTTACAAGTTTTTCCCATCTCTAAGAACGCATTACGAGTTTACACTTCCTAACAGGGATGATTCATGATTGGATAGCTAAAGTGCGTATATCTAGAGCTGGGAATACACAACACACTTAAATCCAAAATCTCACCAAAAACGTAAATGGATCTTGATTTACTAGTGATATGATAATACACTCAAAATCTCCATGATTTCCTCTGTTTATTCAATTACTCAATGCAGCCCTCAGATTTCACATCTCCAACGAATTTCAAATCTCAACAAGTAAAGAATTGAAACTATTAGATAAAAAAAATCAATCTCATAAACTGAGACGGTCCAAATCATATCCACCGATTGAGAATAGCCAAAATTTTAAGTCAATTATGAAAAGAAAAAAAAAACAGCAATTTCGAGCATATATACATATGGGGGAGAGATTTGATACCTGCAAATACAGAGGGATTTAGAGCTTGTTCTATAGGATCTCGAGTCAGCCACAACAACTTAGAGCCAGACAGTAACGTTGTTTCGGAGAGTTTGATGAGTGGGATTGGGAGACGTGAGAGAGAGAACAATTTACAGTATTACTGTAGTAGGGTTTGTCTTTTGTTTTTAAAAGAGACATACAAAACGCGAATACCAACCCTTTTCTCTCTTCATCTCAAATGTAAATTATACTATTAGGGGGTGTTTGGTTGGATGGAAAACATTTTCCATGGAAAATGTTTTCCTAAAAGTGAAGGAAAATGATGTTTTATGTTGTTTGGTTGGATGGAAACATTTTCCATTAGAAAAAGTTTTCCTTGAGTATAAGGAAAACAAATTCCTAGCTTTTGTTAGGTATTTTGTTTTCCATGAAAAACTAATATGTCAATTTTACCTTCACAATTCTTTATTAATTACTCTTATTATTATTATATTATTATTGTTGTGTAGGGTTATATTTGTCATTATACACATTATTTCTTACCATTCCAAACTCAACCAAACAATAGAATTCATATTCCCAGTAATTTTTTTTCCACCAACCAAACAATAGAATCTATTTTCTTCGAATTTATTTTTCATGGAATTTCAATTCCATTTCCCTTCAAATATTTTCCAGCGAACCAAACGAGCCCTTATGGCCCGTTTGGTTCACGAAATAAGTCAAAAATGACATAGCATTCTTAATAATAGACATGTTCATTTATTTGGTAACTATTTATATTACCAGGAATAACTTATTACCTCAAATAAGGTAATAGCTATTACTAGATCCTTCTTGCATCCTTGGTATTAACTTATTCTTGAATCCTCACGAATATATTTTTTTTTCAATTTTAACCTTTATTATTCCCTGCGTTCTCTCCCTACATCTACGATTCCTTCCTCGATTCTTTTCATCATCAGTATCAATCAAACAATTTTTTCCGTCATTCTGCATCAATATTTGCAATTCTTTCTATCATTGACATCTCCATCAAATTAAAGCTTCAAACAAAGATAATTTAGAAACATAATAATTTTTTTAGAGAAATATAATCTATATTATATTATAGAATAAATTAATATATATGGTAACGCGTCGCGTGAAAATGATTTCGTTTTTCTACTGTGGTTTCGGTCCACGTAATAACTATTGAATTAGTAGGCCGATTCGAGTCCGATGCTTTCCAAGTTTACAGTTTGCAGGTTGCAGCGTACACTGTAAGAAATCCGCGCTATAATGAAAAAGGGAGGCTACGAGTTTCAAAAATTTCCCGCTAAAATTCTAAACTTTGGCTAAAGCTCTACCACCGCTTCAATCTTCTCCGAAAACCAGAATACCACGACTGACGTCACATTCAATTCTGAGATGAAGAACCAAAAGCCGCAGCCGCCGCCGCCGCCGTCGGCGACGAAAAATCCTAACAATACTACCACCAAAACTGTGGTGCACATCGGCGGCATTCTGGTGGAGTTTCCCTACCAGCCGTACGGCACGCAGCTGGCGTTTATGAATAGGGTTATTGCGACTCTCGATCGAGCGCAGCGGGAGGGTCGATCTCACGCGCTGCTTGAGTCTCCGACCGGTACCGGAAAGTCGCTTTCTCTTCTCTGCTCCGCCCTTGCTTGGCAACAGAACTTCAAGTCCAAGAGCCGTCATTCCAATCCCACTTGCTCAAAGCCCGACCCGGAGGCCCTTGCTGATCCCATTGGTCACGGTGGTGGCTTTATTCCGGAAACACAACCCTCAGGTAGTGTCTTTTTTGTTTTATGATCAACATTTCGAATTGCAATTTTCTGCTTTCTCATTCTATGAATGGCAATGTTATCCGGCTGTTATTTCTGTTCAGGAAACCCAGAACCAGCACCATCTGTCACAACAGCTGGAAAGAACCAGAAGAAGTTGACGCCCACTATTTTTTATGCTACGTAAGATTTAACTCTTTTGGATTATCTTTATTGATGCCTTTTTGAACGAAGAAGCACCAAAATTTTGCATTGGTAGAATGCCCAAAATATATGCACTCTATATTGCTTGAATCCTAGAGTTGCTAAATGAATGCATGTCAGCTATCTTTTTGGTTAGGTATTATTGCAATTAAAATTAATTCATCTTCCTGTTTCTATGCAATCAGGAGGACCCATTCACAAATTTCTCAAGTGATCAGAGAGTATAGAAAGACATCTTACCGGGTCCCTATGGGTGTGCTGGTAGGTTCATTAATGTTGAAAACAATAATGCTTTCAATACCCACTTTTAAGTGTTGTATAATCACAGCATCAACTTCAACATTGCAGCACCTTATAATGCACCATCTTCTCTAGAGTTGCTGTTGATACTTGACAGTTGACATGTCTAATGTACAAGCATTCACTTTTTTTTTTTTTTTTTTTTTTTTTTTTTTTTTTTTTTTTTTCAGGCATCACGAAGACATTATTGTACAAACATGAATTTGCGCGGGATGGACAATATTGATGAAAAATGGTAATTTCCTTTCTTCCCTTTTTTCCCCCTTTTTCTTTTTATAGTTTTTTTTTTTGTTCTCTTTTGTTTGCTTACATGTATGGTTGAAAATCCCAGCAAGTTGTTATTAAAGAATAAAGAAGCAGGTTGCTGTGAGTTCAAGTAAGTCAGTTGTCCATATCTGTATTGCTACTTTACCATTCTCCTATAGATGAAAACATGAGCACATAAGTGTCTTTGTTTCCTGACAGAAATGCTCATAAGGTCAAAGCCCATCCATCTCTTCAGAAAGGAGGTTGCCACGAGGCTCATGATATTGAAGATCTTGTCAAAGTTGGACAAGTTGTCAGGGGTTATGCTCGTACCTCTTTCTTCTTTTATAGTTTAGTACTTAAATTTTTTTACCAATAGTCTGCATTTTGTTTCTCAGGATGTTCGTACTTTGCAGCAATGTCCATGGCTGATGATGCAGACCTAGTTTTTTGCCCATACAACTATATCATTAACCCAGTTGTTCGGAAAGCAATGGATGTGGATATCAATGGGGCCATTATTATTCTTGATGAAGCCCAGTATGTATTGTTTTTTAGAGGTTTACCTGGTGTTATATTGCACCAAGTTGTTTATGGAGAAAATGCATTGAGTAAATAAATGTATCTGTCCCTGTTGCATTTACAAGATACAAAGTCTTGTGTCAGATCCACACTAACTCACAAATTCAAATGTTTATTGCAATGTTTGGTATAATGCTTGGGGGGGTTGATTAGATATGGAACATTTTGTGCAAAACATTTTACCTAAGAGGGTGTCTTTGAGTGATACCAAATGTTCATGCATTGCTTTGATGAGTACCCTTAGCAATTTCTTTTACTTTAATTGGTCTTGCTATGTGCAGCAATATAGAAGATATCTCCCGAGATGCTGGTAGTATGGATGTTGAAGAACTTGTCTTGCTTCGTGAGTGTGGACTCACTTTCCTTGATTTTTATTTGTGTGCAGTTCTTGCCTCTAAATTTGATGAGTGCTTTCTTGTATATTTAACTTTGATTTACTGATTTCATTTTTGGAAGAATTGTTGACTGAGCTGGAGCAACTTAAAGATAGTGATGCAATGACTTACGAACCCTTGATAGAAATGGTGGAGGTAATTGATTGGAATGAATTTCATCCCTGGATTCCCTGCTATTTGAATCCAAACCCTTCACAAGCTCTCAACAATTATTTTCAATTTTTTCTAGGAAATCATAAAATGGATTGATAGAAGGAAAGACAGTCTAGAAAGGCATGACTTTCAACACTACTTTTCATGGTGAGTTATTCTTTTGCAATACAAGCATTGTGCTTCCTGTTCTCTATGCTGATAATTGCTTCTCTGCACCCACCCCCACCCCCAATCCCTCCTTTTGGTGTCTTCTAAAGCTTCTGTGACTGTCAATATTGTTTATGTAGGGAATAGTGAGCAACTTTTGTTTGTTCATCCCAACTCTCAATACATTATTCCCCTGAATAGATGCTTTGGTTGATTGTTGCTATGCCCTTTTCCATGTTAATTTACCTCAGTTGTTTGGTCAAGTGATTTTCAGTTGGACTGGTGACAAAGCTTTAAAGGAGTTACAAGAAGCCAATGTGTCAAGACAGTGCTTCCCTATATTAAAAGAGTGTGCTACAAAGGTTGTCTCTCTAAAGAACATAATAAACATCACCAAATATTACATGTTCAGGCATTGGTGTTAATTTCTTTGCTTTTGTTGTCACCAACTCACCATCATTACTGTCATTGTTACCTTTCCTTCAGGCAATTAGAGTTGCTTCTGATGCAGAGCCAGATGTAGCTCATTTGAGTGGCATGGCAGCAACAGTTCTGGAAGGTATCACATCTTGTCACAGATATAAGTAATGCTGGGTTTGGCTATCAACTGAAATTTGTGACTTTTTAACGACTGTTTCTGCTGCACAGGGTTGTTCTCTTCACTTAATTACTTCTTCTCAGAGAATGGGATTCATGTATGTGATTATCAGCTAGCATTACGGCGTCATGTCAAAAGAGTTGCTGGTATGTGGTTAGAAGTTAAATAGAAAGAGATGCCACTTGGTTATTGTTAATTATTATCCATCTGGAATGCAGAGCATCCTTACAACCTCTGGTGAATGGATGGGGTAATGGGCAGGTGTACTCTTAAATTTAATTTAAGAGTATCACAATATGTTAGAAATTATTTTAAAGTAACTAGTTATATATAGAGTATAATACAGACCTTTGAGCTCTTTGCAGAGGAAATAATGCAGAACTATGTCTTTTTTACTGTAGTTCAGTCTATAATTGATATTTCTCATCTTTTCTTGACTCTTATCACATTATGCAACTGCAGGAACCGCTGTTAATGACTGGACACTTACATTTAGCTTATGGTGCTTGAATCCCGCTGTTGTCTTCAGAGAAATTGCTGATCGTTCTCTATCTGTTATCCTAACATCAGGGTATACATACATAATGCCTAACTGGAATCTTTGTGGTGATACTTTAATATTTCCTCATTAAAAAAATTTCAGATTTGTTTGGGTTCAATTATTTGAAGGAAACTCTCATATAGTCCTATGCAGTTCTAAAGTATTAGCATATAATGATTTATGTAAGTACCTGTGGATAGATTTTTTCCTAGGAATTTGTCACACTATACTTCATTTTGTTGTTTCATTTTCTGGAGCTTATGCTAAGTTAGAGCTTTTTTATGCATCATATTTTGCTACTTCATAGTTACTTTTGTGCTCAAAATCTCTGCAAATCTATCTTAAAAGGTCATTTAGTTTACCAAAGGTTGCCCTTACAGGACTTTGTCACCGATGAACTCCTTTTCATCTGAACTTGGTGTTCCTTTTAGTACTTCACTGGAAGCTCCACATGTTATAGACACTGAATCACAGGTATCATGGGCATCTGCTATTTTGCTATATTTATTATATAATTTTAGTGCTGACTTGATAGATGTGAACTTCAGTTATGGGCAGCTGTAATCTCAAGGGGTCCTACAAATTATCCACTGAATGCAAGTTATAAAACAGCAGATTCATATGCTTTCCAGGTACTGCTAGCCATTTACACTAACATTTGACCATAATGAGTTAAGTCTTTCACCCCCTCTTCATTGCCATCCTTTCTTTGTGAAGGATTCACTTGGTAAATCTTTAGAAGAAATATGCAAGGTTGTTCCAGGTGGCTGTCTTATATTCTTTCCTAGCTATAAACTGATGGAGAAACTAAGTAGTCGCTGGCAAACAACAGGCCAATGGGATCTACTTAATGCTAAGAAACCCCTTTTTGTTGGTAAGATTTGCTTATATTTATTGTTTGACTATCGGTACTTTGTTTACTTAAATGTGAAGGGATCAAATTGACTAAAAACTATGTACACTATGCATTTGTGGATGTGTGGAAGAAAACTGATTTAGCTTGATTATGTTTACCAATACCAATAATTCTTTCTTGGCTGGCTTTGTTTTATTTAGAGCCAAGAGGAAGCCAGGAAGAATTTGAATCTGTTTTGAAGGGTTACTATGCATCCATTCACCAGGGACGTAAACCAGTCTTGGGAAGAAGGAAGGGCAGGAAATCTGAGAAGAATTTATCAGGATCTTCTGAAGATAATAAGAAAGAAGCTGCTTTTCTTGCTGTCTGCAGAGGAAAGGTATTCGACAGGAGCTTTTCTTCCTAGGACTCTTTTCTACCTTGTGTTTAAGTGCTGATTCCTGTTATGATCTTTATGGATAAATCAGATTATGTTTTAAGTCACAAGTATGGTTTATTATGATTCCCACTTTTGAGCTCAATAGCATTGTATTGGACAAAAATTCCAGCTGGAAGTTATAATACTTACCATAACTGATGTGGGAATTCATTATTTGGCATACTCTGTTCAAGTCATGCCAAAGTGTCTTCTTTATTCTCATATTTGCATCTGCTGGAAAACAAAGTGCTATTAACATTCTCTTATTTTACTCATGGTAGAAGTACAAGAGTTATTGTGTTAGTTGAATAGTCATGTCCCAGAATTGGCAGATGTTGTGAAGTGTTGAGACTCACATTGCCGATAAATACTAGGCACCTAGGCTATTGTAATCTCCAACTCATGATGCCCTGTTACTGGTGGGTGGTATATATTTACTACCCATTGGACCACAACTTCATAATATTTCTTAACAGAATAAGAAAGGGAATGCAGCTCTTGCCACTTGATTTTGTTTTATCTTTGATGGTATCCAAACTTCAAAAATTAATGCATATTCTGTAATCTAACTTGGTTACTGCAGGTTTCTGAAGGCATTGATTTCTCTGATGAGATGGCTAGAGTGGTCGTATCCTTTTTCTCTTTTTCTTGAACAATGTAAATAATTTTACTTGTTGAGTTCTAATGAAGAATGAATTTGATAGTGGATTTGTGTGCTTGATAGGCCATACTTTCACTTGGTTTCACAATTGAGATCACAGTAAAGGACTTTCATTAACATGATAATAGTATTCCTTTCAGAAGTGTAATTATTGGTTCTGATGTTTATTTAGTTAGAAGAGTTTCAATCAACTCATGGGCTACTTAACTATTATTTCAGATAGTTGTTGGCATTCCCTTTCCAAACATGTGAGAAATCCTACATCTTCATTTATATTTTTCTTCTAATTTATTTTGCTTGTGCATAATATCTTGCATTCTGGCCAATTGATAATCAGAAATGATATTCAAGTTTCACTTAAGAAGAAATTCAATGATACATATAAGTTGTCCAAAAGCCTTCTTAGTGGGAGCGAGTGGTACTGTCAACAAGCATTCCGAGCTGTTAATCAGGCTACAGGTGTATACCTCACTGGATTCTGATTTAATATTTTAAAAAAATTATTTTTCATCATAAATTGTTATATGAAGTGTTTTGTCTCTATTTTCATGTTACTTCCAAATTGAGATCTAATGCTAAGATAGTATGCCATATACTTTGTGTACAGTTTCTATTTGCAGCATGAAATATTATCTGAGGCTGTCATGTCTGTTGAGGTAGAGCAGGTGGCTTTAATTATATTTAAAACATTGGTGGAACAAAATATAGAAGGAAAATTGAAAAAAAAAAACAATAAAAAGATAAAGAGGACAGGAGAAGAAATGTGAGAGTTGTGATTGAGGGGGGAACTCAATTTTTGACAAATTGAGTTTTTGACATTTATTATAATCACAATTATGGCTGGTCCAACATTCATACAAAAGAACTCTCTGCAACTGCATTTTCTCCATTTTTCCACTTTCACGCTTAATTATCTTTGCTTCATTCGTACGTGTGTTAAGTTACTATTTACATTCAAATTCAATGGAAGCTCAGTATTGATAGAATGGTTGCTCTTCAAGTGTCAATTTAAACACTGAATTAAGCACTCCAGGTACAAACATATGGCCAATAAGCTTGCATTATGCCTCCACTTTAAGGAATTAACTTGAGGAGAATATAATTTATAAATTTAAACAGTAAATGTGTGATATCTCATAATTCAGCTTTTTGGAAGGCCATTATCTTGAAATATATGGCAGGATTATGCAATTGACTCAATTTTTTTCTTCTTGTTTTCTTTGGGATTTTTATCCTTGCATGCACACTCCTGAATATTCCAATGGAGATAGTGTGTATTACTAATTATCATCTTTTGTCATTATCAATTTTGTTGTGTTTGATCCTTATACTTGCCTTCTTTCCATGTAGGTCGGTGCATTCGACATAAATTTGACTATGGAGCCATTATTTTTTTAGGTACTTATATGATGTACATTTATTTTTTCCAAGGAAGAAAATTTTGACAAAGGCTTGTATAGCAAGATTAGGCTAATTATACAATTTTTTTTTCCCTTAAAGATGTTTTGAGGTTCTGTTTTACGTGCAGATGAGCGCTTCTGTCAGGTGAGGAATAGAGCATACATTTCAAAGTGGTTGCGGAACTCAATTAAACAATATGACTGCTTTGATGATTCATTGGATGGATTAAAATCCTTTTTCAGAGACATCAAGGTACTTAATTGACATTTTTTTTTTTTTTTTTTTTTTCTTTTAGCAGTTGGTCAACTGCAAAGTATAATTGTAGTTGCTCTTTCTGCACTTAATCAGGACCGTATTGGGAAGCCAGATGATGCCTCGCAAAATTCTGTTGTTAATCTTGAGGATATGCCTTCTGCAAATAAGAGCAGAATATCCAGGAAAACCAATCAGAAAGTGAATATTTCAACTCTGCCAGGGGAAAAAACAGAAGAAAATGATGCCAACAGAATTCAAAAATCTTCTGGCCTATTCAAAATTTCAAAGATGTTCACAAGATGTGACTTACCCAACAACCAAGTGAGTGCTGATATTCAGGGTTTCGTTTCTCCAAATGAAAAGAACTCAAAGGACAGCAAAAGTTATATTGATCTGGAATGTGAATCTCCAAATGGCTCCAGGTAGTTATCTTGGTCCTTTTAATATACTATGATGTGATGAATATTCATTTGCCAACAAATTTGTTACCCAGTTGCAAATGATTGCCTACTTATCATTATTTGATATTCCATTCTTCCATTCAGTTTGCAGAAACCGATAAACTGCTGCTCTATGTTCATTGTCTTAGATTATGAGCTCTCGTGTTATTTTGTAATGGCAATTAATATGTTAGTAGGTGCTCAGGAGAAGCATACGGAGCAGCATGCACTGGTGACCCTCAATCAACCTTCGTAATGGAAACTCCGGGTGTTAGTGGCACTATTCATTCAACTTCCCCCGAATCTTTCTCCAAGGAATATTCCAATTCAACAATTATTCAAGCATCTGTTCAGGATTTAAATAACTTGACATGTGATAACATGTCCATATCAGACGTGAAGCTGGATCCTGAATCAAAATGCTTGGAGGTTACACCTGAAAGAAATTTTTGTGCAGTAGGTAATGGAATAATTCCCGATGTAGAATCATCTGTAAGTTTTAGTGTGAATTCCCGTGCAGAGAAAAGGAGAAAACACTTGGATTTATCATCGGTTAGCCATCTTGAGGGAGAGAAACTTGATTCTGCAGTTGCCAGCACACCTATTGATGATTGCTCTCCATCCTCCTTAAGGAAGACCAAAGGTGAAAACTGGGGTATTGAATGTGATTCCATGTTTAGACTGTCAGATGAGAATGGGTCCAAATCTCCTAGGTCACAAACCCGGAATCATTGTGATAAATCATATTCGAAGTCTAGCCTTGCTATGGACAAGAGACTACAGATTTTTTGCTCTAGTTGCAGCAGTGCATTGGGGATTCCTGAGAACAATTTAATAGTTAAGTGCTCAATGACTTCATCAACAAAGGTTCACCTAAAATCACTTTGGAAGAGGAAATCGGATCCTGATCTGAGAACATCAAGCATTCCTATTTTGGTATCTGATATGGAATCAATTAATCAGCGAATCTACAATATAACCCGCGAAAGTAGTATTCCTGCTCAGGGGATTTGGTGTAAAGATGATGGATGTGTATTCAAAACTGTCTTCTGCCCCTTCTGTGCCAACCCCAACAATTGTCTTGGATTACAGGTCATGGCTGCTGATGCATCAAATGTCCAATTTCTGAACAAGGTATTGTAAGCCCTATTTGTGTCATCAATCCTTAAACATAGGGACGTTTGGCTTCATCTGTGATTACCTTTTCTAGTAACCAACAACCTTTGTATATTCATTTATGTGTGCAGATACTATTTTATTCTGATTCCCTCTTGATAAAGGCAGCTGAAACATCAACAACGGTAAGCTCCTTATCTAGTCTTGTCCCCGGCCTACTATCACTTTAGGATTGCTGTAAAGCTTAAATAATCTCTGATACAGAACTAACACAAGATTCCAACATAATATATTTTAGGCAGAAGTGTCAAATAGGCTCATCTACTACTGCGAAGTGCTCAATTCCCACCACAAACTAAATTAAGTGTCTAATAGGCTCATCTACCAGCTAAATTTGTTCGATTAGTTTTTTTTTGCAGGTTGCTAACAGGTTGCCTATTCAATTATTTAAAAAAATAAAATAAAAAAAAAAAGAATTTCAGCCACCGGCTGTCCGGCCGCATAGCCGATCTGGACCTCATGTTTGACAGTCGTGTCTGTCCGGCTGTCCTCATCGGACAGCCACGGCTGTTTGTGAAATACGCAGCCACCGGCTGTCCGCGCTGGATTCATTTTTATTTTTATTTTTTATTATTTTTTAATAATTTAATAGGCAACTTGCAAAAAAAGTCAATCGAACAAATTTAACTGGTAGATGAGCCTATTTGACACTTAATTTAATTCGTGGTAGGAATTGAGCACTTCGCAGTAGTAGATGAACTTATTTGACACTTCTGCCTATATATATTTTATGTATGCACAACTGCATACAAAGAAGCATGGTTGATCACTTATAAATGACCCATTTTCCACATTTTGTAGTGGATTTGTGAGATATAGATCCTTGTACTGTCTCACATGTTGCCCCTTTACTAACATTACATTATTCTTTATGAGCATTTTAGGATTTGTCCCCATGTCCTGGCTCTACCACATGTGAAAAAACTGGCCCTAGTTCCATTGAGAATTTCTCTCACACTCCATATCAAAGTCCAACATGTGTGAAGGCTGATCCTAGTACCATTGAGAATTTCTCATACACTCCAGATAAAAATTCTACAGGATGGAGAAGCACAAAGTCAAAGGTCAGACCTAGCTTGGAGTCAAACACTATATATAATCCTGCCAACTCTGATCTTTTACTTACAAAACAACTCATCACTTCCATTTAATGGTGCAGATGCGATTGCCAAAGAGAGGCCACCTTTAAGTGCTTTCTACAGTTGATGGATGGGGGCTTGAAATATCACCATTCTGTGGATGGCTGTTGAGTCAAGCTCTTCCTACTTTTGCCAAGGTTCTTCCAGGAAAGCACTAGGATGGAATATATGTTTGTGGCGATACATATTTTTTTAACATTTTAATTGTGAGTGATTATTTTCATGATACTACAAAAATGAAAAATTGAATATATGAGAAAATTATATTGTTTAAAATAAAAATCTAGATAAATATGTTTGGGACCCGGGATTCAAGTAGTGTCTGCTATTTTGATTAACTCGATAAGCTCAGTTTGTAGCACAATTTGGTTAAAAATCAAATTAACCAATTGAATTTACGAAATTCAATTAATTTGGTTCAATTATTAATCGTCATGTTTTCTCCCTAATCTATAGAAATATAACTTAGATATTGCCAAGGCCTTAGAAAAGCAAACATTAGGGGATCATTGACTTTAATTCTCTATTTTTTTAATTAGTTTTTCAATTTTCATTCTCTTTTTTTAATTTTTTTATTTCATTTTATAAATTTAATTTTTAAATAAAAAATCCAATACATACACCAATAAAAACCTTATACTAAATAAATTACAATTGATTACTCTTACATAACTAAAAAATCGTGAAACTAGAAGCATTAAAATAAAATCAGATTGTCAAAATTTGATTAACGAGTTAAAAAGTTCCATCGTCAATAGATCCCCTTTGAGCATCACTATCATACACTCATGTTCGAGCCTTTTAGCCACGTTTGATTATGCGATTTGTGTTTACATTCAAAGAACAGCGAACTAGCTAGCTCACAATTTAGCTAGAGCAATTGACTCTGGCCCTCAAAATTGAGATTTTATCCCACCAGATTGTATTCTCTCTTTGTTACCAAGTAATAAGTGTACATTTTTTAAAATAAATAGGAAAAAGTGTCAAATAAGCTCATCTACTACTACCAAGTGTTCAATTCACACCACGAACTAAAATATAGTCTAATTAGATACACTAAAATATAGTCTAATTACTTCCTAAAATTGTTTGATTAGCTTTTTTTGCAGGTTACCTCCAGGTTGCCAATCAAATTACTGACATGTAATTTTATTAGAATAAAAGTGTATGGTGAGGTGGAAATTACTTCTTGACAGCAAGAACCCATGTCCAAACCAAACAATCTTCATCTTCGAAGTCCGAGAAGACGATAATCAAAACTCAACGCTGACTCACTTGATGCCCAATCTGGCGGCTCATTCACACCATTATTGGAAGCTGGAAACCTTAATGTCTGCAAACTACACACCATTACAGGAAGCTTGATGAAAATTACACATTAACGCCTCACTCTAACAATTCGTCGGAAAATTTAGAGAGAGAAAGCTTTAGCGAATACACGCACTCTCAAACATAGGAAAACCTACCCGCCTCTCTGGCTCTGCTTTCAGCATTAGTAATCTGCGTTTCAAAGGAACTTGGAAATGATTGCGATTTATGCAGGATTGCTGCTGTTTAATCGATGAGAATTGCGAAGTTTTTGGACCAGAAATTACCGCTACATCCAGAAATTTCAATACATACTGGTACAAATATACAGTACCAGAAGAAGACCACCATCGAGAGAAATCACCTTTTGCTTTTCTTCTTCCCCAAAAACGCCTCCAGGAAACGGAGATTTTCACCCAATCATCTTCATCGCAGCGCGAATCTCAAGAGAATCAGAGAGCAAAACACCGTAATCATTCCTGTAATTGCTGACAACGTTTAAGATCAACACCGTAATTGCCGACAACGTTTGAGATCAACATCGTAATCATTCATTAATACACCCCTGCTATCTCTTCTGGTAAATTGAACCAGCTGAAAACCAAGTGCACACACATACACCAGAAACAAGTAAAACTCATCTAAAAAAAAAAAGAGAAGTGAAAACTTCCAGGCACGACATGAAATTTCAACTAAACAGATGATATTTCTAAGAATTTTGACAAAAATTTCAACCGAAGATTATAGAGAAATAAGATAATAATGTGCTCTGAGTTCTGACCTAGAATACAATGCGAATAACAGAATGAAAGCTGAGTCAATTTCGAGATCTTGAATTTGATGGAATTGCCGACAACATTTGAGATCAATAGCAGTAACGAGATGCGTCACCGGAATCTCGCCGCTGCCGTCCTCCGCTTCCTCCGAGTCGATGTGTTGCAAATTGTTTTTGTTATTTTTGTTGTTTTAATGCCATGTAAGCAATGCCACCTAATCCTAATTTTGTTATTTTAATGCCATGTAAGCAATGCCACCTAATCCTAACCGGGCCAAGTCATCACAAAATCGGAGGTAACCTGTAAAAAAAGTTAATTGAACAATTTTTAGATGTAAGTGTGTCCAATTACATTATATTTGAGATGATGGGGAGAATTGAGCACTTTGAAGTAGTAAATGAGGCTATTTGACCCTTCTGCCAAATAAATATTATCATACTCCGACAATCAAATAGGTCCTCTAATATTCCAACTTATACAAATCAGCGATTTTGGCTTCTTTTCCTTCTAATTATCTATTTATCTATCTATCTGTATGAGATCGATGATATTGGTCGATCTTGGTCTTTAACATTATATTGTTTGTCTCGATCTAATCTAATATTCTTTCTTGGTGCTCACACTTGAAAATGGCCTGTCTTATGCATTCTGTATGGAAAGATTATGAATTCACTGGCTAAAGAACTTTCTAGTAGCAACTATTCTCGGACTCTGGAGGTAAACAATCGGCTTTCAATTTTTCTTTTCGTTAAAATAATATTCATCAAACGCCAAGGTCCTTTACAAGAAAATAAGTGAATGGTTTGGCATGGGCCGCTCACTAACCTTAAGCAAAGGTCCAATTTCCTTCGGCACGGAGCTCCGTGTTTTAATCCGGGAAAACTTTTTGTGGTCCCGCCTTAAGCGTTGGTTCTCACACACTTCCACCCTTATGCTAAAGATCGACTCCCCGCGGCATAGATCTTTATGTTTTAACCTGAGGAAGTCTTTTGTGATCCCAACATAAGCAATGACTTTTTTTTTTTTTTTTTTTTTTTCTCATCTCGTAAGACATCGCCATTGGGACAACTAACCGACTTCACGTAGAGCTCTACGCTTTTTCGAAGACAGTGCAATGGAATTACCCCAAGCCCTAACGAGATGACTTACCTCTTTTCTTATCTCACGGGATGACCATTTATTTTTGGTGTATGCCTTTTAATTTTCTCATCGTCATTTCCCTGAACAATAAGTGCACAAGTTCACACTATACCCACAATTCACACCTGAACTTTTTCATATATATATATATATATATATATTTATCCTACCTGAAAAAGGTTGAATGACTGAAGTAAACAAGTTAGGAAAATATTATGTGTACTCCCATTCTTTATTCTCAATTAGTATTCTCACACTTAAAATTTTGATGTAGATACATTTATAGGCACCTACATGAAAAATAATCTATCAACGCCCGCTCGCTCGTCATATGGGAGTAAATTTAAAAAAGTAAGATGTGTGAGCATATAGTAGATCTCAACAAATTAAATACGACATCTCATCAATGATGCACCAAGTAGAGTGAGTCAGCATTTGTAATTTGTAATGTGACACATGATGATGATGATGATCTCAACTCTCAGGCCATCCAGGAAAGACACAAACTAGGTTGCAAAACTCATGCAGACTTAGATGCCTCTGTTGTCATGTGGCGGCAGATAATTTCATGTTGTAATTGCAATTAATGAAAAATTCAATCACGAGAAGTCTAACCTCATAATAGTAAACACTTTAAAATTATATATATGAATATTCTCTCGTCATAGCTAATATCATGGAACTATCTGCATGTTTATTATTTCAAAGGCAACTCTGATCTGTGATATCAACTATGACAAGAAAATATTCAGATAATTCTAAAATTTCTATTGTCACGAGATTAGACTTCTTATGATTAAATTTTATTAATTATATATATATATATATATATATATATATATATATATATATATATATATATATAATTACAATCATATAGGAACCCATCTTTAGGTAGGAACTTAGGAACTAATCTAAGTCCTTTATTTTATTCAATCTACGGTTCATATTTTATATTTTTAATGGTTTTTTTACCGCTGATTTGTTTTATTTTGGGTGAGCAGGGTTAGTTTGGGAACTTCATATCGTGTACATGTGTGTAAGAGGAGAAAATCTCGCTGGATCTTCGCAGTCTGATTTTCAAAGTCGTAGATTGGACTCTCTCATCGTCGTCTTCTTCCTCAAGAGTCACGCCCAGATTGCTATTCGCTTCAAGCCATCCCTCGTCTCTGCTTCAGTTCTTCGTGTCAAATGGGCGACGGTGATGGTAAGAACCCCGACCCAAATGTCCCCATCCGCGACAAGGTCGTTCACTGCTTGAGGTGGGTTTTTATTTTTTTTTTCTTTGAAGTTTAGATTCCCTTTGCAATTTGTGTGTACTTTAATCATATATGAGTTGTTTGTTGGTGTTGGGTTGTAGCCGCGAGTTATGGCGTTTTTTTTTTCTCTGGTCGTTTTCCCTTTGGTTTTTTTGTTGCTAGAGTTGTTTTCCATTTTTTATTTGATTTTTTTTATGGTCTAATTTTTATTTAGCATATGCTAAAGATTCATTAATTGGTTTGGGGCCACAAATTTGATAGAATCAGTTGCTGCATTTCAAGATAAGCTTGGCAAGGATCGGAATTATCAATGGCCAACCAACATATCCCTTTTCAATCACCTCCGCGTTTATATCCCTAAGATAATTACTTAATTTCATCTATTTTTTTGATAAGGGATGATCTTCAATGCTGTCCATTGAGTGAAGATTGATTAGTTACCCAATTGCTGATGAATTCTCAAAAACTACTATCAATCATATAGAAAAATGTTCGCCTTGGCTCTGGATTCACTTTATATTTGTTGTAATTGTCATTCTCTTCGTGCACACACTCGTGAACATAGATGCACTCCAGCTTGTTTAGTCAGTTGTACATATATAAATTAAGTCTGTACGGTTTGGCACACACATGTTAACTAATGTGCACACAATAGATATCACATCATCCTAGTTTGCATGTATTCCTGCTGAATAGTATTGTTGCACATTATGGCACACATCATTCTGCCTATGTGCATACGTAGCTGCTTTCCAACTTTCACCCAACGTTTAGTTCCCTAATGTTTGATTCTGTTGTTTTTGGCATTTCCTAATGTTTTCTATCGTTTTATCCCCTTTGCCAAAAAGATTTCTTGTTTGTGTCAGATGATGTGGTTGATGAACGGTGTGGGACGGTAGTAGGAAAGCTTAATCCTAGAAGGTTGTAGATGCGTTGGCATGATGCTCAGAACAAGGTGGAATGCTGGGTCTTTTGTGATGTGCTACATGGATAGCTCCTTGGGTCAAGTAGTGAATGAATGGCATTATGGGTTGCATAACGGTGATAGTATGGTGCTTGATTCGTTGAGGATGATTTATATGCGTGAGATCCTAGCTGCTGAGTTTAACATACTCCATTCGAGGAACATCCAGAGCACGGTTGAATATCACGATGCGGTTGAACAGTGCTAGCAATTTGTGCTTATTTATGCAAGTTGAACATTACTTTATTTAGTGTGTTTCTCTCGTTTAGTTATTATGTTCAGTTTAGTTAGCAACTTTTTGCAATATATTTATGATGTTAGGAATTTGTTCCTGGTTTATTGTTCATTTTTTGTTTTCCCTTATTTTTGGCTGGCAATGATCATGACGTACATGCACATACATATAAGCAATAGTGCACGTAGCCTAAAGTTTTTTTTTTTTTTTACTGTCTTTGGAGTTTGTCACGTGTACAATGTGTTTTGTGTAGATGTTATCGGAATGACACACAATTTGTTCAACATGTGCACACAAGTGTTTACTCAGTTTATATAAGCTTATGACTTATGTATATGATGATAATAGTGTGTGCACATAACATGTGTTCCATTTGAGAAATTAGCGTGGCGCACAAAAGTTTCAAAGGAGATGCTCATAGAGTCTTCTTTTAGGCCTTTGGACACAGATGTTATGCTTTTGGAACGATCGTATGTTGTATATTGGATGTGCATATAGTTGCACCAGTCATTTGAGTATGCACTATTGAGTAAATATCTGTGCCAGTGCAGTTTGTAAAGGAGACTGACGTCAGTGTGCATACTGGTTAAACTGCATGTGCTATAATGAAACTAGCATGAATGGTTCATTCCAGTTCGTCTGCACCGGATTAGAGTGTCCAAGGAGACACTGAGTATGCACTTTTGATTAAATATTTGTGCCAGTGCAATTTGTAAAGGAGACTAAAGTTAGTGTGCATACTAGTTAAACTGCATGTGCCATAATGTAACAAGCATGAATGGTTCATTCTAGTTCGTGTGCACCGGATCAACAAATCGTGTGCCATATGTGTTGTGTAATTGTAGCCATGCCCTGGTGTGCACGCACGTTGGAATGTATGTGCCATCGTTGTCGATAGTACTGGCAGAATGAACCATCGCTTGTAAAGGAAAGAGTAAGCCTAGGGAAAAAGTATAAATTAATCTCGGAAAACCACCGCTCGTAAAGGAAAGACCGAAAGAGTAAGCCCAGGGAAAAAATATAAATTAATCTCGGAAACGCTAACAAAAAACATATTCACCCAGCGTAACCAAGTGAACAAAACTAATCTACTAATCAACTAGCTAAGCTACTAGTGTGCACTAACATATGTGTGTGCTATACTGACCAAACACAGGGTTAACCCCACCGCCATGTTTTTACACATTCTTTAATACTGTATTTGTGTACGAATAATTGACTACCAACATGATTAGAAAAGGGCAGCCCGTGTGCACCTGAGATGGCATATCTATATTTAGAAAAGGGCAGCCCGTGTGCACCTGAGATCAGTACTGTGTGCCTGCATGTGGTCCATGACAACAGGTTTTTGCCCACACGTTACTATTGCATTTTCGCATTAATACTTCGCAAGTTTGGCAACCAACTACATTTTACGGAGACACTAAATGATCCAGAGAAACCACTAATCGGGGAAAGACAAGTGTGCACACAGGAAATTATGTGTGTGTCATAATTTCTCGCTTGCCGATCCCTTTTCTCGGAGGCGCGTCGCACGTCAAACCCAATACTAGTTGCGTAAGTTTTGTAAAACCCAATTCTTGCTTCCAAACTGGTGAAAACTTGACCTTGAATGGCACATTCATTACCTCGTATCTTCACACTTTGGAGTCCAATACTTCGTTGAGCCAGGAGAGATATTCACCAAACAGCCTATTGAGTCGAGGTCACCTGTAGAACATTGTAAACTTATTAGTTCAATATGTGGTTAACTAGCATGACTCTAAGATTATAGCCAATATGCACGCCCACTGTGTGGGGCGAGAACCTGAATGGCACATTCATTACCTCGTATGTGCACACACGCTCTTTACGGCTATGTAATTATGGGTTCGTAAAAGGTCCTAGAACATCACCCCACATGGGTGTCGTTGTGTGCTCTTAAGCTGGCGACCATGTGCACTTATGGTTACACACGGTTTACAAATGTTCACTATCATTTAAATATAAGTGCAGACAGCCGAGAATGCATACGCAAGAGTTCCGCAGTCCTATTTGGCACGTACCTAACCACACAAGTGCACACATACAAAGATGCCCACATCTGTCTATGCACTTTAGTGTCGCACGGGGTGCCATAGCCCCACAATTACATTGTGTGTAGCAGGACGATGTTTACATACCCGGTGCCACATCCGTTTGCAGACAGTGGTATGGCATTCAATGTTCTGTCTTGTTGCATTCCAAATTTGTTTGAATTCAAAATACAATGGCAAACATGGTCAAGTATTGATTCAGTGGGCTTACTTTGGTGGTTATCTATTTCCGCCATCCTCTCCGGCAAATTTCTCTTCAGGATCACGACGGTTGGCGGCCTCCAGGTGCACACGGTCGGTCGTGAATCGTAGGCTCTGATCGGAGGAAATCTTAGAGAAGAATTGGCGTTCGCAAGTTGTAATCCAAGTGGAGTCCTTTGTCAACTTCTATTCCTAAATTCTTGGAATCAAATCAAATATATTATTAGTTAATAATTGTTAGTTGACGGAAATTACCCTAGTGACCTTTTAAATTATTTATGTTAATGATCTCCTTATTAATTATTACTTAATCTTAACCATTAATTGTCATAGATTCAACAGCTAGGATGAGTTCTTACGTTCTTACCTATTGAGTGGTTCCTACTTGAAGGCTCCCCTATATATATATATATATATATATATATATATATATATATATATATATATATATATATATATATATGTTAGTATATATTAATATCTAACCGCATCTACAACATATTTTGCAGATAGATCACTATGAACAAGGATTATATTATCTCATCATTAATTAATTAATTTCCCATACTTTAGTGTGATACTTTCTAAACTAACCATTTGTCGTTTAACCATGTACGTGGATAGGAATCTTGTTGGGAGACTTCTCCATTATCCAACATGCAAAGTGTTGATTTAACATTTTTATATGATTGGTGGGATGTTGATGACTGTTACTTTCTATTAAATATAAATATAGAGACTAATTTAGAATTAAAAAAAAATTGACTATGTATGCAATTTATATTATGGATTACGGATCCTTAATCAAAATGACGAGGTACAAGATCACAGAATTCATACACAAAAATTCACAACAATGTTAAAAAATAAAATAAACATATATAAAAAATGTGCATTTTTTAAACCATACATCAATATTTTTCAATAATTGGTTTTAAATCAAACTTTTTAATTAAACTTACATACATCTAACTTTTAATTTTTAATTAAGTTTTTAGTTTAGTATAGCATATAGAATTATAGATATGCTAAATAGAGCCATTACCCCACGCGAAACTAAAGCCATGCATAGACATCATTATTATATCATATATAATGATTAATTAATATTGTTAATGTTAATTTTTAACTATAATAAAGCTATATGGTTTGGGAAGTAATTAATGTTACAATTAATGTCACAACATCTTTTATTATTATTAAAAAAAAAAAAGCACAACATTTGAAAAATAAAATAACTATATATTATATAATCATATAAAAAATGTACTTTTGAAAAATAAAATAGCTAAATATTATATAATCATATAAAAAATGTGTTCAATTAGAGTTTAAATTTACTCATACAAAATTTGAAATTTGCTTTCCAAATGTAATTATCTTAGTTATTATTCGTATTGTGAAAATTATAATATAGATGAAATACAATTAAGAATAAATCAATGTAATTGTGTAAATTCTCTTTCTAAGTTTATTTGAATATGCACATAATTAGAGATTATATTAATCATACAAAATTTTAATTTTAATTTTAATTTTAATTTTAATTTTAATTGTAATTTTGTATTGAATTAATTTCACTTTTGGTCCCACGACTTTTGAGTTCTTATCACTTTTGGTGCACAACTTTAAATTTTTTCAATTTTGGTGCCTAACTTTGTTATTTTTATCAGTTTAGGTCCTTCTAGCCAAATTGACGGTAAAATATTTCCAGATTTTATATTTTAGGGGCAAAATCGTCATCCCATGGAAAGATCTTCAATATTTAAACAAAAGAAAAATCATATTAAGAGAAAAAGAAGAGTTTGCCAATGGTCGAAACTATAAATCCCATAGATCTGTCTGGTTTCTGCCCATCTTCCCCATTATTCTCATCATCAAACACCTATAGATATGATTTTATGGTGATTTTGTTTAGATATTGAAGATGTTTCCTTGGGATGACGATTTTACCCCTAACAATATAAAATCCAACAACATTTCGCTGTCAATTTGGCCGAAAGGACCAAAATTGATAAAAATAACAAAGTTAGGCACCAAAATTAAAAAATTTTAAAGTTGTGCACCAAAAGTGATAGAACATCAAAAGTCGTGGGACCAAAAGTGAAATTAATTCTTTTGTATTCTATAAAAATAATAAATACTTGATCAATGGAAGCTCAAAAATATTATTATATTAAACAATTTAAAATATTTTAATTTTTTAATTTTTTTATTTATATTTATAATAACATAATTTTTTCCCGTGCATCGCGGGTGAATTACTAGTATTATATAATAAACTAATTTATTATCAAAAAAAATATAATAAACTAATTTATGAAGATCTCAAAAATGGTTGCACGTCCAATTGTTGGCATTAACTGAAATTGAAAATTTAAACGATTCGTAAACGATTGCATAAATGCATGCGCCATACATTAGTCAAAGCCTAAATTAAGGGTGTGTTTGGTTTAGGATTTACACATTGGGAATCAAAATTATAGTTATGGTTTGGTTGATAACTTTTTAAAACACAATTATAGGATTTGATTATTCTCAAATTAAAAACATCATTCTCTAATTAAAAATAAGTATTATTCTATCTTATTGGTAATATGATTTTTAAGTTTAGATTAGTGCTTTTAGATTTTTATTTTGATCTTTTTTATTGATGATTTGAATATCATTTAGGACCAATTACCTTTGATTTGTTATTTTTATATTTTAAAAACCTTTATTCACATTATAGAGTTATACATAAACAAACATCAATGTTAATGATCATTTCAATTCTATTCTACTACCAAATATTTAAAATATTTTCACCAAAATATATTACTATTACCAAGTATTTAATTCCATTTTGATTCTCATTCCATATCCGAACCAAACACACCCTAAATTATGACCTGCTCTCTATTATGATCCCCCGGCCCCTCCAAATTAAATGCTATCAACACTTGAGACGAATTTTCAATTAATCTTGTCTATAGTCAATATGATTGCCTGATAACGTGTTGCTTCATCATTCGTTACAAAGATTTTCCTTTTCTCTATTGTCAATATAAATGACGTGATTATAAATTTATTGTGATTTTGAATTAAAGTTCACAATGCGAGGTGAACTTTGGTTATGGTATAATGAGTTAATTTTACCAGAGATCTTATGTTTTTGGTGACAATTTCAAATTTAGTCTCCAATTATTGTTTTTATCATTTAACATCTCAGACTATTATTTTTTGGACACCTTTAGTCCTTCTTATGATTTTTTCTATTTTTAGCAATGACATTTTTGTCTTTTCATATTTTTCTTTTGTTATTTTTTGGGTTTCAACCGGTTTAATCGGTTTAGAACTTTAGGTAACATCTAATTTTTAGTAACCATATTTGTCAACCGATTTTTAGTAAAGTTCTAAACCAATTAAACCCATTGAAACTGGAAAAATATCAAATGAAATATGTGAAGAAACAAAAATGTCCTTACTAAAAATAGAAAAAATCATAAGAATGACTAAAAGTGTCCAAAAAGTAATAGTCTAGGATGTTAAATGGTAAAAACGATAGTCTGAGAGTAAATTTGGAATTGCCATCAAAGACAAGGGACCTTTGGTGGAATTAACCCTGGTATAATTTGCTTTGACCAACATAGTTGGGTTGTTTCTAATTTTGATAAATAATTTAAATGTCATTTTGAATTAGAGTTCACAATCTAAGGCGAGCTTTGCTTTATTGTATAATTTGTCTTGATCAATTTGGTTGGGTTGTCCCTAATTTTATTTTATAATTATTATTTTTAAAAGTGATCTCATTTTTGTCCGAACTAATCTTAAATTCACGGTCCACATGATTTTGGAGTTGCGTAATCAGTCCACTGGTTAAATCCTAATTTTAATATGTGCACATGGAATCTAATTCAGATAATCCTATACACTGTTGATTGCTTTCAGTCATGATTTTTAAGCCAGATGACGATGAATCAACTACGCAAATTAGTGGTGCTAGATTGTGAGATGGGATTTTATTTGAGTGTACCTCTCTCTCTCTCTATATATATATATATATATATATATATATATATATATATATATATATATATATATATATAGGCTCTGTTTGGTAAAAAGTTGGCCTATAGGCCAATTTTGGCTTATTTGACCACTATTAATTGTTTGATTTAGTTAAAATATCAATATAAATATTTGGTTAATTAGCTTTTTACAATTCCAAATGACTAAAATTGAAAAAGCTACACCAAGCAACTTTTTCAATTAGCTTTTTGAAAAAATAAATTATACCAAACAGCTAACAGTTAACAGCTAATTTACCAAACATTTTTCTACAATCAGCTAATATTATCAACTATTTATACACTTTAATTAACACAATCAGCTAACAACTAACAGCTATCAGCTAACAGTCATTTTACCAAACAGGGCCATAACAAAATTATAGTGGAGGGACTGGAGGCGATTCTTCTTACTAAAAACTAAAAAAGATATAATAATCACGCCATTATCAGATTCCAAAGACAAACTGGCCATGTAGATGTAGTTAACTTCTCCTTCATGCATGTCACATCCTACATGCATATCATCTCATCATCAATAAATATAATGATTTATCAAGTAGAGTGAGTCAGCCTTTGTAATTTGTAATATGGTTTGCAGTGAGGAGAGAAGTGGCCTTGTTTGGTAACATAGATAGTTTATTAGTTAATTTTAACTTATTTGATCATTATTAATTGTTTAATTTGATTAAATAATTAATATAACTGTTTGATTAATCAGTTATCAGCTAATTTACCAAACATATTTCTACAATCAACTAATGTTATCAACTAGTAAAGTCTACTAACCTAATCAGTTAACAACTATTTACCAAACACTTCAAGATAATTTTATGTTGGTGGCCTCTACAAGACTACAACATATTTAATTGCAGATATATAGATCACTATGAACAAGGATTATATTATCCCATCATTAATTAATTAATTTCCCTTAGTTTAGTTCGATATTTTTTAAACTAACTCTTTGTCGTTTAACCATGTACGTAGATAGGAATCTTGTTGGGAGACTGCTCCATTATCCCATGCAAAGTGTTGATTTAAAATTTTTATATGATTGGTGGGATGCTGAGGTTTCTATTAAATATAAATATAGAGACTAATTTAGACAAAAAAGAAAAAAAAAGAAAAAAGAATAAGGGTCAAATAGGTCACTGAACTGTACACGTACGAGAATGTAATTAGGCAACTGAACCTAAAAAATTTACAATTGGATCTCTAAACTAACCAATTTCATTCAATTTGTCTATTTTTCAAGTTTCTCAAGTTGCTAACAGGTGATCCCTCCACCTATGATGCATATGTAGCATTTTTTTAAAAATAATTTTTTTTTTAAAATTAATTCTTTTAATGTTTAATAAATAAAAACTAAAATAATTTATTTTTAAATTATTTTTTTAATGTTTAATAAATAAGAATTAATTTTTTTTTTGAAAATAAAATAATTTGTTAAGACGTCGTACATGGGCTTGGATTTTATTTTCAAAAAAAAACAAATTATTTTAGTTTTTATTTATTAAACATTAAAAAAATAATTTAAAAATAAATCATTTTAGTTTTTATTTATTAAACATTAAAAAAAACTAATTTAAAAATAAATTATTTTTTTTAAAAAATGCCACATATACATCCTTGGTGGAGGAGTGACCTGTTAGCAACTTGAGAAACCTGAAAAATGGAAAAATTGAATGAAATTGGTTAGTTTAGGAACCTAATTGTTAAACTTTTAAGTTCAGTGGCCTAATTGCATTCTCGTGTGCAGTTCAGTGGCCTATTTGACCCTTATTCCAAAAAAAAAAAAAAAAAATTGTAAAAGGTACACGCATGCACCAAAGTATAAAACGATATGTAAAAGTGTTTTTAAAACTTTTATATTTTTACATACCATGTATTTTGTAGTTATGTACAGATGTAAAGTGTATGTATGCACTTTTAGAGTTTAAAAATTTGTATTGTAATATTTATCAACTCTTACAATATAATGATTTTCATCTTACTCAAAAGTCATTGATTGTCTTAAATCGACAACTTGCATTATGTTACATTTTTATTTTAGGTATTGTTCTCAATTGGTCTCATTTCTATATATAAATACATGAACGTGCACGATAGAAATGGTTTATATGAGAAATATAAGAATAAGGCATTGTTTGACTACCAACAATAGTTATATGAATAGGGCTCACCATGCATGCGCATTATGAACTCTGCCTAAATTATATACATGTAATTAACTTATTATACATTAAGATAGTAGACTACGTACATATTGAAAATAATGTATTATGTACATACAGTTAACAAATTATGTACTTTCAATTTATTTATTGGTTTATCATTATAAACAATGTCTAACATTTTGCCATATATTATGGAGTGGTTGTTTTGTGAATGACAATTGTTGCCGTGTTTACTATTTTTTTTTTTTTTTTTTTTGGTAATTCCTCTATGCATGATTAAAAAAGAAATAATCCATTATTCTCCTATGTAAAAAAAAAAAAAAAAAGACACATATAAAATGTGCTTTTGTGTGTATTTTTAAACCATATATCATTTTTTTTTCAATAATTGGTGTTCAATTAAACTTTTTAAACTTACATACATCTAATTTTTAATTTTTAATTAAATTTAAGTTTTTAGTTAAATATAGCATATAGATATGTTAAATAGAGCCATTACCCACGCGAAACTAAGGTCATAGACATCATTATCATAATGATTAATTAACATTGCTAATGTTAATATTATATAATAAACTAATTTATTGATGTTGTTGTTCCCATTAATTTATGAAGATCCCAAGAATGGTTGCACGTCCAAGTGTTGGCATCAACTGAAACTGAAAATTTAAACGATTGCATAAATGCACAATCATTATAGCGTGGATTGTAGTCGGTCCGAAAACACATAGTCACGTTTGATAAAATAAGTAGTTAATTTTGATTTATTTGACCACTATTAACTATTTGAAGTGATTAAAAAAATTAATATAAGTATTTTGTTAATTAGTTTTTTGTAATTTTAAATTGTTAAAATTAAAAAACCGGTTCAAAACAAATTTCAATTAACTAGCTTTTTGTAAAAAAAAAAAAAAATTATACCAAATAGCTATCAGCTAACAGTTAATTACCAAACACCTTTCTAGAATCAGCTAATGCTATCAAATAGTTATACCCTCTAATTAACCCAATCAGCTAACAACTACTAGTTATAAGGCAAGTTTAGGCAACATCCATTTACCAAACAAGGCCATAAAGTAAATTATTCTAACTCATAAAATACATTATCTTACCCCATAAATTTCATATTCTAACACATAAATTACATTATACATTATCTTACCCCTGAATTTTTATTATTTTAATACATATAAAATACATTATCTTAACTCAAAATGTTCATTTATTCTAACACGCGCACGAAGCATGTAAATTTTTTTTACTCAGACTAATCTAATTCCATTCCAACCCAAGGGGCAAAATGCTAGCCAGATTGATTTTTTCATACCAAAAGGAATTCAAACTTCTGCACTCGAGATAAAAATGCACGACCACTCATGCCAACCAAGCTGGTTGCATGCAAGATATGTTTTTAAACATCAAAATGATATCGTTTTGAACTATGGTTAGAATAACATTTGGTGTATAATTTGCCATAAATGCATGAGCTATGCATTAGTCAAAGTCAAAATTAAATTGTCGCCCACTCTCTTTAATGATTCCCCGCCCCCTTCAAATTAAATGCTATCAAAACTACACTTGAGACGAATTGTCAATTAGTCTAATCTCTTACCTTATATCATCATCTTCATTCTTTATAGAGTTAATACCCAAAATAGTCCCTCGATTATGTCGTAATTACCAATTTAGTCCTTGACTATCATTCTTATCCAATTAAGTTCTCAACTATACAATTTTTACCCAATTTAGTTCTTTGTCAATTTGACTGTTTGTTGACTGTCAAAAGTGGAAATAAAGTTGTAATTTTACAAGTTTTCTCCTTCCTCCTCATTTAGCAGCGCCAAACCATGTAGCAATAAGCTCCGGTTGGGTTCTAAACCTGTCAGTATCGAAGTAGTGGTTATGCATCGGATAGCCCATGAATTTGATTTCCAACGATTTTTTGACGATCGAAATCTGATCGAAGTGTATTGCTGCATGGTTTGGCGCTGCTAAATGGAGAGGAAGGAGAAATCTTGTAAAATTATAATTTTATCCCGACTTTTGACAGTCAACAAACAGTCAAATTAATACAGAAGATTAAATTGGGTAAGAATTGTATAGTTGAGGACTAAATTGGGTAAAAATTGTATAGTTGAGGACTTAATTGAGTAAAAGTTACATAATTGAAGACTTAATTGGATAAGAATGGTAGTTGAGGACCAAATTGGTAATTATGGCATAGTCGAGGGACCATTTTAGGTATTAACTCTTCTTTATATGATTGCCTCATAACGTGTTGCTTCATCATCTCGTTCAAATCTCAAGTTTCCATTGTATATTGACAAAACTGAAAATCATGGAAGTGAAAATAATCTCAGATGAGTTGATCAAGCCATCACTTCCAACCCCCCCTCACCTCACAACATTCAAACTGTGCCTGTTAGATCAGCTCATCCCCGCCCCCTACGCCCCCATTGTTCTTTACTACCCCAATCTCGACCCTTCTTACGCCCACCACCGAGTCCTCGAAAGGTTGCTGCTCTTGAAGCGCTCCCTGGCCGAAACTCTGACGCGTTTCTATCCCCTCGCCGGCGTTATCAAAGACGACGACGAACTCTCCGTCCACTGCAACGACCACGGCGCTTTCTGTGTCACCGCCAAGGTCAACCGACGGCTCGGGGAGTTCCTTGGCCGGCCGGAGCTTGAGTTCATATCTGAGTTTCTTCCCTGCAGGCCGTGTTTTAGTGGATCCTTGGCGGGGACGACGACTCGGCCGGTGACCAGTGTTCAAATTAATGTGTTTGTTTGCGGTGGGGTTGCGATTGGGCTGTGCGTCTCGCACAAGATTGTGGATGGTTTTGGGTTGAGCAGTTTTCTGAGAAGCTGGGCGGGGACGGCCTGTGCAGCCAAGGAAATTGTGTTCCCGAGCTTCGTCGGGAGTTCTCTTTTCCCGGCCGAGGATCTGTGGCTTAGAGATGCGTCCATGGCCATGTGGGGCTCCCTGTTCAAGACCGGAAAGTGCGTCACCAAGAGGTTAATTTTAATTTATTGGAAAATTATCTTCTTTCTTTTTTTATTTAAGGCGATAATTTTGTGATATAATTTTCAATGGTTTAGGTATACTTTTAATTTGGGTTAAATTAAAGTAAAATTTGGTTTACTTGTTATACCCTTACCTATGATTTATCTTGCATTATGAATCTTGGTTCAAAAATTATGTATCTACCGTTGATATATTCTGTATTTGTAATTACCTGTAAATAAATTGAAGGAAAGATTATGTGTTTGCAATATTATGTACCTGTCGTTAACCATTTATGTGTAACACAATAAAATGTTAACGATAGTTTGCAAATACAGAATATGTGAACTACAAACCCATAATTTGAAAGTTATTTTAGACTAGGGTCTATAATGCAAGGGTGACATTGGTCCATGACATAATTTCTCACATTATAAGTACAAAATGAACAATTGATGAATGAAAAATTGATTTTCAAG
The DNA here is from genome assembly GCF_001879475.1 of Ipomoea nil. Classification (NCBI taxonomy): domain Eukaryota; kingdom Viridiplantae; phylum Streptophyta; class Magnoliopsida; order Solanales; family Convolvulaceae; genus Ipomoea; species Ipomoea nil. The sequence goes on from NW_017617471.1 coordinate 8,729,825, forward strand.
TATAGTGTATGGAGTTTGAAACTTGAAGGCTTTGAAATTTTTTTGTCCCACATTAAAAAAGACACTCCCGTCTCCCTCAATCTCATTTTATGTGTCTAGTTCGATTAATGGGGTTTGACTGAAGTTATTTTTAATAATATTAAGTTTAGTATTAGTATACAAAATTTATATATTTAGAAACTAAACTAAAAGTACTATTAAACACAAAAAATTAAATTTAAAAATTTATACTTATACATAAATACATATATATTTATACTTTGTCCATGCATTGCACGTTAGCAATGCATATATATATATATATATATATATATATATATATATATATATATTATATTTATTTATTAAGACCAATCAATTTTTTTTAAATGTTAAGCAAATCAATATAGCAATGCATATATATATTAAGACCAATCAATTGTTTTAAAATGTTGAGCAAATTAATAGTGTTTGAGTATTACTATTCTCAACAATTGTGTTATATATATATATATATATATATATATATATATACATTTTATACTTTGTCCGTGCATTGCTCTGGTGGATAACTAGTTCTTTTTAAAAATCCTTATAAGTTAACAAAATCCACTTCTTCTTCCTATAGGTTTCTCTTCGATTCCTCAGCAATCACACGTCTCAAAACCATGGCGGCCGCCACCGTGCGGCGCCCGACCCAGGTCGAGGTTGTCTCCGCATGTATCTGGAAATCCGCAATGCAGGCTGCAGCTTCCGACCAAGATTCCGGTAGGCGGAGTTCTTTGCTGACGCACTTGGTAAACCTACGAAAAAGGGCGGCGCCGCCGTTCTCCGAACACGCGATGGGAAATCTAATCTGGGTTGCGGCTGCCCAGACCGCAACAAGAACCGGCGGGGGAGATTTACCCGGCCTAGTGAACCAAATTCGAAACTCCATATCCAAAATCGACGGCGATTACGTGAAGAGTATGAGGAGCGGCGAGCAAGGGCGGAACCTAATGCGCAAGACCATGAAAGACATCGAAGATTTCGCGGGCGGCTACCTGGGCTTCACAAGCTGGTGCAAGATTGGTTTCTACGAAGTTGATTTCGGGTTCGGGAAGCCTGTGTGGGTTAGCCCCACTTCCTCAACTGGCAGTGCGGTGTTCATGAACCTCGTGGTGTTGATGGAAACCAAAAATGGGGATGGAATCGAAGCATGGATAACGTTGGACGAGGAAGAAATGCAAAGGTTTGAAGAGAGTCAAGATCTCCTGGGCTTTAATTGCTGTCCCAAACTCTAGTCCTCGATCTTGAACTAACACTTTTTGGTTTAATAATTGTTGGCTTCATGTACTCTCAAAAATCGCAAATTATGCCATGGAATCGTGTTCACCGAGAATGGTGAACACAAGGCAAAATGATGTCGTTTTTAGGCCAAAAAAAAATTTCACGGATGTGGAGTTAACGGCGCGCGTTTGATCAAATTATGAATTTTCTGTTATGAGATTATGAATTTTATGAAAATTCATAATCGCATAACAGAAAATTCATAATCTCACAACAGAAAATTCATAATCTCATAACAGAAAATTCATAATCTTATAACAGAAAATTCATAATCTCATGGTTCCAAAGTGAATGTGTAGGCATGGTTCCAAAGTGAATGTGCAGGCATGGATTCATAATTTATGAATGTCCGTGATTTCGGACGGGAATATGTAGGCATGGTTCCAAAGTGAATGTGCAGGCATGAATTCATAATTTATGAATGTCCGAAATTATGAATGTAATGAAAATTCATAATCTCATAACAGAAAATTCATAATCGCATAACAGAAAATTCATAATCTCATAACTGAAAATTCATAATCTCATAACAGAAAATTCATAATCTCATTGTTCCAAAGTGAATGTGTAGGCATGGTTCCAAAGTGAATGTGCAGGCATGGATTCATAATTTATGAATGTCCGTGATTTCGGACGGGAATGTGTAGACATGGTTCCAAAGTGAATGGGCAGATATGAATTCATAATTTATGAATGTTCGAAATCTTTGTTCACCTCAAATTAAAGTGAAACCGCAAAATGTGAAAATAAAGAAGAAAAGTCACGCAATTAATTAAGAAAAAAAAAAAAAAAGATAACGGTGTACTAACACCGTTGGAACCGTGTTCACCATGAATGGTGAACACGGTTCCATGGCATAACGTCCCGTCAAAAATATACTAGGTTCAAATCTGAGACCTCGGATTTAAAAAATCACAATCCACGGCTATACCGCTCAATCACAAGACAGGCCTTGGGCAAACGTGTCATGTCATAGGAGTAGAAAAGTGAAAATAAGATTTGAGAGTTCATATAGAATTACTCATTTGGCAGAGACAGAAATGTCAAGTTCAGCCAGCCTTCTGCCTCTAGAAAACTTTGAATAAAGTTAAACATTTGCTATTAGCTATATAACTTTTTAAATTATAAATATAATCAGTTATAATTATTTTTTGATTTGGATATCTAACAGTTTCTTTTTAATTTCATCATTTCAGTAAAACTTATATCCTTTCCTCTTTAAATTCCTTCTCCTCTCTGGTGGTTATGCTTCGGAGAGAAAGAAGGATTGTAATAGAGAGAATGGAGTTTTATGGGTGGAGAATTGGAGATTAGTCATCTAAGAGGGCGAAGAAATTAAATGAGTGAAGTTTTATTGAATAAGATGAAATGAAATATATATAGATTAGTGAATAATTAAAGTTTACTAGGTTTATATAATTTTGAAAATTAATGATATGTATGTCAAAAAGAATTATAAACTAAGATACCACAAAATGTAATGATATATAGTATTTCAAAAGTTTATTTTTAATATATTATTTAAAAATAAACATGTAATGCACTAAAAATGAACATACTATTGCAAAACTGGAGGTATTCACGCGTGAACAATGTGTGGTTTCAATTGCAGTAAAGTAATAAGGAAGAAAGGAATACAGAGAATAATGGATGCCGCTCTTATTAATCATCTTTCAGTCCAATATATACAAAATATACAAAATTCTAATATGACTATAAGACTAATAAAGATGAAGATCTTATTATAGTAAAATATCTCTAGTAATATATTCACATCTAATTGTTTACAACACACAATATATTAAAATGAATGTGTATCAATGAATTACATTGCAATAGGTTTACAATATAATTTGTCAATTTGACCAAATTAAAATATCTAATAACTAGTGGATGATAAGTATAATCGTGGAAGACCCAAACTACAGCACTTCAATTCTATATTCTATATAAAGTCAAATAAGGCCATCTTTTTCCTTTAAAAGGGGGGCCACTTATTGTTGACAAGATGAGAGTTTTCCAACTACTTATATCATGGATGAAAGTTCACTGTGTGTATTATGTACCAGTTAATATATTATATTTCTTTTGTTTAGTACATAATTTGGATTAGGATTCACAATGCGTATGATAGACTTTGATAAATATACACAATTTTCCAATCACTATGAAGTTACGGGGCAATCATAGACTAAATTCTAATTTTAATTTGACATTTTTTTAATCATCTAAAATGGTTGAAAATGTGTAATTTAGAATTAAAAAAAAAAAAAACATTGAGTAGTTAGATTTTGAAAAATTATAGTTATTATTTTTGACTATTTTTATCAAAAGCGGTCGAAAATATTGATCACCATTGAAACTTGAAAGTGGCCACTGACCAACAACTTTGGTGGAATATCCATCAGACTTTTTGCAAGTTTCTATCCAATGGTGGTGAAAATTAAAAAGAAAAAAATTAGCCATATTTGATATGGGTTTCTGCCAATCATATATAAGAAAAGTTAGTCAATTATATATATGGTCCCGTTTGGTAAATGATGGTTAGCTGTTAGCTGATTGAGTTAATTAAAAGGTATAACTAATTGATAAAATTAGCTGATTGTAGAATGTGTTTGGTAAATTAGCTGTTAGCTGATAGTTGTTTGGTATAATTTCTTTTTTCAAAAAGCTAATTGAAAAAGTTACTTTGGGTAACTTTTTGAATTTTAGCATTTTGGAGTACAAAAAGCAAATTAACCAAATATTAATATTGATTTTTAAATCAAGTCAAACAATTAATAGTGGTCAAATAAGTCAAAATTGACCTATAGGCTAACTATTTTACCAAACAAAATCATAATATACAATGATATACGCCGTGTTTGGTAAATGACTATTGGCTGATTGGGTTAATTAAATGGTATAACTAGTTGATAACATTAGCTGATTGTAGAAATGTGTTTGGTAAATTAGTTGTTAGCTTTTTCAAAAAGTTAATTGAAAAAATTGCTTTGAGTAGCTTTTTGAATTTTAGTATTTTGGAGTTACAAAAAGCTAATTAACGATGCATTTCTTCTAAAAAATAAAAAATAAAAAATGATGCATTTCTTCTCCCTTCTCCTAATCTCAATTCTCAAAGGTTCCTCACAATAACTAAGTGAGTTAGTAAATAAAGTCAAATGTTGGTGTCGTATTTTGAATTTTAATCTCTTTTTTCAAATACATAGAACCTACTGAACCAGTGAGTTAAATCTGTGCTGGTAAAATGATGTGTCCCTTATATGAGAGGATATATACTACTCCTCTATATGAGATCTCTTCTCACATAACGATCCTCAATTATTTTTTTTTTTTTGAACAACGATCCTCAATTATTTGAATTTGCTCTCTTTTAAAAGATTATTTGTTCCAAGGCTAATTACAGAAGTGATTTCTCAATGAAGTGAAACTAATTTCAAGAATAACAAATAGATCGATGAAAAAATAGACCTAATTTAACATTACGCCGCACGGCCGAATCAACCATATGCAATTTCTCAGAGGATACAACATTCAAATTGAGACCTTACTTCCATTACAAAAGTTAGATCATAAGTGGAGGTTTGGCCCAAACTAATTAAGTACTACTCTGCAAGAGGCAGCTTACTCTAGATGGATTGGATGAGCCGACAACTTCATTCTGGATAGCTTTCAATTCACTCCGGACACTTTTTCGTTCCGTTAGAACATTATCAAACACCGGGTAGCCATCTTTCAAGTAACCTTTTTCCACCACACACTGACCTAAGAACACTAAATGATACAACACTCAAATCAAGACTCTAACTTTAACACAAAAATTAAATCACAAGTAAAAGTTTAGTACCAATTTAAATACTATTCCACAATCTCTTGTGGAGGGACGATATAAAATTGTGGGCTTGTTTGACAATCAGCGGTTAGTGGTTAGCGGTAGCGGATTGTATTAGCGGTTAACGAATAGCGGATTGTGTTAGCAGGTTTGACCAACGGATTGTATCAACGGTTTGTAAAAAAATATTTGGTAAAATTAGCGGTTTAGATTGCGGTTAACATGTAAAATGACCAAAAGGGTATACATATAATAATAATAATAATAACAAAAAAAAAAAAAAAGATGTCGGATTGTCCCACATCGAAAGTCAAATTAAAAAAGGCGCGTTGGCTCCCTTATAAAAGGGAGCTCAACGCCCCTTCAATTTTAATGTTAACTTCTTGCCCATCCCACATCGGATGGGCAAGAATTGAGAAGCCTGAGGTATCTTATTTAAAGAAGCCTCAGGTTTCTTTTTTAAGTAAGGTGGAGGGTGTTTTGGTTCCTTTCCCAAAATGCCAACCAACACGCTGTTATATGCAGTGTGTTGAATTTCAACGGTTTGGAGCAATTCACTGCTCTAAAACGTTGTTAACCAAACAATGACTTTGACGTTTTGACCATGATCAAAATGTCAAAGTCAGCGGATCTGCCAAAATTTGGCGTATCCGCTACTAACCAAACATGGCCTGTATCAAACGGTCTCATCGCTTATAGTCACCAATCACCACTATCAGGCCACCTTCTAGCAATCGTTATGCCATGGAACCGCGTTCACCATCCATGGTGATCACGGTCCCAACGATAACGGTGCACCGTTATCTTTTTTTTTTTTTTTTTTTTTTTTTTTTTTTTTTTTAACCGCGCGACTTTTCTTATTTATTTTCACATTTCGCGGTTTCACTTCCTCTTCGTGCAAGCTTTTTCAACATTCATAAATTATGAATATGCAGGCATGGATTTATGAATGTGAAGTTATGAAATTATGAATTTTCTGTTATGATATTATGAATTTATAGTAAATTCATAATCTGATAACAGAAAATTCATAATTTAATAAATGTTTTTCTTTTATGTGATTATGAATTTTCTGTTATGAAATTATGATTTTTCTGTTTTGAGATTATGAATTTACAGAAAATTCATAATTACAAAACAGAAAATTCATAATCTCAAAACAGAAAATTCATAATCTCAAAACAGAAAATTCATAATTTAATAAATGTTTTTCTTTTATGCGATTATGAATTTTCTGTTATGAGATTATATATGAATTTACAGTACATTCATAATCTCATAACAGAAAATTCATAATCTGACGAAATGCGCTGTTAACACCACATTAATTATTTTTTTTTTTCGTAAAAACGACACCATTTGAACCACGCATTCATGATGAACACATTTTCAGGGCATAATTTGCGACCTTCTAGGGAACTCAATGATCACATGATTCAAGCCACAAGGTTTGTAAAAATTACAGGTCCAACCATCGATCGTCATGCGTTCGAGAGCCAAACGTTACAAAATTATATTCCCTGTGTGTCCAAAACGGACAACCGAGAGAAAAGTTATGCCTTCCCGAACTTTTAACACTTTACAACGCAATAATAATAATAATAATAATAATAATAATAATAATAATAATAATAATAATAATAATAATAATAATAATTAAACTGCCGAAACGGCCGGCTAGGCGGCCGCGGAGGAGGCCGATTCCGGCCGAATCGTCCGCAGCCGAGCGGCGCCTAGACGCGATTTTTGCAATATTATAAAAGGTAAACGTGCCAAGAAAGGAAAACATGATCAAGAAACAGCCCAAGAAGCTGAAGCAAGTAAGGCAAAGCTTGAATTATTACTTGCAGATGAAAATGGAGTATATGCCAACTTGAAAGGCCATAATTTAAAGCGAAGAAAGTCAAAGGATAAAAAGGGCAAAATAATTATTGGCGAGAATAAGATACCAAGTGTAGACTATAATGATCCTTGGTTCTCCAACTTATTCACTTCACCACTCTTTGCTTTAGATCTCACAGATCCCAGTTCAAGAGGTATGGTTCTATCATCCCTTAAACTAATGACTATCGAAACATTTTACGTGTTCTTTTTTGCTGGCATTGTATCCTCGCATCTTTACTATATTCTTATGGTGTTAATGTTACAAGAGTGCAGTTTATTTACGGCAGCTAGTTGAAAAGGAACTCAAGGTCGACCAAGAAAATGATTAGAGAAAAGAGCAGTCTGATATAACCAGACCACAACAACCATCCAAAGAATCCAAGGCAGAAGAGTTGCCTTCAAGAAAAGAGAAGCATGAACTCTCTTAGCTTCTCTTGTTAAATCAGTCAAAATGAAGTCGAAACAAATCCAATTACCCTTTCAAAATAAGGTGATAAAGAAAAGTAAAAGACTACAAGCAAAGACAAAGAGGTAGACACACCCACGATTCATTGACGTTGATGGATATAGAACGCATGTTACTTTTTTGTTAACACAATTTTTTGCAGCATACCTCTTTGTAGTATGCTATTCCTCAATTTCATTGAATTGTGATTTTAACGCATTATTCAATAATATTTATAGGCTGTCAACAACATTTGTTTTAACAATAGAAAAACCGTTGTCTTATATAAAAAATACTATTGTCGCCTGTGACTTTCAACAACACCGGTTTCTTTAACACTTACTAGACAACGGTTGTCGCCCCGGTTTCTTTAACACTTACTAGACAACGGTAACAGTCACTTGTTTTAACAACACATAATAGAAAAACCGTTGTCTTGACTCTCAAGACAATGGTAACGGTCACCAGTTTCTTTAACACTTACTAAACAACAGTAACGGTCACCGGTTTCTTTAACACTTACTAGACAACGGTAACGGTCTATGCACAGGTAGAGCTGTCAAAACGGGCCCAACCCGACGGGTGTCGGGTTGGACCCGTTTAACCCACTTTTTAAGTGGGTTGGGGTCATGCACTTTTCGGCCTAGCCCGTGTAACCCGGCTGTTACACGGGCCAACCCGTGGGTTCATTTAGCCTACATTATTATTTTTATTTTTATTTAATATTTTTAATTGCTATCAAAACGGGTCCAACCCGACGGGGGTCGAGTTGGGCCCGTTTAACCCACTTTTTAAGTGGGTTGGGGTCGTGCACTTTTTGGCCCAGCTCGTGTAACCCGACTGTTACACGGGTTCAAACGGGCCAACCCGTGGGTTCATTTAGCCTACATTATTATTTTTATTGTTATTTAATATTTTTAATTTAATTGATTTAAGTTTAAAATATTTGTTTATAAGAAGTCTTAAACTCATGACCTCTCAATTTAATATACTTTTATTATTTACTTATAACCACTTAATCCAATACCACTAATTGTTTTTATTGTTTCCTAAATATGTAACAGATAGAATAGTAATATAAATTGTTTCTCATTAGTTATCCCAAAAGTCAGAGATGAACATTTTTCTTATAGTGAAAATGAAGTCAGAGATGGAGTTTGGATTAAAAAGTGAAAAAATAATCACATAAATATATACCTGGATTTTATGGCCAAACTCCTGCAGTACTAATACAATCATCAACTCATACCAAGTTCGATCATATAAAAGATGCGTAAATACAACATACAGAACATGAGTAATATAAAAAATAAATAATTAAGATTAAGATGCAAAAATAAATGATCAATCAAAGAAGAAATTAAAAAAAAAAAAAACAAAAAGAAAATGAACCGTAGCTCACCATACCAATTTTGAGGTGTGCAGTTCACGATCGGAAAAACTTTTACCACGCTTGAAGTAAGGCTGGGGCGGAGGAGAACTCTCATAAGGAAGATAGAGAGGAGGAATGGGGTTGGGAAAAGCCGGAGAAGGAAAGGAGTTGTTGGGAAAAGCCGGAGGAGGAACGGTGTTGCGAAAATGCGGAGGAGGAACGGTGTTGGGAAATCGAGAGAAGGAGGAGGGACATAGTTGGGAAATCTGGGAGGAGGAGGAGGAGGGAAGAGGTTGAGAAAAGCCGGAGGAAGAACAACGGGACAAAGAACGGGACAAAGGAAGTTGAGGATGGGGTGTAACTTATACATTGCGCGAAATAAGCAAATGGATATAAACTCGAAAACATAACCCTTCATTTTTTGACAAAGAGTCTACGAGGATTATCACGGCCACCTCCGTCTCCGCCTGCGCATCCGCCTCAGCGTCTGTGTCGGGGTGCCATTTACAATGCTACAAATGACGAACGAAATTAAAATTTTGAGTAAATGGATCTCGGAGCATTTAATGCGATTTTTGACTGGAATAGGAATGGACCATGAGTGATTGACAATAATAGGAATGCGGATATACATACCGGCGGGATATATAGTCCGGCAAGTAGATAGGTGTTTCTGTTGCACCGTCGGTGAGACTCCGGCGAGTTGGGGAGGTTGACAAAGAAATTGAGAATGGCGAAGTCAATGCTGTGGTTTTCACCAATCAAAATCAAGTTTGAACGCCCCGTTATGTAACCCAAGCGGACAGCGGTGGTCGCTGGTGAAGCTGTAGCCTTGTCTCTAGGTCGCGAACGGCTAGTGGAGCACTACTTGCCTCAATTGAGGTTCGAACCTTTCACCTCCCACTTAGGAGAGCAACCCGATACCCAAATCTATTTCCTTTGGCATGGGCTTAGCTCTGATACAATGAAGAAATTATGATGGTCAGCTCTGATACCATGAAGAAATTCTGAGGGTCAGCTCTAATACCATTAAGAAAGATTTCTTGCAATGTGAAAGATTTGAAAAGTTTTGGAAGAAGAAAATTCTTTGCATGATTTTAATATTGATAGGTTTTCAAAGATCTTAATTAAGACTACTATTTCCATACATAACTTTTTATGAAAGAGAACATTTGCTCAATGAAATCTTTTCTCCACCTAACACATAGCCTAATACCACTTATTGTTTTTATTGTTTCCTACCTATGTAACATACAGAGCAGTAATATAAATTGTTTCTCATTAGTTATCCCAAAAGCCAGATATGAACATTTTTTTCTTGTAGTGAAAATGAAGTCAGAGATGAAACTTGGATTTAAAAGTGAAAAATAATCACAGATACCTGGATTTTATGGCCAAACTCCAAGAATACTGATGCAAAATTGATCATCAATCCATGTCAAGTTGGATCATATAAAAGATGTGTAAATACCTACATACAGAACAGAATTAATATAACAAATTAATAATTAAGATTAAGATGCAAAAATAAATGATCAATCAAAGAAGATTTTTTAAAAAAAAAAAAAACAAAAAACAAAAAACAAAAATAAACCGTAGCTAACCAAACTAATTTTGAGGTGTGCAGTTCTCGATCGGAAAAACTTTTGACCACGCTTGAAGTAAGTCTGAGGCGGAGGAGAACTCTCATAATGAAGATAGAGAGGAATGGGGTTGGGAAAAAACGGAGAAGGAAATGTGTTGTTGGGAAAAGTCGGAGGAGGAACAGTGTTGTTGGGATCAGCCGGAGGAGGAATGGTGTTGGGATCCGCCGAAGGAGGAACGACGTTGGAAAATTCGGGAGAAGGGGGAGGGACGTAGTTGGGAAATCCAAGAGGAGGAGGGAAGATGTTAGGAGGAGGAGGGAAGAGGTTGAGAAAAGCCGGAGGAGGAACGACGGGACAAAGAACGGGACAAAGGAAGTTGAGAATGGGGTGTAACTTATACATTGCGCCATGTAAGCAAATAGATATGAACCCGAAAACATAACCCTTCATTTTTTGACAGGGGGTCTCCGGGGGATTATCACGGCCGCCTCCGCCTCCGCCTACGTCTCTGCCTCCGCGTCCGTGTCGGGGTGCCATTTACATTGCTACAAATGACGAACGAAATTAAAATTTTGAGTAAATGGATCTCGGAGCATTTAATGGGGTTTTTTTTTACTGGAATTGGAATGGACCATGGGTGATTGACAAAAATAGGAATGCGGATATACTTACCGGCGGGATATACAGTCAGGCGCGTTGATAGGCGTTTTTGTTGCACTGTAGGCAAGTCTCCGGAGAGCAGGGTAGGTTGACAAAGAAACTGAGGATGGTGGGGTCGATGCTGCAGTTTCCACCGATCAAAACCCAGTTCGACAGCCCCTTATGTAACCCAAGCGGTGGTCGCCGGTGAAGCTGTAACCTTGTCTCTGGGTCGCGAACGTCTGGTGGAGCGGTGGTTAGCAACTTGGCATGGGCAGTTCTGGTGGCTGTGGATGGGTCATTCTCGGAGTTGGCACGGAGCTCAAGAAATTAACCTTTCATTAGCTTTTTTTTGTTGTACTTGATTTGCGCGCATCACCTTTCATCACTGCATTACTGTTCCATTATCTCTAGTTGTTGCAAAGAGCCTCTCCATTATCTCTCCAACACCCTCTCTCCTATTTGGCAATGCTTTTACAGACATTAACTCCTAATTATGCATTAGTAGGGATGCTCTTATGCACATAGTCTCCTCAAGGGCTGTCATAATATTTATTGTGCACTTGTTTGACACTTGTTTCAAGGGTGGTCGCCGGTGAAGCTGTAGCCTTGTCTCTAGGTCGCGAACGGCTAGTGGAGCGCTACTTGCCTAAATTGAGGTTCGAACCTTTCACCTGCCACTTAGGGGAGCAACCCGATACCCGAATCTTTTTCCTTTGGCATGGGGTTAGCTCTGATACAATGAAGAAATTATGATGGTCAGCTCTGATACCATGAAAAAATTATGAGGGTCATCTCTGATACCATGAAGAAAGATTTCTTGCAATGTGAAAGATTTGAAAAGTTTTGGAAGAAGAAAATTCTTTGCATGATTTTAATATTGATAGGTTTTCAAAGATCTTAATTAAGACTACTATTTCCGTACATAACTTTTTATGAAAGAGAACATTTGCTCAATGAAATCTTTTCTCCACCTAACACATAGCCTAACACCACTTATTGTTTTTATTGTTTCCTACCTATGTAACATATAGAGCAGTAATATAAATTGTTTCTCATTAGTTATCCCAAAAGCCAGAGATTAACATTTTTTCTTGTAGTGAAAATGAAGTCAGAGATGAAGCTCAGATTTAAAAGTGAAAAATAATCACATAGATACCTGGATTTTATGGCCAAACTCCAAGAATACTGATCCAAAATTGATCATCAACCCATGCCAAGTTGGATCATATAAAAGATGTGTAAATACCTACATACAGAACAGAATTAATATAACAAATTAATAATTAAGATTAAGATGCAAAAATAAATGATCAATCAAAGAAGAATTTTTTTTCAAAAAACAAAAATGAACCGTAGCTAACCAAACCAATTTTGAGGTGTGCAGTTCTCGATCGGAAAAACTTTTGACCACGCTTGAAGTAAGGCTGGGGCAGAGGAGAACTCTCATAGGGAAGATAGAGAGGAATGTGGTTGGGAAAAGCCGGAGAAGGAAATGAGTTGTTGGGAAAAGTCGGTGGAGGAACAGTGTTGTTGGGATCAGCCGGAGGAGGAATGGTGTTGGGATCAGCCGGAGGAGGAACAACGTTGGGAAATTCGAGAGAAGGATGAGGGACGTAGTTGGGAAATCCATGAGGAGGAGGGAAGATGTTAGGAGGAGGAGGGAAGAGGTTGAGAAAAGCCGGAGGAGGAACGGCGTGACAAAGAACGGGACAAAGGAAGTTGAGGATGGGGTGTAACCAATGTTGCAAAACACGTTAGGCGCCACCTAGGCGGCAAGGGGGCGCCGATTTTTTTTATTTTTTTTTTATTTTTTTAATTAAAAATTAATTTTTTTAAAAAAATTTAGTAATAAAACATAAGGTTTCCATAGTTATTTCTTAGAAACTATTTACGAAAGTGGTTGTAAAAGTGTTCAAAAGATTGTTTAAACCATCTAAATGCATAAAAAAACTAAAATTAAGAGCTAAAGAAGCATTTTTTTGAGAAATTAGTGGACCAAACCGCCTTTGGCGAATCGGACAACCGAGTCAAAAGTTATGCCTTCCGAAACTTTTTCGACATTTAAAAAAAAAAAATTGCCGAACCGCCGAACCGGCCGGCCGCGTAGGAGGCTGCCTAGGCCATTCCTTGCGGCGGCCTCCTAGCGCCTAGGCGCGATTTTTGCAACCCTGGGTGTAACTTATACATTGCGCCAAGTGAGCAAATAGATATGAACCCGAAAACATAACCCTTCATTTTTTAACAGAGGATCTCCGGGGATTATCACGGCCGCCTCCGCTTCTGCCTCTGCCTCCGCGTCCGTGTCGGGGTGCCATTTACAATGCTACAAATGACGAACGAAATTAAAATTTAGAGTAAATGGATCTCGGAGCATTTAATGAGGGTTTTTTTTTACTGGAATAGGAATGGACCATGGGTGATTGACAATAATAGGAATGCGAATATACTTACCGGCGGGATATACAGTCTGGCGCGTTGAAAGGCGTTTTTGTTGCACTGTCGGCGAGTCTCCGGTGAGCACGGGAGGTTGACTAAAAAACTGAGGATGGTGGGGTCGATGCTGCAGTTTCCACCGACCAAAACCCAGTTCGACAGCCCCATATGTAACCCAAGCGGTGGTCGCCGGTGAAGCTGTAGCCTTATCTCTTGGTCGCGAACGGCTGGTGGAGCGGTGGTTAGCAACTTGGCATGGGCAGTTCTGGTGGCTGTGGATGGGTTATTCTCGGAGTTGGCACGGAGCTCATGAAATTAACCTTTCATTAGCTTTTTTTTTTTGTTGTACTTGATTTGCGTGCATCACCTTTCATCACTGCATTACTGTTCCATTATCTCTAGTTGTTGCAAAGAGCCTCTCCATTATCTCTCCAACACCCTCTCTCCTATTTGGCAATGCTTTTACAGACATTATCTCCTAATTATGCATTAGTAGGGATGCTCTTATGCACATAGTCTCCTCAAGGGCTGTCATAATATTTATTGTGCACTTGTTTGACACTTGTTTCAAGGGTGGTCGCCGGTGAAGCTGTAGCCTTGTCTCTAGGTCGCGAACGGCTAGTGGAGCGCTACTTGCCTAAATTGAGGTTCGAACATTTCACCTCCCACTTAGGGGAGCAACCCGATACCCGAATCTTTTTCCTTTGGCATGGGGTTAGCTCTGATACAATGAAGAAATTATGATGGTCAGCTCTGATACCATGAAAAAATTATGAGGGTCATCTCTGATACCATGAACAAAGATTTCTTGCAATGTGAAAGATTAGAAAAGTTTTGGAAGAAGAAAATTCTTTGCATGATTTTAATATTGATAGGTTTTCAAAGATCTTAATTAAGACTACTATTTCCGTACATAACTTTTTATGAAAGAGAACATTTGCTCAATGAAATCTTTTCTCCACCTAACACATAGCCTAATAACACTTATTGTTTTTATTGTTTCCTACCTATGTAACATATAGAGCAGTAATATAAATTGTTTCTCATTAGTTATCCCAAAAGCCAGAGATTAACATTTTCTCTTGTAGTGAAAATGAAGTCAAAGATGAAGCTCAGATTTAAAAGTGAAAAATAATCACAGATACCTGGATTTTATGGCCAAACTCCAAGAATACTGATCCAAAATTGATCATCAACCCATGCCAAGTTGGATCATATAAAAGATGTGTAAATACCAACATACAGAACAGAATTAATATAACAAATTAATAATTAAGATTAAGATGCAAAAATAAATGATCAATCAAAGAAGAAATTTTTTTTCAAAAAAAAAAAAAAACAAAAAAAACAAAAAACAAAAATGAACCGTAGCTAACCAAACCAATTTTGAGGTGTACAGTTCTCGATCGGAAAAACTTTTGACCACGCTTGAAGTAAGGCTGGGGCAGAGGAGAACTCTCATAGGGAAGATAGAGAGGAATGTGGTTGGGAAAAGCCGGAGAAGGAAATGAGTTGTTGGGAAAAGTCGGTGGAGGAACAGTGTTGTTGGGATCAGCCGGAGGAGGAATGGTGTTGGGATCAGCCGGAGGAGGAACAACGTTGGGAAATTCGAGAGAAGGATGAGGGACGTAGTTGGGAAATCCATGAGGAGGAGGGAAGATGTTAGGAGGAGGAGGGAAGAGGTTGAGAAAAGCCGGAGGAGGAACGGCGTGACAAAGAACGGGACAAAGGAAGTTGAGGATGGGGTATAACCAATGTTGCAAAACACGTTAGGCGCCCCCTAGGCGGCAAGGGGGCGCCTAGCGCCTAGGCGCCGATTTTTTTATTTTATTTTATTTTTTTTTAATTAAAAATTAAATTTTTTTAAAATTTAGTAATAAAACATAAGGTTTCCATAGTTATTTCTTAGAAACTATTTACGAAAGTGGTTGTAAAAGTGTTCAAAAGATTGTTTAAACCATCTAAATGCATAAAAAATCTAAAATTAAGAGCTAAAGAAACATTTTTTTGAGAAATTAGTGGACCAAACCGCCTTTGGCAAATCGGACAACCGAGTCAAAAGTTATGCCTTCCGAAACTTTTCCGACATTTAAAAAAAAAAATTGCCGAACCGCCGAACCGGCCGGCCGCGTAGGAGGCTGCCTAGGCCATTCCTCGCGGCGTCCTCCTAGCGCCTAGGCGCGATTTTTGCAACCCTGGGTGTAACTTATACATTGCTCCATGTGAGCAAATAGGTATGAACCCGAAAACATAACCCTTCATTTTTTGACAGAGGATCTCCGAGGATTGTCACGGCCGCCTCCGCCTCCGCCTCTGCCTCCGCGTCCGTGTCGGGGTGCCATTTACAATGCTACAAATGACGAACGAAATTAAAATTTTGAGTAAATGGATCTCGGAGCATTTAATGGGGTTTTTTTTTACTGGAATTGGAATGGACCATGGGTGATTGACAAAAATAGGAATTCGGATATACTTACCGGCGGGATATACAGTCAGGCGCGTTGATAGGCGTTTTTGTTGCACTGTAGGCGAGTCTCCGGAGAGCAGGGTAGGTTGACAAAGAAACTGAGGATGGTGGGGTCGATGCTGCAGTTTCCACCGATCAAAACCCAGTTCGACAGCCCCTTATGTAACCCAAGCGGTGGTCGCCGGTGAAGCTGTAGCCTTGTCTCTGGGTCGCGAACGTCTGGTGGAGCGGTGGTTAGCAACTTGGCATGGGCAGTTCTGGTGGCTGTGGATGGGTCATTCTCGGAGTTGGCACGGAGCTCAAGAAATTAACCTTTCATTAGCTTTTTTTTGTTGTACTTGATTTGCGCGCATCACCTTTCATCACTGCATTACTGTTCCATTATCTCTAGTTGTTGCAAAGAGCCTCTCCATTATCTCTCCAACACCCTCTCTCCTATTTGGCAATGCTTTTACAGACATTAACTCCTAATTGTGCATTAGTAGGGATGCTCTTATGCACATAGTCTCCTCAAGGGCTGTCATAATATTTATTGTGCACTTGTTTGACACTTGTTTCAAGGGTGGTCGCCGGTGAAGCTGTAGCCTTGTCTCTAGGTCGCGAACGGCTAGTGGAGCGCTACTTGCCTAAATTGAGGTTCGAACCTTTCACCTCCCACTTAGGGGAGCAACCCGATACCCGAATCTTTTTCTTTTGGCATGGGGTTAGCTCTGATACAATGAAGAAATTATGATGGTCAGCTCTGATACCATGAAAAAATTATGAGGGTCATCTCTGATACCATGAAGAAAGATTTCTTGCAATGTGAAAGATTTGAAAAGTTTTGGAAGAAGAAAATTCTTTGCATGATTTTAATATTGATAGGTTTTCAAAGATCTTAATTAAGACTACTATTTCCGTACATAACTTTTTATGAAAGAGAACATTTGCTCAATGAAATCTTTTCTCCACCTAACACATAGCCTAACACCACTTATTGTTTTTATTGTTTCCTACCTATGTAACATATAGAGCAGTAATATAAATTGTTTCTCATTAGTTATCCCAAAAGCCAGAGATTAACATTTTTTCTTGTAGTGAAAATGAAGTCAGAGATGAAGCTCAGATTTAAAAGTGAAAAATAATCACAGATACCTGGATTTTATGGCCAAACTCCAAGAATACTGATCCAAAATTGATCATCAACCCATGCCAAGTTGGATCATATAAAAGATTTGTAAATACCTACATACAGAACAGAATTAATATAACAAATTAATAATTAAGATTAAGATGCAAAAATAAATGATCAATCAAAGAAGAAATTTTTTTTCAAAAAAAAAAAAAAAACAAAAAACAAAAATGAACCGTAGCTAACCAAACCAATTTTGAGGTGTACAGTTCTCGATCGGAAAAACTTTTGACCACGCTTGAAGTAAGGCTGGGGCAGAGGAGAACTCTCATAGGGAAGATAGAGAGGAATGTGGTTGGGAAAAGCCGGAGAAGGAAATGAGTTGTTGGGAAAAGTCGGTGGAGGAACAGTGTTGTTGGGATCAGCCGGAGGAGGAATGGTGTTGGGATCAGCCGGAGGAGGAACAACGTTGGGAAATTCGAGAGAAGGATGAGGGACGTAGTTGGGAAATCCATGAGGAGGAGGGAAGATGTTAGGAGGAGGAGGGAAGAGGTTGAGAAAAGCCGGAGGAGGAACGGCGTGACAAAGAACGGGACAAAGGAAGTTGAGGATGGGGTATAACCAATGTTGCAAAACACGTTAGGCGCCCCCTAGGCGGCAAGGGGGCGCCTAGCGCCTAGGCGCCGATTTTTTTATTTTATTTTATTTTTTTTTAATTAAAAATTAAATTTTTTTAAAATTTAGTAATAAAACATAAGGTTTCCATAGTTATTTCTTAGAAACTATTTACGAAAGTGGTTGTAAAAGTGTTCAAAAGATTGTTTAAACCATCTAAATGCATAAAAAATCTAAAATTAAGAGCTAAAGAAACATTTTTTTGAGAAATTAGTGGACCAAACCGCCTTTGGCAAATCGGACAACCGAGTCAAAAGTTATGCCTTCCGAAACTTTTCCGACATTTAAAAAAAAAAAATTGCCGAACCGCCGAACCGGCCGGCCGCGTAGGAGGCTGCCTAGGCCATTCCTCGCGGCGTCCTCCTAGCGCCTAGGCGCGATTTTTGCAACCCTGGGTGTAACTTATACATTGCTCCATGTGAGCAAATAGGTATGAACCCGAAAACATAACCCTTCATTTTTTGACAGAGGATCTCCGAGGATTGTCACGGCCGCCTCCGCCTCCGCCTCTGCCTCCGCGTTCGTGTCGGGGTGCCATTTACAATGCTACAAATGACGAACGAAATTAAAATTTTGAGTAAATGGATCTCGGAGCATTTAATGGGGTTTTTTTTTTACTGGAATTGGAATGGACCATGGGTGATTAACAAAAATAGGAATGCGGATATACTTACCGGCGGGATATACAGTCAGGCGCGTTGATAGGCATTTTTGTTGCACTGTAGGCGAGTCTCCGGAGAGCAGGGTAGGTTGACAAAGAAACTGAGGATGGTGGGGTCGATGCTGCAGTTTCCACCGATCAAAACCCAGTTCGACAGCCCTTTATGTAACCCAAGCGGTGGTCGCCGGTGAAGCTGTAGCCTTGTCTCTGGGTCGCGAACGTCTGGTGTAGCGGTGGTTAGCAACTTGGCATGGGCAGTTCTGGTGGCTGTGGATGGGTCATTCTCGGAGTTGGCACGGAGCTCAAGAAATTAACCTTTCATTAGCTTTTTTTTGTTGTACTTGATTTGCGCGCATCACCTTTCATCACTGCATTACTGTTCCATTATCTCTAGTTGTTGCGAAGAGCCTCTCCATTATTTCTCCAACACCCTCTCTCCTATTTGGCAATGCTTTTACAGACATTAACTCCTAATTATGCATTAGTAGGGATGCTCTTATGCACATAGTTTCCTCAAGGGCTGTCATAATATTTATTGTGCACTTGTTTGACACTTGTTTCAAGGGTGGTCGCCGGTGAAGCTGTAGCCTTGTCTCTAGGTTGCGAACGGCTAGTGGAGCACTACTTGCCTAAATTTAGGTTCGAACCTTTCACCTCCCACTTAGGGGAGCAACCCGATACCCGAATCTTTTTCTTTTGGCATGGGGTTAGCTCTGATACAATGAAGAAATTATGATGGTCAGCTCTGATACCATGAAAAAATTATGAGGGTCATCTCTGATACCATGAAGAAAGATTTCTTGCAATGTGAAAGATTTGAAAAGTTTTGGAAGAAGAAAATTCTTTGCATGATTTTAATATTGATAGGTTTTCAAAGATCTTAATTAAGACTACTATTTCCGTACATAACTTTTTATGAAAGAGAACATTTGCTCAATGAAATCTTTTCTCCACCTAACACATAGCCTAACACCACTTATTGTTTTTATTGTTTCCTACCTATGTAACATATAGAGCAGTAATATAAATTGTTTCTCATTAGTTATCCCAAAAGCCAGAGATTAACATTTTTTCTTGTAGTGAAAATGAAGTCAGAGATGAAGCTCAGATTTAAAAGTGAAAAATAATCACATAGATACCTGGATTTTATGGCCAAACTCCAAGAATACTGATCCAAAATTGATCATCAACCCATGCCAAGTTGGATCATATAAAAGATGTGTAAATACCTACATACAGAACAGAATTAATATAACAAATTAATAATTAAGATTAAGATGCAAAAATAAATGATCAATCAAAGAAGAATTTTTTTTCAAAAAACAAAAATGAACCGTAGCTAACCAAACCAGTTTTGAGGTGTGCAGTTCTCGATCGGAAAAACTTTTGACCACGCTTGAAGTAAGGCTGGGGCAGAGGAGAACTCTCATAGCGAAGATAGAGAGGAATGTGGTTGGGAAAAGCAGGAGAAGGAAATGAGTTGTTGGGAAAAGTCGGTGGAGGAACAGTGTTGTTGGGATCAACCGGAGGAGGAATGGTGTTGGGATCAGCCGGAGGAGGAACAACGTTGGGAAATTCGAGAGAAGGATGAGGGACGTAGTTGGGAAATCCATGAGGAGGAGGGAAGATGTTAGGAGGAGGAGGGAAGAGGTTGAGAAAAGCCGGAGGAGGAACGGCGTGACAAAGAACGGGACAAAGGAAGTTGAGGATGGGGTGTAACCAATGTTGCAAAACACGTTAGGCGCCACCTAGGCGGCAAGGGGGCGCCTAGCGCCTAGGCGCCGATTTTTTTTATTTTTTTTTATTTTTTTTAATTAAAAATTAATTTTTTTTTAAAAAATTTAGTAATAAAACATAAGGTTTCCATAGTTATTTCTTAGAAACTATTTACGAAAGTGGTTGTAAAAGTGTTCAAAAGATTGTTTAAACCATCTAAATGCATAAAAAAACTAAAATTAAGAGCTAAAGAAGCATTTTTTTGAGAAATTAGTGGACCAAACCGCCTTTGGCGAATCGGACAACCGAGTCAAAAGTTATGCCTTCCGAAACTTTTTCGACATTTAAAAAAAAAAAATTGCCGAACCGCCGAACCGACCGGCCGCGTAGGAGGCTGCCTAGGCCATTCCTCGCGGCGGCCTCCTAGCGCCTAGGCGCGATTTTTGCAACCCTGGGTGTAACTTATACATTGCGCCAAGTGAGCAAATAGATATGAACCCGAAAACGTAACCCTTCATTTTTTTACAGAGGATCTCCGGGGATTATCACGGCCGCCTCCGCTTCTGTCTCTGCCTCCGCGTCCGTGTCGGGGTGCCATTTACAATGCTACAAATGACGAACGAAATTAAAATTTTGAGTAAATGGATCTCGGAGCATTTAATGAGGGTTTTTTTTTACTGGAATAGGAATGGACCATGGGTGATTGACAATAATAGGAATGCGAATATACTTACCGGCGGGATATACAGTCTGGCGCGTGGAAAGGCGTTTTTGTTGCACTGTCGGCGAGTCTCCGGTGAGCACGGGAGGTTGACTAAAAAACTGAGGATGGTGGGGTCGATGCTGCAGTTTCCACCGACCAAAACCCAATTCGACAGCCCCATATGTAACCCAAGCGGTGGTCGCCGGTGAAGCTGTAGCCTTATCTCTTGGTCGCGAACGACTGGTGGAGCGGTGGTTAGCAACTTGGCATGGGCAGTTCTGGTGGCTGTGGATGGGTTATTTTCGGAGTTGGCACGGAGCTAATGAAATTAACCTTTCATTAGCTTTTTTTTGTTGTACTTGATTTGCGTGCATCACCTTACATCACTGCATTACTGTTCCATTATCTCTAGTTGTTGTAAAGAGCCTCTCCATTATCTCTCCAACACCCTCTCTCCTATTTTACAATGCTTTTACAGACATTATCTCCTAATTATGCATTAGTAGGGATGATCTTATGCACATAGTCTCCTCAAGGGCTGTCATAGAATTTATTGTGCACTTGTTTGACACTTGTTTCAAGGGTGGTCGCCGGTGAAGCTATAGCCTTGTCTCTAGGTCGCGAATGGCTAGTGGAGCGCTACTTGCCTCAATTAAGGTTCGAACCTTTCACCTGCCACTTAGGGGAGCAACCCGATACCCGAATCTATTTCCTTTGGCATGGGCTTAGCTCTGATACAATGAAAAAATTATGATGGTCAGCTCTGATACCATGAAGAAATTCTGAGGGTCAGCTCTGATACCATGAAGAAAGATTTCTTGCAATGTGAAAGATTTGAAAAGTTTTGGAAGAAGAAAATTCTTTGCATGATTTTAATATTGATAGGTTTTCAAAGATCTTAATTAAGACTACTATTTCCGTACATAACTTTTTATGAAAGAGAACATTTGCTCAATGAAATCTTTTCTCCACCTAACACATAGCCTAATACCACTTATTGTTTTTATTGTTTCCTACCTGTGTAACATATAGAGTAGTAATATAAATTGTTTCTC
Source organism: Ipomoea nil (assembly GCF_001879475.1). Classification (NCBI taxonomy): domain Eukaryota; kingdom Viridiplantae; phylum Streptophyta; class Magnoliopsida; order Solanales; family Convolvulaceae; genus Ipomoea; species Ipomoea nil. The sequence continues at coordinate 8,751,715 of NW_017617471.1, forward strand.
ATTAGTTATCCCAAAAGCCAGAGATGAACATTTTTTCTTGTAGTGAAAATGAAGTCAGAGATGAAGCTTAGATTTAAAAGTGAAAAATAATCACAGATACCTGGATTTTATGGCCAAACTCCAAGAATACTGATCCAAAATTGATCATCAACCCATGCCAAGTTGGATCATATAAAAGATGTGTAAATACCTACATACAGAACAGAATTAATATAACAAATTAATAATTAAGATTAAGATGCAAAAATAAATGATCAATCAAAGAAGAAATTAAAAAAAAAAAAAAAAAAAAAAAACAAAAACCTAAAACAAAAACAATAAAAAACAAAAAAAAAAAAACAAAAAACAAAACAAAAAACAAAATTGAACTGTAGCTAACCAAACCAATTTTGATGTGTGCAGTTCTCGATCGGAAAAACTTTTGACCACGCTTGAAGTAAGGTTGTGGCGGAGGAGAACTCTCATAGGGAAGATAGAGAGGAATGGGGTTGGGAAAAGCCGGAGAAGGAAATGAGTTGTTGGGAAAAGTCGGAGGAGGAACAGTGTTGTTGGGATCAGCCGGAGGAGGAACGGCGTTGGGAAATTCGGGAAAAGGACGAGGGACGTAGTTGGGAAATCCATGAGGAGGAGGGAAGAGGTTGAGAAAAGTCGGAGGAGGAACGGCAGGACAAAGAACGGGACAAAGGAAATTGAGGATGGGGTGTAACTTATACATTGCGCCATGTGAGCAAATGGATATGAACCCGAATACATAACCCTTCATTTTTTGACAGAGAGTCTCCGGGGGATTATCACGGCCGCCTCCGCCTCCGCCTCTGCCTCCGCGTCCGTGTCGGGGTGCCATTTATGATGCTACAAATGACGAACGAAATTAAAATTTTGAGTAAATGGATCTCGGAGCATTTAATGGGGTTTTTTTTACTGGAATAGGAATGGACTATGGGTGATTGACAATAATAGGAATGCGGATATACTTACCGGTGGGATATACAGTCTGGCGCGTTAATAGGTGTTTTTGTTGCACTGTCGGCGAGTCTCCGGTGAGCAGGAGAGGTTGACAAAGAAACTGAGGATGGTGGGGTCGATGCTGCGGTTTCCACCGATCAAAACCCAGTTCGACAGCCCCTTATGTAACCCAAGCGGTGGTCGCCGGTGAAGCTGTAGCCTTGTCTCTGGGTCGTGAACGGCTGGTAGAGCGGTGGTTAGCAACTTGGCATGGGGAGTTCTGGTGGCTGTGGATGGGTCATTCCCGGAGTTGGCATGGAGCTCAAGAAATTAACCTTTTATTAGCTTTTTTTTTTGTTGTATTTGATTTGCGCACATCACCTTTCATCACTGCATTACTGTTCCATTATCTCTAGTTGTTGCAAAGAGCCTCTCCATTCTCTCTCCAACACTCTCTCTCCTATTTGGCAATGTTTTTACAAACATTATCTCCTAATTATGCATTAGTAGGGATGCTTTTATGCACATAGTCTCCTCAAGGGCTGTCATAGCATTTATTGTGCACTTGTTTGACATTCTAAATGGTGACCAAGTAAGCTTTTGCTTTGCATTTCAAATGAATAAAATTCTGGTTTTGGAGAACTAGAAACAAAAAAAATTAATCTGGAAACTGAAGATTCTCGAAAAAATACGCGATTTGAAATTTTTTTTTATCCAAAACGGACAACCGAGTCAAAAGTTATGCCTTCCCGAACTTTTAACACTTTACAACGTAAAAAAAAATTAAAAAAAAAATTAAACGGCCGAACCGGCCGGCCGGCTAGGCGGCTGCCTAGACCGCCTAGCCGCCCGACCGCGGAGGAGGCCGATTCCGGCCGAATCGTGCGGCACCTAGGCGCGATTTTTGCAACATTGGTAACAATATTGTTGCAAATTTCCTTCTATCTCACTGGTATTTTCACTTAAATTTTTATTGTCGGTGATAGTACCACTGAAATCTTGAAGTTAATCGGGCGGTATGTAATTTGGATGTTGTTCGAATATATTGAACATCATTTTATCTTGTGAGTTCTTTCGGAAGTAATTTTTCAATGCAAATGTGGTCATAATAACATCAATTTGGAAGTTTACACTAAATTGTGACATTTTACTAAGTATCTTTCATCTCTTCTTTAATATTCTCAATGATCTTTCAATACAACTATGACGAGAAGAATGTGCGCCCGATTGAATGTCTCTTAAGCGTTAGTTGGCAGCTCTTGTTCAAATCGAGATTGGTCATACGTTATTTTTGGATAAGGCAAAAAATATTCGGATCTATCTGAATATCCTTTATCCACCAAATAATATCTTCATAATATTAAAAGATAAAAACCATAATTTTTAAGAAATAAATGTGGTATGGCTTTATTTTACTTAAAAAGAATTAGGAATATGATACCTTGTGGCGGCTTGAGAAAGTTCACTGATGGTATATTAAATGTGTAGAAGAAAACGAGTGTATCATGTGATGACCCTTCTGTTGGAAAATTCTGAGAGAGTGAAAGATTTGTGTGGTCCAAATTAAACCATAAACATCCATCCTTTGCCATGTGTCCTTACTACATTAAATCTTAGCCAAATATAAAGCCACTAATCACATTCATTAGTTAATTATGGTTGTTGAGCTTTGAGAAGGAGTGAAGCAGCACAAATCATGGATGACATTGTGGCTGTAATAGTATGCGACCTTACTATATAAAGGCTATACACATTGTTAACAAGTGCTTAATCTTCATCCTTGAATCTTCGGTTTCTTTAATCCCTTTGAATCGTAGTCTGAGCAATAGTGAGGTTCGTCTACATGATTGCTAGTGCAAGCTATCCGTAGTAGGTCTGTGTAGCATGTCGAAAGCGTGCCAGGGTTCTAACTGCACCGTTACCGGGCAAATAACGCTTTTAAGGTAGTGTTATTATAACACGACACAGATTTCCTTTCAACCATACACCCATAATGTCCGTGCTTCTTAAAAGGCTTCCAGATCGCACGTTGACGTTGCGACTATATTACAGGTAAAAGCGTTATTTTTGCAACAGTCAACCTTTAGCGTTATGGCACCTTATGTCATACCCGATCTATCAAATATCACTGCGCTTGATGGGAAAAATTACAAAATGTGGGCTCAAAGAATGTGTATCCTCTTTGAACAATTAAAGTTGGTTTACGTGTTGTATTCAGTTGCACCTGAACTACTCCAACAGTGTTCTCTCCTCTTGGTGTTACAAAAGCTAACCATGAACCTGATTACACTCCGAGTGAAGAATCCAGAGAAAGCAGCCCTGAAATAGATTACATTCCGGGTCAAGAACCGAGTGTAACTCTGATGTAGTTTAGAAATGACAATGCGGCAACCAGAGGATACCTTCTGTCACAAATAAATGACAATTTGTTCAACATCTATGTCAAACAAAACTCAGCAAAATTCATTTGGAAATCACTGTCAGAAAAGTACAGTGCTAATGAAACTAAAAATCAAAGTGTCAGAACTGTCTACAACAAAAGGAGTGGAAAAGTCAAGAAGTTCAAAGGAAGAGGTTTTGTGTGCGGAAAGCAAGGACACCTAGCATACCAGTGCTACCATCGCAAGGGCAAAACTAGCAAAAGTCAATCTGACAGAGCAAGATGAGTATTGAGCCTCTTTAAATAAGTAGTTATTTTGAGTAACTATAATTGCTCTAACTCTAAGGGCTCGCATGAAGTATGATTTTCTTAGAACTAAATACTAGTTGGGTTGCCTAGGTTTTGATTACTTAGCAGTACTTATTTCTTTAGTATGTTGAATACTAATGACATTGATTTAAATGATTTGTGCATAGATATTGCTCAAATATTTTTACTAAAATAAAATAAGAGCATATATCAAAGGCTTCAATTGCAATTTAATGATAACATGGAAACGTCATCATTCTTGAACACTCTGTCTAGGAAGATGGTTTTTAAATAAACTTCGGTTTCACCATTTGACCTGGGAGTGCTTAAGAAGTTAGGTGTTGATCATGCAGGCTAGTTAGAGAGCCACTTGATCTCGACCTGAAATGAGGTTGGCTTTCATGTGTTGTTAAACAATCAAAACCTTGCAATAGAAATTGTTGAAGTACTGCAATAGTAATATTGATATGCACCATTTGAATGCTTTATATGAGTTTTAATCTCCTCAAGCGATGGAAAAGTTGTGCAGGTGGCAACTTTGAATTCTCCATGTTGAGAAATATTTCCTAATAAATATTAGTTTGAACATATTTTTTGTGTATGAGATTAATTTCTTGTAAGAATATGATGTGAAATTTATGATTATGCTGTTCAACTTGAAGTAGCATGTGGACAACATTATCTCTATGGCTTACTAACAATGAGCATTTGTATATAATATATATACATTATTTAAATTCTTGGTTGAGTCATTTTGAAAGACCTATAATTCCTATTTAAAGGGTAATTATGATGGATTGAGATAACCAAGTTTGTTGAAATATATTCAACCATTGAGTATGTATCAGGCAAAGTGTAAAGCTACTATAATGCTCCACAAAGAAAATTGGCAAAACTCAGCCTACAAAGGAGCTAATGTTGGGCACCAAAAGTTCAATCTGGGTAAGAGATCAAATATATTTGACAAAAATATTTGTAAGTGTTGCATTGTGAGAGTGATTAAATCCTTATATTTTCACCCAAAGTTTCTCTGTGGTATTGAGAATAATGATGAGAGAAAATGTTGCATGTTAAGCATGAAAATCTCAAGGGATTATTTACGAGTAAACGAAGTACTCGTCAAAGTACATGTAAGTTTGATCAAGAGAATCAACTTACTTGATGGCTAATTATAAGGATTAGTCATTGAATCATTGGAAGGACTTAAAGTCCAAGTGGTAATGAATTCGTGGTGGGTCCCACTTTTGTGGTTAAACGAAGCCATGAAAAGAATTACAAAATAGTACACTAGTTGGTCATTCCTACAATATGCGTACTTGTGAGGTTGAGCTACAGCTCTTAATGAATTCATAACTCTTTGATAAGGGTGGTTTTGTTGAGATAAACCAAATGAATTCACCGCATAATGACTTGAGTACAAAAGTTCTCTTGGTGACTTATATTCAATTGGGGTGGTCTATTTTGAGGTAGACCTAAAGAGACCCCTGACTTGAGTGGAAAAGGGTTAACCGCCTCTTATGAAAGATAATGCGGGTATCCCAAGAAGCTGAGTGGCTAAGAAACATGTTGATAACCGTGCAGTTCTGGGGGTGTCCAACACCTTCACTACATTGTGATTCACAAACTGTCGTTTGCATTGCAAAGAACAGTGCCTATGATAGAAAGAAAAGACTTACAACTGATTTATGTCTTTAACTACTCTATAAGCCTTTAAAAAGGTGGTCTATACTGAGATAGACATGATAGAGTTAAAAGTCTATGTTGAGATAGACTTGACAGACATAAAAGTGATAAGACTTGACAGACATAAAAGTGATAAGACTTGACAGACATAAAAGTGATAAGACTTGACAGGCATAAAAGTGATAGGACTTTGACATAAAAGTCTACAATGCGATAAGACCTGTCAGAGTTAAAAGTCTATGTTGAGATAAACTTTGACAGGGTGGAGGTCTATATGGATATAGACATAACAGACTTGAATACTAAGGGTATTCATAAGAAGTCACAGAATTTGACTTTCGTAGAACCTGCGGTTAGAGTTGGTGTGTACATTAGAGTTCAAAATTTATCTAACCGGTGAGTTCAAGATTTATATCACTCTCGGGAAGAAAATTACTCAATGTCACTACGTGTCAGTTCAAGTTCTCAAACACTGACATTAAGATCAACTTGTTTGTATTGCTTAGACTTTATCATCATTTCTTGTGAATAGCTTAGACAAATCTTCTTGTCTAAACTCAGAATTTGTGGGGGATTGTTGGAAAATTCTGAGAGAGTGAAAGATTTGTGTAGTCCAAATTAAACCATAAACATCTATCCTTTGCCATGTGTCCTTACTACACTAAATCTTAGCCAAATATAAAGCCACTAATCCCATTCATTAGTTAATTGTGGTTGTTGTGCTTTGAGAAGGAGTGAAGTAGCGCAAATCATGGATGACATTGTGGCTTTAATAGTATGCAACCTTACTATATAAAGGCTATACACATTGTTAACAAGTGCTCAATCTTCATCCTTGAAGATGACAAGTGCTCAATCTTCATCCTTGAATCTTCAGTTTCTTTAATCTCTTTGAGTCGTAGTCTGAGCAATATTGAGGTTCGCCTACGTGATTGCTAGTGCAAGCTATCCATAGTAGGTCTGTGTAGCATGTCGAAAGCGTGCCAGGGTTCTAACTGCACCGTTACCGGGGCAAATAACGCTTTTAAGGTAGTGTTATTATAACAAGGCACAGATTTACCACATCAAATTGGATGTCCATTCAAGACTTCTCTCATCTATTCCTCAACTTTTAGAAGTGAAGTCATACAAGGCTCATTGTAAATATATTTATAATAATATATATCACATAAGCACTTGTTGCAAATGATATTGTAATTAATAGAAGTGCTTATTTTTTCATCTTTTTCCTATGTTGAATGTCCATGATGTACCTAGTACATATAAAGTAAATAAAAATAAAAATATAATGACAATACACTAAACACATATTTTAAAATGATGTTAGAAATAAGTGTTGTATAGATTTTGATGATGTTATCTATTGTATTTTACGAACTTAGGTTCCCCATTTCTTTTCTTTGTAACAACTAATACAAAAATTACTCAGATCGCTCTAAGAGCAGAGATAAGCCCTTTGGTAGGCCCTAGTAGTAGATGGGAGCACCGGTAGATGTAGAAGGTTGCCTAAGGATATTTGATTGCATTCATCACTATCGATAGACCTTATTGACAGACCCTTTATTTGTTTAGTTATGTCAAACGACAAACCATAGACTCTTGTGTTAAAGATTTTTTTTTTTTATATAGATGTCATATCATCTTACATTAACTAAGTCAGAAGTGCCATGTTAAGACCGTGCAAACCTTTGTCAAAATTATTCGGTAAAAAAATACATTTTACAAGGTCTCTTGAGTCTTGACAACAAGTAAACATACTTTTTGGTCCCTGCACCAATTTCAAAGGCACCAACAAATAGAATTTCAAACATTAAAATTTCCCAAATCAATAGGGATTCTAATGAATGAGATCATCAAAATCTATGAATTTATTATCCAAATTCTAAATTTATAAAATATAACGTTGAAAAATAAGTTTAAATAAGAACTTTTTAAAATACATAAATTTTTTTATCAAGCATAATATATAATTTATTTATAAATTAAAATAAATTATAAACTCTAAAATAAATTTTATTATGTCACTAAAATGCTAACGAATTTTGTAAGAAAACAATCATTTCATGGTTGGAAATTGATAGCGATTACATTAAGTATAAGGATTAATATTTGATACACCATCGGTGTATATATGCTATACACCGGCGGTGAAGGAGAAGATGTCACATCATTAAATAAAAAAGTCAATATTAGTTGGGTCATTTTTTGCAATATTTAAGACTTGTATTTTATTAGGAAAGTCTTTATTTCTAACTAATAAAATATATCTACTTTCCTAAATAATATTTATTATTTAATTATTATCTATCTATTTTCATTGCATTTTTAATTATTAGATACATTATTAATTAAATTGACAAATGATGATTATTTTATATTAAATATATATTAATCACACCTACTGTGAATGAACTAATGAAATATATATTCTTCCCAAACATTAATCACCCTACTATATTGACGCCTTGTAATTATTTTTTTAATTTTATTTTATTACTAGACCATTTGGAAATAAAACACTTGTACAACTATTTTAATTTTTATTAATCAATGAACATTATGAACGTATTTCTTAATCTATGAACATTATGGACGTATTTCTTAATCTAGATAAAAAAAAAATATCAATTTTAATCTATATACATTATGAACGTATTTTTTATCTAGATTAAAATTGATATTTTTGATACGTAGTATTATTTTAAATGTTGTACTAAATAAATAAAACAACACCACCAAATTTAACATAATAATAAGCACAATTTGTCAATTTAATTAATAATGTATTTAATAATTAAAAATGCAAAAGAAATTAGATAGATAATAATTAAGTAAGGGAAAATGGCACTTTTTCCCCCTGAGTTATATACCTATAGCATTTCTTCCCCCTAAGTTATTAAAGTGGCTGTTTTTCCCCCTGAAATATTAAATGGACATATTTACCCTTAAACTAAATATTTAATTTATTTTTTTCTCCAACAAATTATGACCATAATTTGGTTCAAACTAAACAAACACTATAGCAACCAAACCGAAATATTCCAATTACAATTTAGAATCGAAATTCGATATTTAGAGTTTATTAAAATCGTGAACCGGAACGGACGGTTCATGTTCCGAAAAAAAAATAAAATACATTTATTGTTGAATTTAGACTATTTTAAAATAAAAAATAAAATTTTAAAATAAAGACGGTTCAAAACCGCGAAACAGATCTGGAACCGCCGGTTCACGGTTCAAGATTCAATTTTTTGATACATAATTTTAATAAATCGACATTTAAATATTGGGTTCTAGATCTGAATTATAACCGTAAACTATTAATTCGATTGCTTTAGTATCCGGTTCAATTCAAATCGAACTGTGGTCATCCCTACGTATACGCAATAATTTGTTGGAGTAGTAAAATAAATAAAATGTTTACTTTAAGGGTATAAATGTCAATTTAATATATCAGGGGGGGAAAAGCACCACTTTTAGAATAATTGAGGGGACTAATGCGCTTACCTAAATAATTGAGGGGGAAAAAGTGCTATAAGTATATAACTCAGGGGTAAAAAGTGCCATTTTCCCATTAAGTAATAAATATGTTTAGAAGAATATATATATTTTGTTAGTTAGAAATAAAGGCTTTCCTAATAAAATACAAGTCTTAAATATTGCAAAAAATGACATAATCAATATTGATTTTTTTATTTAATGATGTGACATCTTCTCATTAACCGCCGATATATAGTATCTATACACTGACGGTGCATCAAATATTAATCCTAAGTGTAATGGCTTCAACAACAAAACATCCATCCCATATATAAAATTCAATTCCTTGTCACATCATTCCTTTTAAACTTTTTTTTTTTTTTGAATGTTACTAGCTCTATTTCATTGTAGTATCTGTTCATTCATTCCTTTTGAGAAAGTAAACTTAATTCATTAAATCAGAATGAAGAATGTTTACAAGAAAAGATGGAGGGGAGTCCAGCCACTCCCTGCAACCTGACACAGAAAAGGCCTCCCTAGAAACACAGTGAGCGGCACGATTCGCAGATCGCTTAACAAAATTGAATTCAACATCCTCAATTTCAGATGCCAAATCCTTTACATCATCCACCAAAAAGCCAAAAGCAGAAGTAAAAGACACAGAACGAATAGCATTACACACCAACTGTGAGTCCATCTCCACATCCACGCGTCCTAGTCTCGTAGCCTTCAACCAGCTGAGAGCTTCTCTTACGCACAAGGCCTCGGCTTCCTTCACCAAATAAGTTCCTGCTACAAGCACATTCTTAGCCGCCAAGAACCCCCCATTATCATCCCGCAACACCCAACCCAACCCCATCCGTCCATCTTCCTGCCGCACAGAAACATCCGTATTTAATTTTAACCTGCCCAACCGCGGCTTCCTCCAGTACACAGCGTCCACCGCCCCATTCACACGGTGTTCCTGATTCGCCCCACGCCACCCTTCCAGAAAGTCTAGGGCACGCTGCACCACCAATGCTGAATTATGCACACTGCCCTTCCAGACATTTTCATTCCTGCTTGTCCACATTCCCCAACACACCATTACAAACCTTGGCAAAGAGTCAGCACACAACTTACTAACACACCAAAAAAACCAATCAGAGATATTATCACCTGCATAAGCATTCAGATGTGGCACACCCACTAGGTTCCAAACCCGCCTGGCCTCCGCACAGTTAACAAAAAGATGGACCGCAGATTCGGCCGCAAGCCTACACATATGACAATCAAGTGAACAAGCTACCCTTTTCGCAGCCAAAGCATCACGAGTGGGAAGAAACTCAGAAGCTAGCTGCCAACAGAAACACTTTACCTTAGGGGGAACATGTAAACTCCATATACGTGACCATGGCCGATCATCCGAAGCAACCATGGTAATCCGTTTGTAACATGACTTAACAGAATACATCCCCTTCGGATCCCAATGCCAAGTCCACCGATCAACAGGCCTGCGCCAACTAACCGGAATATTCATAATTAATCTTGCATCACGGGAATTAAAAATATCATTAACACAATCATAATCTCATCCCGTACCTTGTTCATTTAACAAAGACGTTACCCGAGCCCCGATGACAGACTGGTGCAACTCTGTTTCCACATACGGATTGTTCTCATCTGGCAACCAGGGATCCAAACCAATTATCGTGTCCGCCCCATTCCCAACAACCCTCCTACACCCCTCCTTCAACACCCCTTGTACCGCCATAATACCCTTCCAAATGTAAGAGGGATTGCTACCCTCCGTTGCATCAAAGAAACCACACCTCGGGTAATAACGCGCTTTGTAAACCTGAGCCACCAAAGAATGTGGCCTGGTTACCAAACGCCAAGCTTGCTTCCCAAGCAACGCTTTATTCATCTCATGCAATTTCCGGTACCCCAACCCACCACAAACTTTCGGCCTACACAACCCTTCCCAAGAGCGCCACCGGATGCCCCGACCCCCTCCTACACTGCCAGTCCACCAATACTAATTCATCAACGTCTCAATCTCCCGACACAGTCCCACGGGTAACAAGAAAACCATCATTGCAAAGGTGGGCATTGCCTGAATCACATTCTTCAACAGGACTTCCCTTCCTGCTCTCGATAGGAACTTTGCACTCCACAATCTGATCTTAACAAGTATTCGGTCTTTGATGAAACCCAGAATCTCCTTCTTTCTCCTGCCAACTAGGGATGGTAGGCCTAAATACCTTCCACTCATAACCCCTTCCTCCACCCCCAGAACCTCCACCACCTCATTTCGCACATTCTGCTGAACATTTGCACTAAAGCACGCAGTAGACTTATCATAATTAACCCATTGGCCCGAAGCCTTAGAATAAGTGTCCAGGACATACCTCATCTGCACGCTCTCATCCAAATTCGCCCGATGAAACAAAAAGCAGTCATCAGCAAAAAGAAGATGAGAGATCGCCGGGGCTCCTCTAGCAACTGTGACACCATGCAACACACCCCCAGCCATTCTCTTCTCCAACAAAGCACTGAGCCCCTCGGTTACAAATAGAAACAAGTAGGGCGAAAGCGGGTCCCCCTGACGAAGTCCCCTTCCTGGGAGTATAGGCCCCAACTGTCGATGCTCATGCAGCACACTATAACGCACAAATGTTACCGTCTCCATCATTAAATCGACCCAGTGCTTAGCAAAACCCATTTTCAGCATTACAGCCTCCAGATACAACCACTCAACCCTATCATAAGCCTTGGACATGTCCAATTTCAGCGCCACGACACCATTCTGTCCCTGCGTTTTCCTCTTCAGGTAGTGGTGCACCTCATATGCCAACATTATGTTATCCGAGATTAGTCTCCCCGGAATAAAAGCACTCTGCGCACTGGAAATCAAATTATGCAACATATGTTTCAACCTGTTAGCACATACCTTTGCCGCGATTTTATAGACCATGTTGCACAGGGCAATAGGGCAAAGATCCTTCATAGACACCGGGCTCGGCTTCTTAGGCACCAGCACAATAAAAGTTTCAGTTGCCCTCTGAGGTAACTTTGCAGTCTCAAGAAACTGCTTACAAAATAACCACACTTCTCCCCCGACAATATCCCAGTAGTGCTGAAAAAACCCCGGACCAAACCCATCAGGACCAGGCGATTTATCCGGATGCATTTGAAAAGCTGCTTCACGGACCTCGTCCATACTCAACGGCCTTAACAACCCTGCATTATCCACCTCAGAAACCCTACTTGTAATAACATCAATCACCTCCTGTACATCCCCGTAGTCCGGCGAGAACAACTCCTCAAAATAAGCCACCATCAACCCTCCTACCTGTTCCTCCCCTTCAACCCAATTACCCTCCCCATCTTGCAACCTCACCACCTTATTCCTCCGCCGGCGGGCTTTTACCAAACTATGAAAAAATCTACTATTCACATCGCCCCCCTTATACCAGTGCTCTTTAGCCCGTTGCTTCCAGTACAAACTCTGTTGTTCTAGCAAAAACAACTGCTCATTATGCGCAGCTGCATAACCTTTCATCCCATACCCATCCCACCGCATACACAACCTTTCCATCTGGCTCTTACATCGGTCTATCCTCCGCTGGAACTCCTTATTATACTGACGGCCCCAACGACCAATATCCGTGGCACACATACCGATTCTAGATATAGTATCCAAACCCGCAGACCGGGTCCAACTCTACACCACAATCTCTCGGCACACATCCTCCCGTAGCCACATATTATCAAAGCAAAACCGTGACCGCCTCCGAACCCCGGGTAACACAACTGGAGTGACTAACAACGGCGAGTGATCACTGTAAGGGACAACTAAAGATTGCGCCCGTACACCCTCAAACAGAATAAGCCAATCATCAGATGCAAGGACTCGATCCAACTTCTCCTCAATCATATGATCAGTTCCCCTGGACTTCACCCACGTGAACTGATTTCCACTAAAAGGCACATCATGCAGACCACAATCATCCACCGCCGCTCTAAACCCATTAATCTGCCACTCCGGGTGTGGCACACGCCCCCGTTTCTCTGACTGGTCCATGAGATCATTAAAGTCTCCCACGACCAACCAAGGCAACTGACTCCGCCCCGATAGTGTGCGTAACATCTGCCAGGCCTCCCTACGTCGGGTTCGTTCCGGATATCCATAATACCCCGTTAAACGCCATCTCGGACTCCCAACATCCAACTCAATCTCCGCGTCCACATGATTAGCAGAATAGTCCGTTACCCTCAACTCCACCGTATTCATCCACAAAACCGCCAATCCTCCACTATGCCCATCCGAATCCACAGCAAACACATTATCATACCGCAATTGTACACGCACCTCCTCCATCCGGTGCCTATCAACAAACGTCTCAACTAGAAAAAGAACACACGGCCTCTTAGAACGGACCAAGTCCGCTAGTACACGAATTGCCGTTGGGTTGCCAAGCCCCCGACAATTCCATGATAAAAGACTCATAATTCTGGGCGGGTCTGCGCCGCAAGACCCGCCTCCAAGCCGTTTTTTGAAACCGAAGCATCACAGTCCATACCCGAAACCGTCTCTAACATCACCTCCTCCACATGCCTCCGTTTCTGCTCCCCAACCACCACACAGCCCCCGTCCCCTCTCACCACAACACTGCTCCCTCCTCCATTTTCCACACTGCCAACACCATTCCATCCCACAACACTGGCCCCACCCCCGATTTCCACACTGCCTCCACCATTCATTCCCACAACACTGCCCCCCTCCACGTCAACCTCACTGCCATCATCCCCCCTCAACCCAACATTGCCCCCAACTTCGGAGACCACACTGCCTCCCCCCCCCCCCCCTCCTTCCCACAAAACTGCCCCCAACACCGCCCCCCACACTGCCACGTTCCCCTTCCTCCTGTACAGTACCCCACCACCGCCCCAACACTGCCTCCATCCCCCTTCTCCACCCCATCCTCCCCAACTAGTCCAGCACTCTCCACACCAAAACCGGCCACACCCCCCATTACCGGTGACCTCCAGTGCTTCCTCTCAGCAGCCACTTGCGGAGGGATCCAACATTGATTCTGCGTCGGCGTAGCTCTCCTCGTCCCCGCCCTGAGCCAGGCCCCATATGGCTTGTCCATAATCGGCTGCTCCCGCCCCAAAGCTAGGCGGCAAAACCTGTCCCCATGCCCAATCACCCCACACAGAAAACAAAATGTGGGTAGCCTCTCGTACCGGAAATCCACCACAACCCATCCTGCACCTCCCTTCTTCAATCTCATATGCTTCTTAAGTGGTTTAGACACATCAACGGAGACCCGAACACGGAAAAACGTTCGTAACGAACCATCAAAATTATGAGAATCCGTTTGAACAACCGAGCCCACAAACGAGCCTATTGCCCTCACAACCACATCAGACCGAAACCCAACTGGCAATGCATGAATCTGAACCCAAAACTCAGCATGAGTTAGGGCTACCGTCTCCGCATCAACCCCGGACGGCACCTCCTTCATCACCAACAAGCTTTGTTCATATGCCCATGGACCCTCACTCAATATCCGAGCTCGGTCCCCCTCATGATAGAAACGGAACAAGAACTTACGTGGCTCTAACTCACGCATATTAACCCCCATAGCAGGCTGCCACACCCCCGCCATTGTATCTTGAAAGAAGGCAAAACGTACTGACCTGGTTGTTATTAACCTCCCCACCGCATAGTAGCAGTCTTCCTCCACAATCGGGGCGTCAATCTCATCTGCAATCTGCATGAAACTTCCATCATCATCTACGTCTGCTAGAGTCAGGCCCGCGCACTGGTCGGCTACATCATCAGCTTCCATCGTGTCTCACCGGCTTTCAGTCTTTCGTCACGGCCAAAACGCAAAACCCTACGGAAACCCTAAAACTCGCGAATACGGCGAGAGGAAAAATTCATTCATTCCTTTTAAACTTATGATAGTCAACCCCAACTAATTCTAAGTTTCAATTCAAAATAAATTTTAACTCATTCTAATTTAAGGGCCAGTGTAAAAACCTGAAAAATGAGTAAAAGTCATTTTCTGAATTTTTTTTGTATTTGGGCCTTAATCAATTTTTTTTAAAATAAAAGATTTAAAAGTAATAGAATTAATAATTGAAAATAAATAAATAAAATTTTTACAATAGACCAAAAAGTCATATTTTGCCTATTTTCAGGAAATTAACAAAGGAGCCTAAATAATCACATTCCAGTAATTAGTAAAAGCAGCAGCATTAAGTAATCAATATTTTGACCAGGACTATGTGGTCTAATGGTACCCGGGTTGGACTTCCATTTGGAAGACTATGAGTTCGAGCCTCAGTGGAGACGTTATTGGTTCTTTGTGTTTCAATAGGTTGAGAAAGTATATGAACAGATACTACAATGTAATAGAACCAGTAGCTTTCAAAAAAAAAAAAAAAAAAAAGTAATCAATATTTTGAAATCTTTAATTAAGGAAGGTTTTGTATCAAATCAAATCATATTTTTATCTTTTCAATTCCGAATCGTCATTTAGTGAATATGACCGTTGATAGATACGCTCCCCCGCACCCTTCCCCTTTCCCAAAATTCAAATTCGTATATATACAATTTCTCCATTAAACTATTCAAACATCTATCGCAACTTTCAGAGAGCTTCAGGCGAGCTGCTCCTTCTTCTCCATCCCAAATCCCCCCATTCATGTTCTATCTATCTAATCTTTTCTCATCTTTTTGTTTTTTTCAGATTTCAGATTTTTCTGTTGCAAGTTGATTGAGTTCCTCCATGTCCAAGATGATGTTGAGATCCAGCAAGCCGCCGCTTCCGAGATCTCCGATTCGTCTTCGCTCGCGCCGTGCCCTCCGGTCTACCACAAACACCCTTCAAACTCCTCCAGGTATTTCAAGAAAATTAAAAAATTGGTTGCACTGGTAGGTGGGTTGATTCTTTCTGGGGCAAGAAAATTAGAAAATTGGTTGCACGGGTAGGTCGGTTGATTCTTTCTGGGGCGAAGAAAATTAGAAAATTGGTTGCATTGGTAGGTCGGTTGATTCTTTCTGGGACGAGAAAATTAAAAAATTAGTTGCACTGGTAGGTCGGTTGATTCTTTCTGGGGCGATTGTGAGCAAGAACGTAGGATCTAGCCCTACTGCCCTAGTAGTCGTAGTGTAAAAGTTACACCCAATCTGATAATCGAACTCTTTATAGACATTAGACACTAGTCTTCCTACCTAATGATTTCTGAATCGTCGTGATTTACCATCTCTACAAATCTTGTCGGCCGCTCATGGGTGAGAAATTTCGTCTTTTTTTCATTTCTTTTTGTATGACCCATTTTTTGTTAGGTTCATTGACAAAATCCCAGTTGCCTAATCGTCGGAGTGACCTTGAAGAATGGGAGATGCGTCCGGAATACCATACCATTTCCTGTGAGCTCCGGGCGCTGGCAAAGATGGTGCAGCAAGAAATTGGCAATGGCGATGGGGGCAATCCCGGGAATGAGGAATACTCATTGAAACCGAGAAGCCCTTTGTTTGAGAGGGGGAGGCTCTATGAAGAGTACTCCGCCAGGAGGAATGAGAGGCTGAAGAGAAAGAAGTGCGGCGAAGAGAAGGCGGCGGTTTATGGTCTTGGTGTGAGAGTTGAGTCTGTTAAGAAAAGGGGGGTGCCAAATGTGGTGGTGCAGAGTGGCCGGAAGACAGTTCCGGCGACTCCCATGACGGCGCAGAGAGGAGGAGAGAAGCCGAGGTATATGCTGAGAAGCATGACAACAAGCAAGGA
This sequence comes from Ipomoea nil, assembly GCF_001879475.1. Classification (NCBI taxonomy): domain Eukaryota; kingdom Viridiplantae; phylum Streptophyta; class Magnoliopsida; order Solanales; family Convolvulaceae; genus Ipomoea; species Ipomoea nil. The sequence goes on from NW_017617471.1 coordinate 8,768,293, forward strand.
GAACAAGAAGCCTGCTTATCTGGCTATGAGTGTTGAGAAATCTGTTGGGGGTGTAGAGAAGAAGAAGACTGCAGTTAGAAGGTCCAGGAAAATTTGATTTTAAAGATGTCCCCCTTTTGTTCTTTTCTGCCTTTTAATTTTGTGATTTCTGGAGTCTATTGCTGCTTGCTATTTGTTGTAAATTGGGCTATATGATGATCATATGGATTTAGGATGACAAGCTTTGAAGAGGCTATAAGTCTCATAGCTTCAATACAATTTCAGTTTTTAGGCATTGGAGCTATATACAATGTTGAATTTGAAAGATCAAAAGGCCTAGCCGGTGGAGAATAACATCCGAAAAATATTATATAGACTCTCACTTTTTACTCCCCAACTTATAACTTCATCTCACGAATCCTTGATGTAAAACATTTTTCTTGAGACCCACATGATAGAAAATATCTCATCCTTGTTTAACATGTCAAGGAGTAAAGTGAGTAATAAAATTTAGGAGTACCATGTAGTAACTCATAACATCCATCAGCCAGTTAAACAGAATCAAAGATGAAGAATCAAACAATGAGACAGTATGGATTATATAATACTAAACAGTTATAATATGTTTCTATAATTCTATGTTACTATAATATATATATATATATATATATATATATATATATATATGCACTTACACCGCTAACACATAACTCTTGTACATGTTCATAAACAGTCACAACCCTATAGACATGCACAATACTTTGGTTTTTAACATACCATTTCATGTCTTCAAGATTTTAACATAATAAGATTCTAAAAAAAAAAAAAAAACCTTTTTTTTTTCAATATGTTTACTTACTGAGTTCCTGCTGCAAGAAAGCAGGCAGCATTATAAGTTAGCAATGTGATTCTGCTGAAACAAGCACAATAAAGCTCATGGCAAAATGTGACTAATACAAAATTACTCAAATATCAGTTGAAAATCCCAACAACAATTTTCCTATGAGACATTTCAAACTAGTTGAAACTGTCAACTCTCAAAGTTATATCAGATGTGGTCAGACTGAAAATTCTATCTGACTTGTGTGGTATCAAGTTGTAAACAAAAGATAAACAAGGCCCTTAAGATACTCAACTATTTCTGATCCTCCCAGCTTGGAACTGCCAAATACTCGATCAACAAAAGTAATAGGAACCTGTAAATGGTGAAAGGGAGAATTTAGCTTCATGGCTAAAAAGTTTTTTTTTTTTTAAACATGCAAGGACAGGAATTATATCCAACTTCATGCTATTATATTATGCTACCTCTTCAATGTGATAACGTTTCCTGGAAGCACGGACTATCATCTCCATTTGAAAAACATAGCCTTTACTCACACATGAACTTATAATGTCTTCAAGCACTGATTTCCGGTAAAGCCTTCAACATAAGCAGAGCTATTGTTAGTTTCGTTTCAAAAAGTGATGGCCAAAATGGGCAAAGCCAAACACCAAGATTTATATATATTAGAAACTCTAACACAGAAAGAAAAAGTTAGGTTTGGTATTATTGACCTCAGTATATGCTAAAACAATAGCAACACAATTTAAAGAAGAAATGCCTCTTTACAAATTTAGCATATACAAAATTAAAAAGAAAAAAAAAAATCAAAGACAATAATTTGGAAGACCTCACGTGTTTACAGGGAGAAAAGATTAATTCAATTTGCTGATATTTACATTTCTAATTTTCATATTTTCCTGGAGTAGGTCAAGGGGAAACATGGTTTTCATTTTTCATGACAGACATGAGCCGAGTCTGTAGTTAACAAGATAGCGGAATGATTCACTTATCAAAAACTATACCGAAATGATCCAGTTAAGTCTGATACACCCGGCCAAAGAAGTGTCTGTGCAAGGACGTTTGCTCCTCTACTTGTCAATTTGCGCATGAGATTCCATCCATGGACACCACCACCCTTAACATAGCGAGTCCCAGTGACAATATCTGCACCTGTCTCCATTTGTTTCCTGAATTCAAAGATATCTCTCAATTATGGTGCTAAAAAAGGAAGAGAAAAAGGATTACAAAGTTGAGCCAGAAACATACACTTACTTTATAAATCTTGGCAGGTATTTTGGCTGCAACGAAGATGTAAACCAAAAAACTAAATGAACAATTTGGATTTACAAAGCGAAAGTATAGACCAATATTTTTAGTTGTTCAACATACATTTGACAAATCAAGAGCAGATATACAAAACACAAAATATAAATGTAAAAAGAATGCATGAAGCTGTTAGGAACCTATGTGACCAAAAAAATGCTAGTTAACTTTTAAGTGCGTAATTAGAAGAAATGAATTTTCATGTTTAGTGGACAGCACTTTGAAATAGTGATGAAAGCATCACATTGAAAACTTAGAGATTATCTCATGCATTAAGCAGAGATAACTTTAAAAAGAAAAACTGTCAATATGTTTAATGTTCCAGAGAATTCTTACATGGTGGGATAGATCTGCATCCATAATGACAACAAAATCTCCAGAAACATACTTCAAACCATGAATATATGCAGTACCTGAAAGAAGGTGCACTTAGTGACTGATTAATGATAATCAGTTCAGCAGGAAAAGTACAAGTAAATACCTAAACCAAGTTTTGCAGGTCGAGGCCTCAAAAGCTGCAACCATTGGATGAAAAAAAAAATGAGTCAACAATTTCTACCAATATGTAAGAAACAACTCACAAAGAATTAACTCAAAATTACTGACAATGCGATCTTCTCCGTACACCCGCTGCAATTGTTTGACAATATCTTGAGTCCCATCAGGACTTCCATCATCCACAACTATAACTTCAAAATCAACATCCCTACCCAGGAAAAACAAATTACTCGTATAATACTGTAAACTAAGTTTGGACCTTATATATATATTTAACCACTAAAAAGTATAATGCAGAATAGAAAATGACTATCAAAAATTGCACAAGATATTATAGGATGACTGAGAAAAGTGTGATATAGCATCTAATTAAACTAGAATATCCACAACACAAATTAGTCTAGTTTGACAAACTTTGATTATGTCAAGATTAAATATGCACACAGTTCAACTATGATCAAAGAGCTATAGCAACACTATGAGATGAAATGCCACAATTTTTCACAAGAAAAAAAAAAAAAAAAAAAAAAAAAAAAGAAGTTGAAATTGTTATACTAGACTAGAAGCAAAGCAAGACAAAACTGCAATACTTTGAACTTAATAAAGAGCAAGATCTCCAGCAGCTTTTCAAGTCAATAATCCATAATCAGCTTATAAATTATAAAAAACGACAAACCGAATTGCATAGCTGAAGAAAACTACAGTAAACAAAGAAATGAAAAAGAGGGGGTAGAAGAGATTACTGGAGATGTTTGAAAACAAGGTAAACGATGAGGGCGATGTTGAGGCGTTCATTGTAGGTTGGAACAATTATACTGAACTTGGTCTTCTTCTCCATTTTTTTGCGATCATACGATTGAAACCGTGAAAAGATCAAAACTCTGATTAACAGAAGACTAGGTTAGAGAAATCCAATCGGAGTTCGACCCGGTCTTGACCCGGCGCATCCGGGTTATGCATACGTCTGCAATTCTGCATGCGTAACGTCTTAAAAAGCCCATTTTACGGTTTTACTCTGAATAAATGATTTTGTATAATCATCTAAAATTACTCCTTAATACAAATATGAATAAATGTTATACCCTTATGTTAATTGTTTTCATTACTTTTTTTATACATTATGCTATAAGCGTCATACTGTACATTATTTTAGTCAAAAATATTCCTATCGTTATAATTTCCGTCATCGTTTACAACTATTGTGGTCATACATATACATCTACCATATATTTTCTTATCTTCTTCAATACTAATAATATTGGCATTATATATTAGAGTACTATATAAGTTATTTTTTAAAATATAAATATCAAATTTATAAAAATGATTTACATTATTATTATTATTATTACTATTATTATTATTGGGCATCTATTTTGCCCATCGCGCATAAAAAAAATACTAGTTTAATTAAAAAATTTAAGCAAAATGATCAAATAAGTTCATGTACTAATCATGATTGTTCATCCGGTACTATGAACTAAAATATGCTCACATCCCCAAATACAAAAATCAAACTAAAATACTCAATTCTAGAAAACAAGTAATGTATGCCCACCATTGAGTTTGTTCGTTGTAATTGACGAGTGCTCACCATTGAAGAAGTGTCTCTTGTTGATTAGAGTTTGTCATTGACGAGACAAAGATATGCTTGAAACTTATATTTTAAGTGTATATTCTGAATATATTTTGGTGTCGGTAGTATTCGTTCTAAATATTTATCACATGAAATGCTTTAGAAATATTTTAACACGCTCGCAATTATTTTCACATATTCACCATAGTATTTTGATAAAGTGTATAAGAATTAAGAATGATGATAGTTGGTCAGTAAAGTGTTTGATAAAATGTGCAAGTGATGATTTTTTGTATGTAATGTATATGATCATGTGCAAGTGGAAATTTTTGTCTATGATGTGTATGAATTGAGCAAGTTGTGGTCATGCTGGTTGTTTGTCTTGTTTTAATTATTCAAATGTTTTACTATATGTTGTGTAGGATGTTGTGTAGGGTTGTGTTTGTCCAACATTACTTTAATTATTCACTTGCTTTACTTTTTCAACGTCTGAAATTAATTATTCACAATGGTGAAATCTTTATCCAAAATCCTAGGCTCCATTATATAAATGGTGAAATCCTTTATATAATAAAGCTATATGGTTTGGGAAATAATTAATGTTACAATTAATGCTACAACATCCTTTATTATATATATATATATATATATATATAAACACAACATTTAAAAAAATAAAATAGCTATATATTATATAATTATATAAAAAATGTGTTCAATTAGAGTTTAAATTTACACATACAAAATTTGAAATTTGCTTTCCAAATGTAATTATCTTAGTTATTATTCGTATTGTGAAAATTATAATATAGATGAAATACAATTAAGAATAAATCAATGTAATTATGTAAATTCTCTCTATAAGTTTATTTGAAATTTGAATATGCACATAATTAGAGATTATATTAACCATATAAAATTATAATTTTAATTGTAATTTTGTATTTTGTATTCTATAAAAATAATAAATACTTGACCAATGGAAGCTCAAAAATATTATTATATTAAATAATATTAATAATAACATAATTTTTTTCCGTACATCGCGCGGGTGAATTACTAGTAGAAACAATAGAAGTAGACCCAAATTTAATTTGTTATTCATATCTTTTGAAGTACATTACATATCAAAGATATGCAACAAGCCAACAATTAAATACTTATCTTATAAAAACTCCCACATGAACCCTTAATTAGAGACTTTAAGGATTATTTATACTTAGCCCAATTAGCTTCATCCCATTTTTTTTAAGTGTGATATATATGTTGAATATGACAGAAGTGATTAGTTTGTGTTTACCTCAGCCTGAATCACAACATCTGGAGGAAGTGCAAACAGAGAATGTGACAAATGTGACCTGTAGAAACTGATGATGCAGATAATGATGGTGATGACTGATGAGGCTGACATGTATGCTAATAAAACATGCTATTGTAATTATTGGAATAAAACATGTTTTTGTAAGTATTGAAATATGACAGGTATCCCATATGTACATGTCATTTTTGTCAAAGTAGACAACCTAAAACCTACATTCTGAATAAATGATTTTGGAGGTGTTTAGTTGATTGTGTTAGTGGATTTGATTGGTAGATAGTATTCACTGATTGTAGAAAGATATTTGGTAAATTAATTGTTAGTTGATAACTGATTATATGCAAAATGACTTTCTCAAAAAACTAATAAAAAAAAAACTGCTTTGAACAACTTTTTGAATTTTAACCTTTTGAAACAATAACCTGTTACAAAAAGCTAATTAACTAATAGTGGTCAAATAAGTCAAAAAATAGCTGATAGACTAACTATTTTTATCAAACAGGACCTTTGTATAATTTAACACGATATTTATCAATTACCGTTATCCTAGCACTAATAAACAACATAGAATAATATGAAGATGCGCAAAATCTAGAGCCCAAACATGTTACAATCAATCCACAATGCAAAGTTCATTCAAAAGAAAAATTATTACTTGGGAAGGCACGAAATTTGTTGGTGTATTTTTCTTCTAGCATTGACACAAAGTTGGCCAGAAGACACAACACCACAAACTAGCAAGAACAGATACAATGCAAACCAGATGTTGTTAATGTTCCAAACACACGTCTTATTGTTTGCCAGCCCAATAATCCTGCAAATGAGGAGCTACGAAATGACTAACCAGCTTTGGAGCATTAGCGGAAATATCCATAGAGTTCCAAGACGCAGATGCAGCAGTTCCACGGGTTCATCTCGTCTGTGCCAGGACCCGTCATCACGATTCGGAAAAATCTGAAAGGGAGCAGAGGGTTCGGGCCAGTAATAGGCCATGACGCGAACTGTCCTGGCTTGCAAATTGTCTGGTCATCCTTGTGCACTCTCAAGTTCGTCCAATTCACGCCATCTGTAGATCCCTGAAATCCACCCGAGACACAAATTTCTCAATAATTTTATTTTATGTGTTATTTCATTATGTGTGAAACCGAGATTTGTTAGCTCGCTTACCTGAAAATTCCAGCTTCTCATGAAGGCCCTCGATCCATCCTGCCGTATTGTGTAATAGTTGCACATGAGCTGCATCAACAGATTGAAATCATCCACATCAAGATTCAAATCATCCTCGGGATGAGAGAAGACATTAAAAATGCTTGGAACATATTCCGGTCGAGTTTTTTCCACTTTTGGTCACACTATTAGATCATCATTTCCACATTTGGTCCCTAACTATTAATTTTTCCATATTTGGTCCCCCAGCCTAAACCAATGACCAAATTTTTTAGTTGAAAAATGTCATAAGAAATGACAACTTTGTCCTTCAAGATAAGTCACTTGACTATTATGCACTCATGTTCAATAACATAGAGATACAAATTAACCCAAAAGGGGAGCTCAAGTGGCAAATGAGCTTCTTCTTGGGGACGATCCCCTGGATAACCCGGGTTCGATTCCCATAAGTGATAATTCCCCTTGGGCCAGCTCCCATGCCTCTTGGAGTGAACGGGGATTAATTGAGTGGACCCAGACCGTAAGATAGATGGAGATAGAACCAGAACACCTCATGGTTTTTTACACCAGAAAAAAAAAAAAATTGAGATACAAATTTGGTCACTGGTGACCGGAAATTAGGTCTGAGGACCAAATGTGGCAAGGTTTTAAAAGTCATGAGTCCAAATGTGAAAATGGTCCAATAGTCGTGGGACAAAAAGTGGAAAAAAAACTCTATTCCAATTGTAACAAAAAGTAAGCATCTGGTACACAAAATAAGATAAATAGTATCCAGACCTGGTGATCATAACCGAGATCAATCATCCACCATGAACTGATGTTTCCATCTTCAACTTGAGGTCCGGCAAAAGATGTACCCTAGAACACAATTTTTTTTTTTTTAAATTATTCTATCTTTCATAGAAGAGTTATAATTGAATAATTTGTTCCGAATCACCTAAAAGCATACATTGTGAACGAGGATACACATCAATTCATTTACATTAATTTTGAAACGTACATCTTTTATTTCATACCTGAAAGTTCCTCGAGACGAGGACCTTAGGATCAGTAAATCTTGAAAAGGGACTGCTTGCTGTAACGGCTACTCTCTGAGCATGGAATTTCAGATGTTAGGAAAAGAAAATACTACGACATCACAAAAATAAAATTAGGAAGATAGGGAGAAGTTCAACAATATACCTTAGACAGAACGGGGTTTACCCACTGGTGTGCACCATAAGATGTGCCCGCAAAATAAAGAACTCCATTGCTGTCCCCATCGCATATGTATTGGAGCTCCTTAAAACTAGATCTTCTATGCTGAAACTTCACACTGCAATATAAATTATTTTATTACTCACCCCAAGCACTGTTGCAAAAATCGGTCTAGGCGCCCCTAGACCGTGGCAATTTCCTCCCTAGGCGCCCGCCTAGCGCCTAACTCGACCGAATTCGGCCGAGTTAAATCGTCCATTTCGATCAAGTTAACCCGGTCAGTTCGGCCTTGCTAATTTGTTTCATTATATATATATATATATATATATATATATATATATATATATATATATATATATATATATATATATATATATATATATATATATATATATATATATATATATATATATATACCCACACACGTGCAATGCTTTCTTCTTCTTTTTTTAGTTAGCCGCATAGGCGCCCGCCTAGGCCGTCTAGGCGCTACTCTACTGCCTGACTAGCGCCTACTGCAACCATAACTCCAAGTAATCATCCTTTCTAATGTCCCGTCCCTGGATATGGAATAGTTTTTCACAACGGAACTCACCTTTGGCTTTTATCAAGACACGTGCTCCCAAACTCTAGAAAATTGATGGCTTCTTTCACCTATCGATCACATTAGTTAAACCAAAAATAAAAAAAAAACTCGGAATACTTCAATATTTTTATAGGACCAACTTGTGACTGATTTCTTTCACTATTGTTAACTCACCAGTTGATCAAAAGTAGGAATTGTCTGGCTAAGTTGACTTCGCTCCAACTGCAATATTGTTTAAATATCAACAAGATTTAGGGGAGAAAACGAATCCACAAAAAACTCACATTATAGAATGCATACCTTTTCCAACAAAGCAGATGGAAGCAATGGAAAACGCACAAAATGCAAAAACATATTAAGAGATGTAAGCCTCTCCCCAAAAAGTAGTTCCGGAGTTGAATTCATCATCATTTCATCTATTCTTTCCCATCCAAAATATTCTTCTGCTTGCAAGCACCAGAGTAAAATTGCGTTCAGAACTTTTTCCTCAGACGTCACAGTCAGCTCTGGGTGCTGAAAAAAATAAAATAAAAAGGATTTCATCATAAGATGGAGTTTGCTACAATATCATTATTTTAAACTTGTAAACCAGATACCACTAAATACCAGATAATGAAGACACCCATAAATGTATCCCAGTTTTTTTATAGTTATATCCATTTCAGATATATAAACTTATTATATTGCCTCCTAATCAAGAACATGTTTTATATGCCATAAAATTCAAATTTCAAAAGTTGGAACATCTAAATGTCTTAATAGCATATGTCTTTATTTTTCTTTTTCATTCATAAAATAAATTTAGTGTATGTATTCCCTAGCTATGAACAATGTGAAATGCGCCAAAGACCTTGTGGTCGAGCGGGCATGACAGTGGCTACTAGTACTACAGATTTTTTTATTTTTTTATTTTTTGAATGCTACTGACTCTATTACATTGTAGTATCTGTTCAAACATACTTTCTCAACCTAATGAAGCACAAAGAGTCAACAACGCCTCCACTGAGGCTCGATCTCATGACCTCCCACATAAGAGATGTCACTACATTGTAACAGAGTCAGTAGTACTCAAAAAGAAAAATGTTTAATTAAAAAAAAGAAACAAACAATGTGAAATGCAAGTTCACCTGGAGGATAACACTAAATGTTGCTTCGTCCAGCATGACAAAGTCAGTGCTTGTTGTTGTACAATAATCAAAGTGCATAGAGAATTCCCTCTCGCATGTTTCTTCGATGAGTTTACACGAGGGAACGGACGCTATCACTTGAAGAATTGGGCACAGTGTGTCCTGCAACAAAGTCCAACAGTTAGCCTCATAGCGGACTAACAAATATCTTGCCGAAAAGTATCTGCTTCATCGCGCACTAAACTTGGCATATCAGAAAACTTGTTGTATGACCTTCCAATAGGAGGACGCCATCCCTGCAGGTAATATATAGATGAAAGGCATTAATTAATAACATCTTATAATTCATCCTCATAAAGGGCTGTGTTCACGTTCACAAGTCCGAACCGCACCACTTCGCCATTCTTTTGTTCTAGTTCCACATTTGGCACTAAGTACCATATTAAACAATGAGCAGGAAAGATACAAGTTGGAAAAAATTCGGGAGATTACCTCTGAGAGGTGCTCGAGAATTGTTTTGCAGCATTCCTGGTGAAGAAGAGAGATCCCGAACTTATCTGCCAGTAGAAGCAGCTGGAGTAACAGTGTATTAATGTCCCCGGTGACTTCTTTCTTTAGTTTCCCAGTGTAAATGAATTCAAGCATAGTTTGAAATGGTTCGAAATGGACATCTCTTAAGACGACAGTTGAAGCAAAACTTTCCTTCATTCCATTAGTGAACATCTGCAATTAGCAATATTCTCTTTTTTTATTAAACAGTCAAAAGGATAATACCATAAAAGAAGATGCCTCCTCTCGTATGGAAAAATCAATCTGGCCAGCACTTAGCCCCTTAATTGGGCCAGGCCGGTGCGAATGGAGATTAGTTTGAGTATGGTACGGGCTTAGAGCTGCCTCATACAGTTAGGGCCTGCTCAGGACACCTTGTGGTCTGACCAAAAAAAAAAACATGGAAAACTGGAATACCTTTGTAAAAGGAACACTCCACAAACCAAGTATAACCTTATGTGATGGCACAATAAGGTCCCCAACATAAATGACTAGATCACTGTACTTGCCAGTCAAGAAAATTTCTTCAAGCCTCCATTTATTGATAGGTAGCCCATAAGGGAAGACGTTGCTGCTGTGGACCCAGCTTGCATATGATATTTCAACATTCTTACCCGAATCTAAGTCTCTTTTGTGAAGGCTAATGTGTGCAATGATTTCTTCACATTGCTTTACCAATGGTGCAACTTCAAACTTCAAGCTCAGAGCTTTCAGCAAACTGATTTCAGGCTCTGGTATCTACAAAATAATATACCGGAAGGCTTAGAAACTAAGAGTTAAGCATAGCATTCACAAAGGCCAGAATATGCTAGCGGGAATCAATTAGCACTAAATAAGCAACAAATGAATCAATCGTTCGAGACATTAAACTAACCTGAGTATGTCCAGTGTAGATATACTCGAGAAATGCATGCAGAACTGGATAGCTAACATCCCGCAGGTTAATAACTTCACCAGAGGAAGACAAGCCAAAATCCCCGGCTGCTGCCAATATTACCTTATGAGCTGGGACAGCCCTTTGCTCGTTTCCAACGATGAAAAACACATCAGATAGTTCCCAACTCTCTAGAAAATTTTCGAGACCCCAATCTTCGAAATCCCCAGCTCTATCCTCCAGCTCAGTATTAGCATCCTCGCTATCACACCCAACATAATCTACCTGTTTCCACAAAGATATATGGTTTTGCGTAATAGGTAGAACATTAACGTTCCTGTAGCCAACATGCTTGTCCCAACTACTAAGACCAACATACTGGACACTGCAATTCGGTTTCGAATCATGCCACTGCAAGCAAAGATTCTGAAACGGGTACCTTCCTTTCCCAATACTAATCAACCCATCATAGATACCGATCCAATAGCTCTGAAACGTCGAAGAACAGCAAAGATCAACACTAGCCACATCGACCACCGTTCTCCCATCTACCTCGATTTTCAATCTCCTATTCCTATGGCTACCAATAATCACAGTATAATGAGGACTATCGTCCCTCTTGTAGTGATAGTGTTGACTACCCACGTGCTCTCGGAACACAACCGTGACATCGTTGTGAGCAAAAGCATCAAAAGCTACACACCCTCTCCCAGCCTCCCTGAATCGAAGATCATCCCGCCAGGCACACTCGAAAGGAGCCACTGTGAGGAATTTTTTCGGTTTTATCTCCATTGTTTCACCTTCACACCCCGCAGAAATCAGTGCTGTACCAGTATTTAACAAGAACATCAGTACAATGAGAGAGGTTCAAGGAACCAAACCACTTGCTTTAATAATAGATTGCAACAAACAACAATAATCAGATTCAATCGATCGACTGAGGGTAACAGAGGATTTCAAGAAGGGATGAAATGTGAAAAAGGTGGTATGTACAAGAAATTCTAAAATTATGAGTTGAAACTAGAGAAATTGTCTAATTTAAAGTAATTATCAAGCTAAAATAAGAAAGATCTCAGATAGAGAAACAGTCGCCATCACAGTCTATCAATAATTTGCCAGAGACCCATCAAACCCACGATTGAAAGAAGACAAGTAGCGTTCCCTACCCATCCAAAAACTTGCTCAGATCCTACTCATGTTCTTATCCAGTTATCCTAATAATAAATATTAAAAAAAATGTAAAATAGGTTTTCCCAAAACCAGATTTCCAGAGGAATATATTGAAATCACATCAAGATCCTATAGAATCACAGAAACAAAAAACAATAAAAAAACAAAAGATTTCGACTTTGAAATAAATTCTCAAGAAAGGAACAAATAGTTCGTGGCTATCATTAATCTTGCCTCAGAATATCTTCACAGAGCCATCTCCATCGTGCATGTCATCGGAAAGGAACAGATAATATGAGTAAGTGTTGAGTCAGATGAGGGCCACCAACGTTATTTGGGTCTATAGGATATTTTAGGGAGTTCTCGTACAGCTACTCCATCTGTCCTACTTCATGGGTCAAATTAACTCTTCTTTTTTTTTTTTAATTTTTTTATATTTAATAGTATTTTTAGTATATTTCTAAATATATAAATTTTATATATTAATATTAAAATTAATATTATAAAAACTAAATTAAAAATAATTTTAGTCAAGTCTCTTTAACCGAACTAGATACATAAAATAGCACGAAAGGAGTATTATTTTTTTTGAGCAAATACAAATTTTGGTCCCACTAGTATTAGTAAAATGACGATTTTGGTCCACATATTTAATTCCTATCAATTTTCATCCACAACTATTATTTTAGTACCAAAATTCATCATGCTGGTCACCCATCCATTTAAAACATGTCGAATTCAGAAAATTTTAAGGACATTTTCGTCCTTTTCAACTTAAGATTCCAATTTGAGCATAAATAAATGGATTTAAGCTCTAAGATCGATTCCAATTCGCAGTTCTCCTCCTCATCTTACTTTAATTTGAGGAGGAGAACTACGAATTGGGATAGATCTTAGGGCTTAAATCTCTTTATTCATACTCAAATTGGGACCTTAATTTGAAAATGATGAAAATACCCTTAATAATTTCATATTTCAGCATATATTAAACAAAAGGTGACCGACGTGATGAATTTTTACACTAAAACAATAGTCGTGGATGAAAATTGGTACTAAAACAATAGTCGTGGTTAAAAATTGGTAGGAATTAAACAAGTAGACCAAAATTATCATTTTGCTAATACTCGTGGGACCAAAATTGGTATTTGCTCTTTTTTTTTTTTTTCATGTGATTCCAATACAAGTGTCGATTTTGTGTGTCTGAGTACAAATTGAGAGTAAATAATAGGAGTACACATAGCATTTTCCTATTTTAGAAGTTTTCGGCATGTTGTACCAATATATGCATCATTATTGTGTAGGTCATACTATTAAATAATATATATATTTAGTACACATATAATGTACTTTTAATATATTAAAAATTTACATTGTGCTCCAGGAAAATACATTATTTGAGTATTGAAAATATTATTTTGGATTATATACATTCAGTACACAAATAATATACTTTTTTTTTAAAGACGAATAATGTACTTCTAGTATACTAAAAATGTACATTTCGTTATAATTCACATAGCTTTGTGTGGATCATGTTCCGCATAATAAACTGTCCAATACAACCAAGAGATTTTGTCAATATGATTCTTTCTTTTTCTCTACTCAATCTAATAGTTCCAATTTCTCTTCTTCTTTTTTCCGGATGAACAATTTAATTTTGCAAAAAATGATCTATTCAATATTGACATTTTTTTGTTAATGATGTGACATCTTCTTATCCACCGTAGTTGTATAATATCTATACAATAACGGTGCATCAAATATTTTTTAAACGAGTATTATATGTCTTACTTGAGTAATCTCACACACGATTTACTCATTTTTAGACGAGGGATTAATTGTAACAAATAAATAAAATTTAAAATTATAATGAGACAAAAAAAAAACACTAAATGATTAAGTGTGATAATATTTCAATAATTGAGAATTAAAAATGAAATTTATTCCTTTTTAGCAACCAATACACTTCACATAACTAAAGAGTGAAGATAAAAATAAAAATAAAAATGTAATAAACATATTATTATTGGTGCCAAGCACCTTGTGCTCATATGACATGTAGTGATCTCTTCCATTGTTGATTCTTTGTGCTTCATTAGGTTGAGAAAGTAGGCATTGTTGACTCTTTGTGCTTCATTAAGTTGAGAAAATATGTTTGAACAGATATTACAATGTAATAGAAATATATTATTACTGGTAACCAATTTATTGGTTTCTCGTATGTCTTTGGTGTTTGGGACGTTGTTCCACCGCTTTGTATTTCGTATTTGGTTTTGGTTTGATTTAATGAATTTTCGTTGGTTAAAAAAAAATTGAGTACAATTCATAAAATTGTAAAGTTTTCAATTTCTTTTCGAAAATGTTGAATTTCCAACTTCAAGGATTTCCACATCTCGATCCAATCGAACATTCGGGAGAATGTAAATCACTATAACTCAATGACTCAGCAAACATTACCAAATGCCGGTGCTTATAACTGTATAAGGGATTTACACCCACTTTGATCATATTCAAATTTTCAAATTTGTTTGGGGTTGTTTATTTCATTTAATTTATAAAGTTTGAATTCAAAAATATTGTTTGATCAAATCAATTTGTCAATGTATCATTCATTCAATAAGAATATCATATGTAATGAATTCGATTAAAAATGTGTTTGTAATAATTAAATTTATAATTTTATAATACAAAAATTATATTCTACACATTTAACCATTTGTTTCGAGGAGGTTATTGATGGATTTAATTAAACCGGGGGTCCGACTTAACTAACCCGAATAAGGATACGAATAATAAATAAATGATACGAATGATATAGTAAAGGCCGTGAGACCGTAGATTGTATTAAATGCCGTAGAATTGGCTATTACAGTAGTATTTTAGGACAAGGTATGTAGGAAATGTAGATCGTAGATAGCGTGTCCCTTGTTAGGACAAGGAGGGGGGCTTTTATACAAGCCAAGCCCCTAACCGCCTCCCCCTAAAACGGGGGGTTAGTTGGATCT
This sequence comes from Ipomoea nil, assembly GCF_001879475.1. Lineage (NCBI taxonomy): Eukaryota > Viridiplantae > Streptophyta > Magnoliopsida > Solanales > Convolvulaceae > Ipomoea > Ipomoea nil. The sequence continues at coordinate 8,783,485 of NW_017617471.1, forward strand.
GGAGTTGACCGCGCCCGGTCTCGCGACCGGGCTGCGCTGCGGGGGCCAGGCCGAGCTCATCATGGGCCCAGGCCGGGCCCATGTGGAGGTCGGCCCGGCCTCCTGGAGAGGCAGGCCCGGCCTCCTGGAGAGGCAGGCCCGGCCTCCTGGAGAGGCAGGCCCGGCCTCCAACGTGGCCCGTGCGGGGGCCACGTGGCGAGGCCCCGGCCGGGGCGGGTACGTGGCGCCGCCCCGGGACCCGTTCTTGCTTCGCGCCCTCGGGTCGGTTCGGGTCAATTCCCAATATATCCGTCATCAGTCCCCCACTCTCCGAGCTGCGAGGAATCGTTAGTGAAGGAGAGTAGATGCTCCGGCCGACCCCCCAAAATGCCGACCCCGAGATGTCCGCGTCCCAGCCTTATAGGTGACGTCAAAGTGCACTTCTTGTGATAATGATGAAAACTCCATCCGGAACATGACTCCTTCATCTGCTAGGACACATACGCACCGCCGCGTCTCTGCCATGTCACTCCGTCACGGAGCCGGCGCGGTGGCGTCGCCACCACGGGGGTGGCCTGCAGGCCGCGCCTCCGTGGCCCCTCAGCCGACCTCCCGGGCTCAAGCCACGCCGGGGTCGGCCTCGGCGACGGTCGTCCCCCTCTGCCGAGGTCGTGCCATCCTTCGGCGCCGAGGTCGTGCCAACCTCGGGGTCGGCCGACCTCGCGTGCCGACCTGCCACGCCGAGGTCGGGCCGACCTCGACCTCGGCCTAGGGCCGAGGTCCTCCAAACTGCCCCTGATTTTTTTTTTCGAGCCTAAGCACTCGGGCTCCTCCGTCGGGGTTGGTACGCGAGGTCCGGCCTCGTGCCCCCTTAGGGTGCGATAGCCGCTCCGTCCTGGCTCGTTCAAGCCTAGGCACTCGGGCTCCTTCGTCGGGGTTGGTACGCGAGGTCCGGCCTCGTGCCCCCTTAGGGTACTTCAGCCGCTCGAGCTAAGCCCTTCCGGACTATGCCACCGGGCTCTTCCGTCGGGGTTGGTACGCGAGGTCCGGCCTTGTGCCCCCTTAGGGTACTTCAGCCGCTCGAGCTAAGTCCTTCCGGACTACGCCACCGGGCTCTTCCGTCGGGGTTGGTACGCGAGGTTGGACCTCGTGCCCCCTTAGGGTGCGCCTAGCCGCTCGGGCCAAGTCCTGTCGGACCAAGCCACCGGCTCCTCCGTCGGGGTTGGTACGCGAGGTTAGACCTCGTGCCCCCTTAGGGTGCGCGTTAGCCGCTCGGGCCAAGTCCTTTCGGACTGTGCCACCGGGCTCTTCCATCGGGGTTGGTACGCGAGGTCGGCCCTCGTGCCCCCTTAGGGTGCGTCCTCCGTCGGGGTTGGTACGCGAGGTCGGACCTCGTGCCCCCTTAGGGTCCGCGAGGGGAAGTCATGAGTGAGCACTCGTTCCCCTTTTGTTTCATGATTTTTATTTTTTTATTTTTATTTTTATTTTTATTTTTTTGGAGAACCAACTTCGTAACAAGGGTCCTACTCATAACGTGTTTCGTGACATGAAACTTTATTCCGCTTATTGTTGTTCACTAAGACATTATTGGGGGAGGGGAATGGTCCTCCTCCTAGAATAGCAATGCCAAGATCCTCCTCTTACGTGGCCGTCCTGGTGTGGACCTGGCGGTCCTTTTGATCAATTTGACGGCACGCCTTCAAGTAGCAATTGCGGCTCACCTTTTGGTCCCCTCGGGCGACCCCGACCCCGGTCGGTGTCGGGAATTTAAGGCACAGGTGCTCCATGGAAATCACGCACCTGAGGTCCTCTAGGGCGTGTCGGCCGAGAATGATGTTGTGGGCGCAGTTGATTTTGACGACTACGAACTCGACCTCCCACCTCCTGGTGAGAGGTGGGGTGCCTATCTCCGCCTTCAAAGTGATCGACCCCTCTGTCTCGATTGAGTCCCCCGTGAACCCGGATAGGGGGGTTCGTACCTGCTCCAGCTGCCCTCTTGAGAGTCCCAGCAGGATGTATGTGTCGTGGTACATGACGTTGACCGAGCTACTCGTGTCCACGAGCACCCGGTGCACCACCACGTTGTTGATGTCCAGCTTGACCACCAAGGTGTCCCGGTGGGGGAGGGGCCCGTCAGGTAGGTCGGCGTCGGTGAACGTGATGGGCTCCCTCTTTGGTTTCTTCTCGCGGGGTGTTCGTGTGACCTCCCCCACGTACAAGCTTCTCGCCCACCTCTTCCACTCAGTTGGCGAGTCCCCTCCCTCGGGCCCCCCGAAGATGACGTAGATGGTACGTTTCCTCGGGGGCTGGGAGTCCTCTATTGTCTTCTCCTCCTCCTCGGAGCTGTTGTCGTGGTGGTCCCTCTTACGGGGAGCCGAGGTGGATGGCGCCTGGCCACCCCCCTTCCTCCATACATTGCCTTGCTTCTGGCCCTGCGCCTGGTCGGGCCTCTTAATGAATTGGCCGAGGTAACCCATTTGGATGAGCTCCTCGATTTGTCTCTTTAAGATGATGCATTTGTCTGTATCGTGCCCCTTCTGCCGGTGGAACCTGCAGTACTTGTTGGGGTCCCCCCTCGCTGATATCTTCATGCACTCCTTCTTCGGGAATACCACGATTCCCTGGTCCTCCGTGTGCGCCAAGATGGCACCCACAGGTTATGTCAGCGGGGTGAGATAGCGTGTGGGGTTCAGCCTGGGCCCCTCAGCGTACTCACGTCGGTGTGGCCGCGGCGCCTTGCGTTCCTCCTGGGGCGCCTTGTCTTTTCGACCCCTTCCTTCCTCCTGTTCCTTCTTCATCTTCTCGGAAGCCTCGGCGTCAGCATACCTTGCTGCCTTGTCCATCAGGTCGGTATAGGTCCTGGGGGGGTATCTGATGAGGTCCTGGTGAAAAGCGCCTGACCTCAAGTTGTTTCGGAAAATCACCATGGCCGACTTCCCATCAAAGTCGGCGACCCCCATGGCCTCTTTCTTCCACTTGCTGAGGTACTCGGCCAGTGACTCCGAGCTCCCTTGCTTCAAATCACACAGGTCGGCAATTTGCTTCTTCCGTGGTATGCTGGTGGCGAAATGGGATAGGAACTGCCGGGTGAGGTCCGCAAAGGTGGAGATGGACCCCGCCGGGAGGGATCCGAACCAATCATGCGCTTGTCCGTCCAGGGTGGCGAAGAACCCCCTACATAGGATGGCGTCTGTTGCCTCGGTGATCATCATGGCGGTCCTGTACCTGGTCAGGTGTGCCCGCGGGTCCGTGGTCCCCGAGTACGCTTTAATGGTGGGAAAGCAAAAATCTCGAGGTAAGGGCTCCTCCATGATGGCGTTTGCGAACGGGGAGGAAACATATCGTGGGGCTCTGGAGATCTGTCCCTCTCATCGATCTTCTTCTAGAGCTCGTCCATCCTCCTCCGCAGCTGCTCGACCTCTACCCGATGGGAGCTCGGAGCTCTACCATTCGTTTCACCCGATCGTCCGACCCGGGAGGCCTGCTCACGTCGCGGGTGGGGTCTGGGGACCCGCCCTGCGGGCCCACGCGAAACTGCCTCGTGTCGCGGCTGGGCGCGTGGCCCATGGCTCGGCGACCTCCGAGTGGCCGATTCTTGTCGCAGTGGCCGGCGGGAGCATGATTCCTCCGCCGGTGGCCCGTTTGCTGGCCTCGCACCCAGCCTGTCCCGAGCCGACACGTGATCGCCCAACCTCTCCAGGGCGGGCCTGGTTTGGGTTGGTGCCCTTCCATCGCCGTCGCACTGGCGGCCTCGGCGGGAGTCCCCTCCTCCCCGCCTCTCCGATGGTCGAGGCGAGTTGACCTCCCCCTGGGTGATAGGTGCCTGGGGTGGCCGGGTGCTTGGACCGCTGCGCCCCCGGGTGGGAGGAGGTGGAGGTGACGCCGGCGCCCCTCGGGTGGGGCCTAGGTCGGCTTGTTCCTCTGCCCGAAGGCCCGCCGCGACGCGTGCCAGCGCCGTGGAGGCTTGTTCAAAGACTGACACCCCCTCCTGGATGAGCGCGCGAGCCGGAGCGGGGGCGACAGGGGGTGGTGGCGATGCACCACTGCTACGGTGGTTGGTGAGCTGGGCCCTCAGATCCTCCCCCGACCTGGTGGAGGCGGCCGGTTGGATGCTGGGGGCGGGGGCCCCGTTGGGACCGTTCCTGTTCGCGACGAGCTGGGTGCCGCGGGAATCGTTGGCTGGCCTCGGACCCAGCCTGTGCCGGGCCGACACGTGATCGCCCAACCTCTCCAGGGCGGGCCTGGTTTGGGTTGGTGCCCTTCCATCGCCGTCGCGCTGGCGGCCTCGGCGGGAGTCCCCTCCTCCCCGCCTCTCCGATGGTCGAGGTGAGTTGACCTCCCCCTGGGTGATAAGTGTCTGGGGTGGCCGGGTGCTTGGACCGCTGCGCCCCCGGGTGGGAGGAGGTGGAGGTGACGCCGGTGCCCCGCGGGTGGCGCCTAGGTCGGCTTGTTCCTCTGCCCGAAGGCCCGCCGCGACGCGCGCCAGCGCCGTGGAAGCTTGTTCGAAGACCGCCACCCCCTCCTGGATGAGCGCGCGAGCCGGAGCGGGGGCGACAGGGGGTGGTGGCGATGCACCACTGCTACGGTGGTTGGTGAGTTGGGCCCTCAGATCCTCCCCCGACCTGGTGGAGGCGGCCGGTTGGATGCTGGGGGCGGGGGCACCGTTGGGGCCGTTCCCGTTCGCGACGAGCTGGGTGCCGCGGGAACCATTGGTATGACGAGAGCTGGATCTGGATCGTGCCATCGCTGTGGATGAACAATAGTGGGGAGAGCGCTTAAGCTTGTACAGCAGCTCTCAACAAGAGCACCAATGATGGATTTAATTAAACCGGGGGTCCGACTTAACTAACCCGAATAAGGATACGAATAATAAATAAATGATACGAATGATATAGTAAAGGCCGTGAGACCGTAGATTGTATTAAATGTCGTAGAATTGGCTATTACAGTAGTATTTTAGGACAAGGTATGTAGGAAATATAGATCGTAGATAGCGTGTCCCTTGTTAGGACAAGGAGGGGGGCTTTTATACAAGCCAAGCCCCCAACCGCCTCCCCCTAAAACGGGGGGTTAGTTGGATCTGGAGTTGACCGCGCCCGGTCTCGCGACCGGGCTGCGCTGCGGGGGCCAGGCCGAGCTCATCATGGGCCCAGGCCGAGCCCATGTGGAGGTCGGCCCGGCCTCCTGGAGAGGCAGGCCCGGCCTCCTGGAGAGGCAGGCCAGGCCTCCTGGAGAGGCCGGCCTGGCCTCCTGGAGAGGCCGGCCCGGCCTCCAACGTTGCCCGTGCGGGGGCCACGTGGCGAGGCCCCGGCCGGGACGGGTACGTGGCGCCGCCCCGGGACCCGTTCTTGCTTCGCGCCCTCGAGTCGGTTCAGGTCGATTCCCAATATATCCGTCAGTTATGTTATTGTTGGCACCAATAACAAGAAACATATGACAAAATTGTATATTTCGAGAGATTACTGATATTTGTAAATAAAGAAAAATAAAAATTATTGTGTACAAAAATAAAAAAAGAATAGATTGCTAAATCCGATTACATGGCACGATCAACAATTGGCAAAGTGAAAGAAAAACAAAAGATGTTTCAGCACATAGTAATCACGGTAAGTACAGTTAATTAGCGGTGTTATTTAGCGAACGTAACTCATCTATTCTTAACTTTGAATCTTTAATTAAGAGTTTGATCCTTAATTTTAAGTAGAATTAATCAACGATTTGGTCCCTCAATTATTATCAAATTGTCAATGTCAATGTAATCCCCCAATTGCTTAATCATCAATTTAGTTCCCGAAAACAATTATTTTTAGTCAATTTAGATCCTCCGGCCTTCTTCCGTTGATGGCCGGATAGACTAAATCGACTAAAAATAATTATTTTTGGGGACTAAATTAATGATTAAGCAATTGGAGAACTACATTGATAGTTTGATAATAATTGAGGGACCAAATCGTTGATTAACTCTTTTAAGTATAGAGCAACTTTAAATCTCCAAATCAGTTGTCTCACTCAATAAAGGTACTTACATTTCAGTAAAGAACTAGGTTAAAAAAAACATGGTAGCGACAACTCGCCAAGCATTCCTTATACTCTCATTGATGGAAGGTCACAAAAATCCTTCCGTCAAAAAAATCAATTAAATATTGTTACACAATAAAGTAAATATTAATATTAATAGGTAAAATAGTGGAATGTATCATTACTTTTTTGAAATATAATTACGGCACACATTAGTTATACACTTATATGTCCTCTTAACTTTGAAAATAGATGATTATACATTCTTCCCGAAAAAAGAGATTAGTATACATAAACTAATATAATTATGGCATACATTAGCTATATGTCCTCTAACTTTGGAAATAGATGATTATACATTCTTCCCAAAAATGGTTGTTCTAAATTAGAACCTTACAAACATAGTATTAACTACTGAGACTAAAGATCATTCTCACGATAAATAATTAATTTAACATTTGTGTACAAAAAGAATGGGAGGTTTGAAATATAATGAGAAAAAAGAAATCAAAGAAAAGAAAGATTAATATATAATAAGTCGATAAATAATTTTTTTTTGAAAGGAGGCAATAAATAAATAAAGAATTTTAAACACTTGAAATGAAAAAATCTTGGTCTTGGCAAATATCCACCACTGATCATTGATAAAAAAAAAAGAATAATTAATATTTTAATACCCACTTTAATATTCAATATTCATTGTGGAATTATTTCAATCCTCATTTCCCCTTAGTCGCGGCTAACTAAAGCACATTCAATTAAATTCCCCCCCTAATTAAGTTTCAGTGGAAGCGAGATTAATTCTTTGTGCTTGAATAGATTGAAAAAGTAGTTATAAACAGACACTAACACCGCAAGTGCGATGAAATTTGCCAATAAAAGTACCTACATCTAGATAATCTATGCCTCAACTCTCACACTTAAAATTTTGATGTACACTTTTACAGAGCCCACATGAAGAAAATAACATACCAGCGCCCATCACATCAATGAGTAAAATTTGGGAGTTGCTATCTTGCTCTTAACAGGCTAGTTCATATGCAAAGATACTTAAAAATTCATATTAAGAATCAATCCAACTCAATATAGTCTTGATGAAATAACAGTATGTAAAGCACCCAGGGCAACTTATGTTGCTGAATTAAAACCCAAAACCCCACCACCCTGGTACACAAAAACTAAGTAACCTAAACCATATCTTCTTCATCTGGAAGAAAATCCACAGTTTCATACTTTGCAACATGACCATACTTGGAGGTACTGTACTTTTTGTACACTGCATTAAGCTTCCCAGTTGCTGCCTTGTGATGGAAAGAAACCATCAGTTTTGAGCACTCCCTGGTTCACACAAATTCATCACACTTCTTTAAGTTTCATTATCAAGAAAACAACAAATTAAAGAACTAACAAACATGGCAGATTGGCTATACTTACAAGAGCTGATCTTCAGTGTAGCAAGTATACTTCTCGCAAGTTCGATCCCACTGCTTGAAGCCACTCAGACCGCTTTGAGCGGTGAAGATTGCTGCAGCCGCTAACAGAGAAGGCGGGAACCTCAGCATCGGGTACTCAACGAGGCATAGATCGATCATGAAGAAAGCCATGTGCTCCGACTGTGTATCAATATCAGAAAACAATAAGACATGACTCCCTTTTTCTCAAAGTCAATTATCCAAGTTTGCTTAAAAGCGAACAAACCTTCTTGTCACATTGGGCGGCCTTAAGAAACCGCCTCATAAACACGTATGGTGTGGGCACGGACATGTTGAATTGTAACATGTTAACCATTAACTTCTCCTGTTCCATAAATATGCAGTAAGTTAAAACGAAAAACACATTGGTTTTTTTTATATATATATATATAATTTATAGATGTTACCATGTCCAATACATCCTGTCTGGTGTAAGCCTTGTCTGAGATCAATATGAGATCTTCCACCACAGGAACAGACACTTCTTCGTATTTGCAAGCGAGAAGCATTGCTGTTACCCCGACAAGCTGGAGTTTTTTCCTCATTACGGGTTGGACAGCCAAGAATCGGTCTATGAGATTCACAGTCAGATAAAGGGTCTCCTCCATCAATTCAAACTTGTAATGTACCTATACATACACCTCGATTAGTCAGTAAAGTTACTCCCTTCTCGTGATATAAACAAAGATTAGTTCTTTTGTATTACCTCGATGAGCCAATCAACGAGAATGCCCCTCATTCTTCCGTTAATATCAGGCTGCTGATCCATGTAGTCTCGGGGTACACAGCTAGAACCCTGTCACAACGTCGAAAATGAATTAACATTGTGGACAATCAACAAAGTTATCAGTTTTATACGAGTATGCCTCACCTCTATCTTCTTGTAGTAAGCATATATGTCATCGACATACTCAACTACCGCAAGTGCATTCCTCTTGTCAGGACTGTCTATATCCAAGACTATATCCTCCTCCTCTAAATCCTCCATTTCAATCTCCTTATCCTGCATCGGAGAACAAATCAACAACAATCGTCCAAAAAAACATCCAAAACCACACTAGAGGTACAGTCGGGCCTAATACCATCTCGTCCTCTATTTCCTCCAGCATAGCTTCTGTGTGTTGCACAAACATCGGGACAGCAAAGTCATCAGCAGCAGCCTTGTAGTCGTCAACATCATAGCTACTCATCGGCGGCTTAGTGGCCTGTTCCAATGAAATTGGTCAGAATCTAAAATACCAAGCTGAACATATATAGAGTACTTAAACTAAACAATAATCCCGGCAAATATTAACCTGAATGATTGGTGGTTGCTGATGCTGATGCTGCTGTTTGTTAGCCATCTGTGCAGCCAATTTCCTATCGAAACAGCAAGAAAGCAATTTAATTTTTTTTAAAAATAAATAAATAAATAAAATAAGGAAAACATGGTCATTCAAACAAAATTTCCTTTCAATTATCAGACCTTGTAACTGGACGATGAACATGACCTGGAGGTGGGTTCTTGTTAGAGACATTGGCAGTATTTCTATCAAGATTTGGCAAATCAAAAAGGAGAGCAATCAATAAAAGCCAATCTTTTTTTACAATCACTAATATAATGAAAAAAAAATATGTTTTTCAGAACAAAAGGGGGTAAAAACAGATGAAATACTAGGGTTTCAGAAATCTTAATCTGAGAAGACATTAAAGATTTGGCAAACAAGGATGATAATCAATAAAACCCAAATCTTTTTTCACAATCATTAATCATTAATCATTAATATAATGAAAAACCAAATCTTTTTCAGATTCAAAAGGGGGGCAAGAGATGAAATACTAGGACTTCAGAAATCTTAATCTGGGAAGAAGACATTCAAGATTTGGCAAACAAGGATGATAATCAATAAAACCCAAATCTTTTTCAAAACAAAAGGGGGGGAAACAGATGAAATACTAGGGTTTCAGAAATCTTAATCTGAGAAGAAGACATTTGAAATTTGGCAAACAAGGATGATACTCAATAAAACCCAAATTTTTTTTCACAGCCATTAATATAATGGAAAACCAAATCTTTTTCAGAACAAAAGGGGGAAAACAGATGAAATACTGGGGTTTCAGAAATCTTACTCTGAAAAGACATTTCCCTTGTAGACAGCACAAGGATGCTGTATAGGTCCGTTGATGGTGCTTAATGCTCTCCGGTTTTGTCCCATTCCTGCATCAAGTTTCCCCCTTCCAGCCATTAAACCCCCTCCACCTAAAATTTCCAGTATTACACAATCAAATTAGGATGCCAAAGTAAGATCAAATGAACTCAAAACCAAAGTAAATCTAAAACATTTGAGAAAAAGAGAAGAGGAAAAAACATTGAAGTTTTCATCTTACCGTGAAGATTTGAGTGCCTGATGACGCCTGAGTAATTCTCTTCTGATCCAACCATCTTGGACTACAAAAGGCTAAATAAAACAAAGAATCGTCAGATTACGAAAACCCCATCACTAAGCAAATCCGAAACAAGTAGTCTACAAGGGGGAAAAAAAAAAGACTGAAAAGATAGATCAAACTGTACAATTTTTTCCCTTGAAAAAAAATCAAGAATCGAGATGTAAATGACAACCCAGATCATGAAAATAATACTACAAGAATTTCGATTTAAAGATCAAGACTTTTCGGTTCAAAAGCATGAAAAAAGCCCTGGAGAATAGTGGGAATACGAAGAGACCTCCTTAAAATCGATGAAATAAATTAAATAGATTTACCTTGGTAAAAGAGAATCCCTCAATCTTGTTTTCTCTCTCTATGCCTTGTTCTTGAGGAGGTGGGGTTTTAGGGCAATGGACTATGAAAGGAAATGCGGAAGGAAGGATATAATCCACTTTCAAACAGCGGCACTCGCCACCCTGTTTTGTATATATTTTGAATATAACGGCTAGTGAAGCCCTTGGCACCGTCGCGTTGATCTGTGCTTTAACGGTTCTCTTGCCCCCTCTCTTTTCAAAATTTTTTTTTTACATTTAATTCCCATACCCCTTTTTATTTAATTAAAGGTTGAGTAGGTTAATTAAGAAAGCCAACAGAAAAATATCTTGTTTAGACTTTTTTTTTTTTCCTGCTATTGACTCTATTAGAATATAATATACTGAAGCACATAAACCTCTCATTTGAGGGGCCCAACTATGCCGCTCGAACCTTTGCTTTGAAATTTGAAATTATTTTTACCCTACCTAATTTTGTCTTTTTCTAACGTGACTTTCATTTATTAGATATCCATGAATTGGTTGACCCCACAATTAATTTAAAAAGAATTTTAGTTAATATTCAAATATTCAAAAGTCCAATCAAATAACGTTATATTAGGAGAGGGAGATTGAGATTGTAGGCAAAATATAGAAAGAGTATGTAATATTACTCTTTTGGAAACTACATATTTCATTGTTTAGAAATTTCATGATTTTTAAAACTTGTTTTATGCGAGTATATATTAAATTGAATGATGAATAATATTCGATATTTCTTAAAGAAATATTTTATTTTAATTTACTAAGTCTAAACTTTTTTATATTGTTGTCCGAGCTCCTTTTTGTGAATTGTGAGATTGCCCTTCATATTTATAATTTCAAATTTTGAAAGTAAATTCATTATAACATAAAGTGATGTTAATAATTACATATACTTTATAAAATTTTAAAATCTTAAACAAGTTACAAAGATAATATATATTTTTCATAAAATTATATAGTGTTTTATGAGTTAGCTATTAGTTGCCATACACATTATTTTGTTTAAAAAAAATTACACATTCATCATTCACATTACCTATCATAACTAAAAGATATTGTAAATAAAAAGTTCAAAGTTTTACACATTGTAATAATTATAGCAAATGCTTTTAACACTAATTTTTTATCAGTTCATTAGAATAATGATTATTTTATCTATCTTTTTTTTTTTTTTTGAAATACTCATTATTCTTTACAAGTTAGTATCTATTCTTTTTTTTTTTGAATGTTAGTATCTATTCTTTTTTTTTTGAATGTTAGTATCTATTCTATTCTATACTTTTTAAACATTTTCAGGATTCAAACCTATGACCATCCATTTGGAATGGTAACCGAGATGCCATCACATTACATGGTATCTCATTTTCTTTGTCTTGTTTATTATTTATTGGTTAAACAAATGATTCTTTCCATACTTATATTCTCTTAACACTTTATTATAATTTTTAAATTTGATTCTTTGCGTTTAATAGTACTTTTGATATAGTTTATAAATAAAATTTTTTTTATATCAATACTAAACATTTTCTTTGAAACACTCATAATTCTCTATAACGTAGTATCTGTTCTAAATTTTCTTAATTATTTCTCGCCAAAAGAATAAATGTCTCCACACAAAAATTAAATATTACAAAAATTAAATTGTAAATAATTCGAATTAAGCTTAACCAACACATAAAAGGGACCGGTGGAGTATTATTATTATTATTATTATTGAATGCTATTATTATTATTATTATTATTATTATTATTATTATTACAACGTATTGTATCAAAATTACTTACTTTGTAAAGCTAATAAAAATTTGGTCAAATACTTGGAAATAGTTGGAATGTCCTTGTTATCTAAGATAACTAAGGTTATATTTAGCTAGTTATATAATATTCCTGTGTTTGGTTGAAGATATCTAACATTTCCTTGGAATTTTATTTAGCCTCCACATCAGCATTTTCCTTATTTTGAAGGGAATGTAATTCCATTGATTTCCTTAGGTTATGTAACATTCCCTTGCTTTTTTACATAGTCTACCCTCCACTTTTTTACGAACTATGCAACCTTTTGAACTTCATATATTGAAATGCATGAAAAATGTTGAGGGTATTAAAGTAAAATAGCCATTATAACATAAAGAACAACCCTTCAACCAAACAGCTTTATATTACATATCTCAGTTTTAACCAAACACAGGATCCTAACATTCCCAACAATCTAACATTCGCTAAGGTAATCTGACATTCCGTGAAACCGAACGACCCCTTATGTACTTTTAAAATGGTATATTAAAGGACAATTATTAACACCACTCATTAAATTTGATCGTTAATATGGAACCCCACCCGACCCACCGTGTGTGTGTGTGTGTATATATATATATATATGAGTTCCCGTGTGGTTGGGTGTGTTAGATGCGGTTATTGGGTGAGATGAGGGCCATTGATATTGTCAAAATCAATGTCTAAGATTAGCAAATTTTTTAAAAAAAAAAAAAAAAAACAAAACAAACGCGGTGACAATTCGGTCTGTTTGCATCTATGTCAAATTTAAGGTGCGTGGTTTTTGTGTTGTGTGCTTAAGGTGCGTCAGTTGTTGAAATTTAAGTGTGTCGGTCTAAAGCTTTAGGTGCATGGTTTGTGTGCTTAAGGTGCGTCAGTTGTTGAAACTTAAGGTGCGTCGGCCTAAGGTTTTAGGTGCGTGATTTTCCTTCTTAAGGTGCGTCAGTCTAAAGCTTTAGGTGCATCGTTTTTTTTTCTTAATGCGCGTTATTTTCCTTCTTAAGGTACTTTGTTTTCTTTCTTAAGGTGCGTTGTTTTACGTATAGATATTTTTATGTCCACCTGATCACACAACGAAACTGAAAAATAAAACCAAACAAAACTGGATAATATGCTGCTAAATTGTTATTGCTGTACTTCAATTCAAATATGATGTCATAATATACATAAAGTGTAATACGCTGCTGTAATTTGTTAATAATATGATGTTGTTATACGTACGTTTTTTTTCATTGATTCGAACCGTTGATCTTGATTTGATCAAAGACTCAAATCTAACTGCATCCTCGCACCTGAGCAAGTTTTCGCACTAGAACTCATCCATATATATATATATATATATATATATATATATATATATATAGAATCGCACTCAGGTGCGAATGCTTCGCCCAGGTGCAAAATAGGAATGGATTCTGTCCGTCCACGTGTCCAGATCTAATGGATAAGAAACACTGATTTTTTTAAAAAACACGGTGGCATTTTCGTAAATAATTGAACATCGAAGTGCAAGTAAAATGTATTACAAGTGCATGTAAAATGTATTATCGGTGCAAGTAAAAATTTACACTGAGCATCAATACTTAGTTGCACCTATAGTTCTAAGTAGTTGCACACATAGTTATAAGTAGTTGCACCTAGGTGTATGAATGTTTGCGAGTGGATTTCAGGGGTATTACTACTCGCTGAACTCAGATCAATGAATGTTAACAAGGCAAAATTACATGCACTTATAGGTGAAAGTAGGTGCATTTGTAAGTGATTTTACTTGCACTTCGATATTCAATTATTTACGAAAATGCCACCGCGTTTTTTTTAAGTTATTAGATCTGGACACGTGTCGCGCGCTGATTCGTTCGCATTTCCCTCCTGAGCACTTATTCGCACCTGAGTGCATCCATATATATATATATATATATATATATATATATATATATATATATATATATATATATATATATATATATATACTAGTATGTAGTTAATTATAAAAGGAGTTAATACCCAAAATGCTCATTGGCTATAGTGATTTTTCTCAATTTCGTCCTAAACGACTTTGGTGACCCAATGTAGTCCCAGACTTTTGTGTTTTTGTTCAATTTTGTCCTCCGTTTATTATTCCGTCTATTTGGTGTTAAATAGAGGGATAATTTAGTAATTTCAATATTGGCATCTCTTTACTCCTAGATCTGCGAAGCGTGAAATCCCTCTTTCTTTTACGAATTACCCCTAGAATTACTCTCAAACATGTGAATATAAAATTTGATTCGCACGTTTGGGAGTAATTCGTAAAAGAAAGAGGGATTTCGCACTTCACATGTCTGAGAGTAAAGAGAGACCAATATTGAGATTATTGAATTGTCGCTTTATTTAACACCAATTTGACGGAATAACAAATGTGAGACTAAATTGAGCAAAACCACAAAAGTCTGAGACTATATTAGGTTACCAAAGTTGTTTAGGACGAAATTGAGAAAATCCGTTATAGTCGATGGCCATTTTGGGTATTAACTCATTATAAAAGTTTCTATAACTATGAGTAACTTTTTACTATTTTTTATATCTCTAAACTACTAAGTTTATTTTTAAAAATTAACAATTTAGTTATTATATTTGAACATTCCTATTATTTTATGTTTTAGTAGTATCACCAATAGCACATTTTAGAAGGTGTCCAGACGTGTGGGGAGAGTTTGAGAGCTTGGGGTGGTCGACAGAGACGAGAGTATCGGCGGGAGGTGGAGTACTGTAGGAGACGCATGGAACAGTTGCGGGGTAGGAGGGATGTGCGGGGGGTGAGTGAGTTCAAGGCTGTTCATACCAAATATTTGGGGTTGCTGGAGAGTGAGAATGGTTATTGGAGGCAGTGCGCGAAGCAATTTTGACTGCGGGAAGGGGATTTGAATACCCGTTTCTTCCATAATAAAGTTAAGGCTCGTCGTTGAAAAATACTCTTAGGCGTATAAAAAATGAGTGTGGTGTGTCGGTGTCGGACAGACAGGAGATTGGGAGGGTTGTGTTGGGCTATTTTGGAAATCTGTTTACTACGGCAATAGGGGATAGATTGTGGGGTGGTTATGGATTCTATGCGGGGAAGGGTAACGGAGGAGCAGAATAGGGGGTTGTGTGCAGTGGTGACGGAGGGGGAAGTACGAAATGCTTTGTTCTCAATGTTTCTTGATAAATTCGCGAGGCCTGATGGTTTCAACCTAGGATTTTATCAAGAATATTGGGATGTTGTGGGGAAGGAGGTGGTTCTGTTATATATGAGGGTGATGAGGGAAGGGAGGTTGCCTGTAGGGGTTTAAATAGCACTCATATTGTTCTTATTCCAAAGAAAAAAACACTCGAAAACCATGGGGGATTTACGCCCGATTGTTTTATGCAACGTTCTTTATAGGATTGTTGCTAAAGTATTAGCAAATATGCTTAAAGGGATGTTGGATGGTCTCATTGGTGAAGCCCATGGTGCTTTTGTGCCGGGTCGATCTATTGTGGATAATGTTCTTTTGGCTTATGAGATTAACCATTTTCTAAATAGGCAGTATGGGAAGAGGGGTGAGCAGTATGTGGCCTTAAAGCTTGATATGAGCAAGGCATATGACCGGGTGGAGTGGCCTTTCTCATAGCAGGTTCTTTTGAGGTTGGGGTTTGATTGTCATTGGGTAGGTTTGGTCGTGAAATGTGTTACTACTGCTTATTATCATGTTCTTATCGAAGGGGATGAATGGGGTCCTGTTTATCCTGGCCGGGGACTTAAGTAAGGGAATCCTTTATCGCCTTATCTTTTTTTTTTTTTTTTTTTTTTTTTTTTTTTTTGTTGATAATGGAGAGTTTTAGTAGTCTTTTGCGTGTGAGGGAGGAGGCTGGTCAGATCCATGGGGTGACAATTGCTCGGGGGTTCTTGCCGTTAGCCATTTATGCTTTGCGGATGACCTCCTCATTTTTTTCGAAGCCCATTGTAGGGAGGCAGGGGCTATTAAGGATATGTTGAGTATTTTTGGGGCTGCTTCAGGTCAGGTAGTGAATTTTGATAAGTCAGAATTAAATTGGGAAGGGAGGGGAGGGATGGGGGGATGTGGGGGCAAGATATGGATGTTGTTTGTGGGGAGTTAGGGGTCCGGTGTCCCAATTTGGGTGGTCAATACCTGGGGCTACCATGCCTTGTGGGTAGACGAAAGAATGATATTTTAGGGTGGAATAAACAGAGGGTTAATGCTATGATTTATTCTTGGACTAACCGTCATATGTCTAGAGCTGCCCAAGAGATTATGATGAAAACTGTCCTTTAAACTATACCGAATTATGCATCGCAAGTCTTTTTGATTCCCTTGGGTCTTTGTAATGAGCTTGATCGTTTCTTTAATTCCTTTTGGCGGGGTGGTGCGAGGATGGTAGATCATGGGGGTATTCGGTGGAGAAGGTAGCCAAACTTGTGTGTCCCAAAGAAGTTTGGGGGTTAGGTTTCCGGCGTATGCATGCTATCAATATTGCTCTTTTGGGGAAACAAGGGTCGCGATTCATGACTAGGCCTGAGTCCTTGGTAGCTAGGGTGTTTAGGGCTAAGTACTACCCGTGGAATTTTTTTCATTATGCTCAATTAGGGACTGATCCCTCCTATGTTTAGAGGAGTATGTGGGAGGCTTGGGACAAGCTTCGTGGGGGCTTTTAGTGGATGGTGAGAAATGGAAGGTTGGTTCACGTTTGGGGGGATCCGTGGCTCCCGTCTCTTGACAACCCTTGTATTGACACCCCTGTGCATTTGCCCTTGCAACACATTATTGTTGATTGTTTGATGACTGAGGGGTTAGATGGTTGGGATTTGGAGATTTTAGATTACCTGTTTTCTAACCGGGATAAGCAGTTGATCATTAGGGTCCATATTTCTCATTCGAAAGGGGTGGATACCATGTTTTGGGTAGGGGTTGGGGATGGTGTTTATTCTGTTAAATCTGCTTATCGTCTTTTAATTGAGGATTGAGGGGGGGGGGGGGGGGGGGAGGGGGTGTCTCGTTGGGTTAAGATGTGGAATCTTCATCTTCCTCCTAAAGTTAAATGTTCTTTTTTTGGAATCTATGCTCAAAGTCTTTACATACTAAGATGATTCTTCTCTCTAAAAGGGTTAATTGTGGCGTTGCGTGTGTGTTTTGTGGTGTTTAAAGTGAGACTGTTGCGCATGTGTTTTTTTCTTGAGTTTGCTGTGCGTGTGTGAGGCTTATGGGTTGGGGAGGGGGGAAAAGGGGGGGGGGGGGTCATGTGGTAAGGGATGAGGATGTTTGGGATGGATTGAGGGTAGGTTTGCTAATCTTACTGTGAGTGAAGTTTGTCATTTTATTGTTTTGTGTTGGGGTATTTGTTCGCAGCTTTGGGAAGGAGTGAGAACCACACCTAGAAATGTTGTCCAACATGCTTTGGGTTTCCTTAGAGAATGGAGGCAACATCATGCGCATGGTGGTACTAGAAACCAGAATTGTGAGACATCGGTGATGCACTGGCAGCCTCCGGTACAAGGAAGTTTGAAACTGAATGTTGATGCGGCTATCCGGGAAGTAACAATGCGGTTGGACTAGCTGGGTTTTACGAGATTGGCATGGTCATTTTCTAGCTGTTGGAGTGGTGGGGAAGCATGGGGCTCTGCTTCCTAGGGATGCTAAGACTTTAGCTATTCCGGAGGCCATGAGTTGGTTAAAAGGTCTGCATTTAGATAATGTTATTGTGGAAACGGACGCCCACCTGGTTCTGAATCATCTTCATAATAATAACAATTTCTCACCGTTTAGTTTAATCCTTAATGATATTTTTTATCTTCTCGGTTCTTTTTCAAATATTTCTTTATGTTTTGTTAAACGTTCGGCCAATGTTGGGGCTCACTTGTTAGTTAGAAACGGGATCGGAAAGGCTTGATTCAAGTGTCTATAATTTTTGAATTTAATTTCAACATCATGGGGCTGCTGTTTCAAGTGTTATAGAATTGGTTTTAATACCAATTTAAATGACATCCATTGAATGCTATCACTCCAACACCCCTATATAAGAATGAGTTGGACAACAGAATTTTTACACAAGAAAAAAACATAATTTCCAGCCTCAAAACTCTCTGCTTCTACTATTTCTTTGCCTACTGTGTTCATAATCTTGCCTTGTTCGCCGGATTCCTTGTTTGGGTGCTCAAACATTGAATCACAAGCAAGTTTTATCCTGGGAAGCCTAGGCCACGAAGCTCCTAACACTTTTGGGAGGTGGCAAATAAGGTTTTAAGGAAAGAGTGATCGCTTGACTCTTGCAAAAACCCAACACCGAACACTAGCCAAATTCTCCATCTTTTATTCCCTTATTTTTTCCAGAAAAAATAATAATCTTATTTATTTGATTATTATTTGTTTTTCACCAACGAATATCCAACAATGACTTAAGTAATCTATAAAAGTTTCCGTGGTTGGTTTTCAAAAAAAAAAAAGAAAAAAGAGAGAAGGTTTTTACACGAGTTTTTAAATTTCTCTCTCCTAAGTGGAAGTAAGAGAAAAAAAGAGAGAGAGAATAAGAAAACTCATTGCAGGAGAACTTGATTTTTGGTCTCAACTGTGGGTCCCACCAAATTTTCCTTGCTTCTGCGCCTGGCTGCGTGCAAAGCAAACAAGCGCCCAGCCAAGTGCGTGTAGTGCACGCGTCCGCTAGGCACGTTTAGAGACTTTTTTTAAAAATTCTTTTTAATTTGTTGTTATTCTGACAATTTTTTTTTTTTTTTTTTTTTTTTTTTGCCTCCCTTCCTCCCATTTTATCTTTCATAATCACATATACAAAAACCACAAAAAAATCATTACTGAGGATGCCCTAATGAATTTTATTATTTTATTATGTATAATTAATTTAAATATTATTTTAAAAAATAAAATGATTAATGGTGAGTACTCATCGTGGACACTCACACCTGGTGAGGTAGAGTGAGTTTTAAAAAGTCCATTCGATACGAGTTGAGGGTGAAAATAAATAGAGAAAATATAAAATTGATCGAGTGATGATGAGAACTGTATGAATTGTATTGAATGAACTTAACTACAACTGTACAGATGCTGAGAATATATATACACGAGGAATCATAGAAAGACTAGAATAGAAAATCATACTATGACTCAAATACAAAAATCCTAATACTAATCTTAATAGTGATAAATGTATCCCTTCTCGACCCATTGCCATCCCTACATATTCCAGAATATGGTAATGAAACCTATGTATCTCTCAAACATCAAAGTACATCAAACATATGTATCTCTCAAACATCAAAGTACATCAAATCAAATGATATTCCAGCGAATTAAAATGTTACGTAGATTTTGTTTGACAAGTCTAATTAAAAAAGTAAGCTGAATTTTTTTAAAAAATAAAAATAAAATTGTATATTGAATATTAACTCTGTTTCTCACGTATCTAAACTTCGAATTCCTTCTTCCAGAGTTCCAGGTGAATATTTCACGCCTTGGTTGCTCACTCGCTGCTGACATTAACCTTTCTAGTAGTTTCTCCCGCAATCAAAAATGAGTTTCTTTGTATTGCCACAAACTGGAGTTGGATTAAAAATCCGATCCCTCTCTAGATTACTCTCTCGGGCACAACCAAATTAGAGAGAGGAAAAAAAAATCGAACTCATCCTGCTCAATTGCTGCAAAGTGGACGCTGTTCTCTATTTCGGAACCAACAAATTTTCCATTGCAGGTATCTATACCTTTTACTTGCTTCATTATTGAGATTTTTGAATTTTGAATTTTTTTTAAATATTGTTGTGAGGCTTCTAGGTTTTTTATGTTGTGAAAATTTTTCATTATGAGTCCATAGATGATGAGAACCAATGCCTTCTTTGTGGGAATCAATAAGATGTCTAAGTTTTATATTGTAAATTTTTTTTAAAATTTTTAATTAATTTATTTTTTTTAAATGTGGATGAATGCAAAGTGTTCGAAGAAATGTCTTAGAGACATTACTCTTCTGTTTTGAATTATAGTGATTTCGTTATATTATTTTTTATGTGGGTGGGTGAAACTATAGTGGTTTCTTTATTGTTCTTCAAGCTCTAGATGCGAATCACATTTGCAAACCACGTTGAATTCAAAGTAAATTGTATATATTTTGGTTTTAACTTGCAATTGCTGAAATAAAATTGTTTGTAGTTCAATAACGTGGAGAGTTAAGTAAAATCTTTTCCAAGGCATCGATTTATTAAGGAGTCATTGCTGGTGCCAGGAGTACTGCTATTAATCTAGGTTTGTTCATCATTCATCAGACGCAACAGCACAATGTAAGAATTGTATATCTTGTTCTTCTCAATTGTTATACAAGTTTGGTTCTGTTTCTTCTTTCTTTTGCATTTCACATTTTAATGTTCTTGGCATGGGAATAGTTGGCTGTGTTATTATTGGGAATTAAAAGAATTATGTTTCTGAAAGTGATTAATTTTTGCTGATTTATGGAGTTTTTCTGAGCAGGGTAGCTGTGAAATTCAAACTTACTGTTCCTGAAAATGTTGATGGGATTGCGCTTGATCCAGAACCTGATTGGAGCTTTAATGCTCTATTACTGGAGCTCAATTCAATTGAAAGGAAGATTACTGCATCTCCAAAGTTTCCAGCTTATACCAAAATGCAACCACGGTCTGTATTTGTAGTATGAGTTAATTGACTGTATCTGCATTAGTTGATGGTGAATTAGCATCCATGTGATGACATGTGCTTTCTGTTCTTTCTCAGGGATCTGTCTACATCAAAAAGTGGTGCTCGGACGGGTTTTGTGATGCGGGTGGAGGAGATAGTAAGCGATAGCGAGGATGAGGTTTCTGAACAATCTGCCACTGTGGGAAAGCGGTTCAACTTTGACGAACTGTATACAAGGTACCTACTCATTGATTGTGTTGAATCAACTAATTAACAATGAGATACATATGTATCAATAGAAAGCCTCAATGAGATATAAGGTACTTTGTCCACTAAAGAAACATTGAGATTTGAGATAAAAAAGTGCACTTTCACAATGATTATTAATTATTTATATGTGCAATCTCTTTTCACAATTTATGGTGTTTAATAAATTTGAGGTGCGTTTCTCCTCCCTTTGAAATGATATGATAAAACACAAAGTACATTATGGCCTATGGATAGGTTCTTGATAGTTTAGTATTAGTTTAATAATGTTAAAACTGCTAATTAAGTTATTTGATTGTTGTTTGTCCTCACTTTTCTTTAGTGCTGAATATGATATTCTATATTTCTTCAGTGATAGTGATATTTCAAAAGATCAGTTAGCCTTTGAAGCTGAACATCATCTAATGGATAAAGTGGGGTTGGTGGAAGGTGCTTTGTCTGAGTTAACTCATGACCATCATCTTAGTGCAACGGTAGGCAACTTTATTCATTTACATTCTATTCTCTCCATATAATGATGTTTTAAAACAGCGAGAGTTATGTTTTATTTCAAAATCAATTCCAAGTACTTTTATGTTTTCATGAAAGCTGCTACTTTGGCAATCTAGGGGTATATGAACATTACTAGTATTTTGTTTCACAAACTTCTCTGTTTATCCTGCAAGAGCATAAACCTCATCCCTTTTATTCCTGTAATTAACAGGAGGAAGTTAGAACACAAATATTAGCATTAGAAACAGATCTGATGGGTGAACAACAGAAGTTTGCCTCTACACTTGCAACAGTTGTGAAGAATGCTGAAACACAACAGGAAATGGATCGGAGACTTGGCATGCAATATCAGCGCAAAATGTAAGCTTCTACATTTACTTAATCAGGAATGCCAACGTAAAAATATAAAACTGCATTTCAAGCATATTTAGAAAGAAGAATCTGTTCATGATATTTTGAATCTTTAACCATAAGATACTACTAACTGGTTTGGATTATTTTGTTATATACCAAGAAATGTTCTTTTAGTTGTTTCATTTTCTGCCTATATAGTGCTCTGGTATGAATTTAGGTATTCTTGACTTTTATTGGATTATATAATAGTGCAGAAGCACTTGATGATCACTTGATAGCCGTACAAAGGGATCATGAACATAGATCCCAAATAGAAGAAAGGAGAATAAGAGATGATGCAGCCCGTGAAGAGGCCAAAAAAAGAGAGAAAGTTCTTCAGGAAGAGAAAGCTAGGCTAGAAAAAATTAGAGCTGAAGCAGAGGTTTGGTTTGATTCTGTCTCATTTAATATCTTTATATTCCAGATAAATGTACAACCTGTAAATGTACTTGAATATGAAATCCTTACTATTAACATGTCTCTCTTACATGTCCCCAAAATCTCAGATTAACTTGTTTTATTTTTCTTATTGAAATTCCATGGCATATTTTTTACTCACTTACCTTTGTTTGTTTTATTTATTTATTTATTTAATTTTTATAACTGTTGGGAAGTTATCCTTTATATTATAGTTGTCACTTAAGTGCTTATAATTATTTTATTCTTCTTTTCCTAATACCAAATACTGTATTTATCAAGAGATTTATTTTTGTTTTGGATTTTTTTGGGGTAAAGTTGCTTTGTTTTGTGCAACATATGACTTCAAGACCTCAATTTATTGTTCAACATTTCTCACGGTTATCCTTTGACCATGTGAGCTGTTGCTGTTTCATCTTTTCCATCGAATTTTTTAATTACTTCATTTAAATACCTTTTTCTTGGACCATTCTATCTACTATGAATTACACTTATTCACTATGATACTCTTCTTGTTTTGTTAGAAAACGAACATTTTAAATAGAATACTCAGCTTTGTTAGTGCTCATAAATTTTTATTTACCAGATGCAAGCTAAACTAGAAGCCGAAAGAATTGAAAAAGCAAAAGTAGCGGAATTGGAAGCCCAGCGGAAAGCAGCTGAGGAGGCTGCAGAGAAGAAAGCCTCTGAGAATGTTAAGAATAATACAGCTGATGCTCCTGTGGTTGTAAACAAGGTCTCAGGGCAGGCAGTGGAATTAGGATCTGATGTACAAAATTCTCTACAATCACGAGGTGCATTTTGATCGTAGCCATTTTGGTGATTTTTTTTTCTTCATAATTTACAATTCAAAATGAGTATATCTTTTTGACACAAGTCACAATACACTTATTGTAAAATGAACATCACATATGTGCTTACTCATGGGTATCTGCCTTCTGAGGTTGTAATTTTGCATTGTGGCAGGAAAGATTGTCAAAGGTGCAGAAAATGCTTTGAATTTAGAGGAGAAAAGATTGAAGATCTATAAGGAATTAGCTGTAAAAAATGAGACTCTGGGTTTGGGCTCTAAAAGGGTAATCATTATCAAAAGAGCTTTATGCTTAGATTTGTTAACTGTTATCATTTTCTACTCTGAGGAGGAACATATAATTTCTGTGTATATTTAATCATGTACTCTATTTCACTTAAAAAAGTGTGGCTGAAGTAGGGTTCAAGTTCTCACATTTGTTTCGTGAGAATCTATTAAACATCCCTTATATTTTAACATGCAAGGATGAGATATAATGAATATTTCATCAATAAGGACATAAATTGTGGTTAAAACAAATTGCCCCACATTTTTAATTCCAATGATGGTAACTGACATTAATATTTTGTGTATAATACAGTATTATATTATGTCATTAATTATTGACAAACTTCTTTCTGAGCAGGAATATGAAACACATAAAAATGACATGCGGAGGAGGATTAGAACCATCTCTGGTGTAAAAGAAAATATCAGGTGAGAAGGATACCTATGTTTAGGCGACTAGGTCTATTTCCTATAGTTTCCAAATGATAAAAACTTTTTTGATAATTACTCTTGAAGTTGAACTAATTGTATTGTTTTTGATACACTGCCCACCTACTATTTCCTCTTCCACAGTGTGAAAGCAGATGAGTTGATTAAGTTAATAAATTATTCACCATGTCCTCAATCCATCAGCATTGCTATCTTTGCCGAACAGGTAAATGTTTAATTATTGTTTTTAGTAAGACTCTTTTCTCCGGTTTGCAGTTTACTGGCTTAATTTCTCTAATATAAGCATACTAAGCAAGGTGCCTTAGAGATTTCTGAAACTTTTTGAATCATACGCATTCCTTCTTTTGGTTAGTAGTTTTAGTTTATTATACTTGAAGAATGGTAGAGTTAAGATTAATACCTCTTCTCCCTTCTCTCTAATGGTGTCCTTTTCTGCATGGAGTAGAGAGCATTCTTGGTGGTTTGTATGTTCTTGATGCAATGATGAAGTATTTAAGCTCATTTTTGCAAACATATGCTTCATAATTCTGGTTTGGAGTAAACAAGTATACTGAACATGTTCCTGTTTGCAATATTGCAGGTGGTTTCCTGGTGTGTGAGTCGTGCTGGAAACTCTAACAGTATCCCTTATGCTTATGGCCGTGTAATTGTTCTTGTTACATCAAAGGTAAATCGTCTTGTTTCTTCCTTGCTATTTCAGGTAACTAGTAGTTATTATTGTCTACAGGACAAAGACGTCGAAGTAAGCTCTGAAAAACTGAGAATGTGTTCCAATTTTTAAATTAGTTGCAATTGAAATTGGAATGCCGAAGAACATGAGGGATTAAATTGATTAAAATGGGACAATAGCAAATGAATATAATTTTATCCTTCTAATTGATGTTGAATCCTTCCTTTGTGAGAGTTTCTTAACAAATATGAGAAATTGGAATGCCGAAGAACATGAGGGATTAAATTGATTAAAATGGGACAATAGCAAATGAATATAATTTTATCCTTCTAATTGATGTTGAATCCTTCCTTTGTGAGAGTTTCTTAACAAATATGTTGTGGTTGACTAACAACAAACACCCCCCCCCACCAAAAAAAAAAAATCAAAAAAGATATTTAATGTGCTCTCTCCTTTAAAAATTTCCATTCACAGCCCTTTATATTGAGATGGCTAACAAGTGATACAACTGAATCAGTTAGCTCTAAAAGCTTCATGGTTTGTTTGAAAAACAAAATGGACTCTTTTATTTTTCACTTTCTTTCTATTCTAATAAAATGCACCCGTAATTGTACTATTTAATTTGCCATCTCCTTTACCCTTATAAATTTTTGTTCTCTGCCCTTAATATTGAGATGGCTAACAAGTGATACAAGTCCAACTGAATCAGTTAGGTCCAAAAGCTTCTTATTTCTTGATTTTACTCTATTTTCTTTGACGTCAGGTCCCACTTGCAATGGATATTCTCATAGCTGAATTGAACAAAGTATGCATTTATACAGTCCCAAAGCATATAAGTTATTCTCAGGTAATTAATATTTCTTTGACATATTCAGTTAGTATTTTAACTTCCAGAGTGATCTATCATTTTGTTTCTTTTGGTGCAATTTGTGGTTAAAATATTTTAATGTAGCTAAATAGCATCAATGTTCCTGTTTCAATGTAATTTTTCTCAATCACGACTTAATTACCACGTGGACATAGTTGATTGAATTAGTTTTAGTTCTGGACCTCTGGTACCGTGACTATTGAGTTTTACAACTTTTGGTCCTCTAAATCTAGCAATTTTTGGACTGAAAATGGCACATTTTCAATAGTTTGGGATCAAATTTGGTAAATTTTAAACTCAAGGACCAAAAGTGGAAAAATAGAATAGCCGAGTGACTAAATTAACTCACTTTTGATTCTGTACTTTACCTTCCTCATTCGTACTTTCCCCGCCCCCTTATTGCTTGCTTAAGTACATTTCCCATGGCAACTTTCAGTCAGTATTCAAGACCAAAGAAGCTTACTATAGAGCTATCGGCTTTCAAGATGATGGAAAGATCGAAACTGTTGATAGTTATCTAAATCGGTTATGTGCCTACATGAAACTCTATGGAGCTCTTGTTCAGGTTTGCTGCTTCGTTTTTTTGTCCCCCCTTAGTTCTTTTATAACTAATAGAATTTGATAAGGGGTATTTATTTAATTTTGTTAGTTCGACTTTTTGAGTTTGTTTGTATCTGATGAGACGTGTCTTCCAGACCGAAGTTGAGGGCTTCCAAAACTTGCATGGCCACCAAGAAGGTTGGGCATGGTTGGCTAGATTCTTAAATGCGGTCCCGGCAAACTTGTATACTGCTACTGCGCTACAAGCATTTCTTGAAGTATGTTGGCTAACAACTATTTCTTATGCTCAGTTGAACATTATTTACGAGTTTGACTAGGAAGTTTTTCTCATATTACATATACTCATTTATACATTGTTTACAAGTTCAACTAGCTACTCTGCTCACAAGGTTCTCATGCCATATCTGCAGATGGCAGGTTTTGTACTATACAGGAAATACAAGTATCATTTCGAGAAACTACTGAATATCATTGCCAAAGACTTCATGAAAGCAATTGAAGATTTACAGTCAAGCCCAGTCACCACCAGGCTCCGGAGTTATATAGAGTCAAAGCAGTATCTGAATGAACCGGAAGGGTGGCGTCTCAAGACTTCCTTAGATTCAAGCTATTTTGTTCCTGATGGCTGATACAGAACGCAAGCAGTAACAACATAACTCCCAAATGAATTTCTGAAGCCCAAAGGTTATCACCCACATTGTCATTTGCTTTTATATGGGGAGTAAAAGGTGAAGAAAGGATGTGTACTTCCCCAAGATGTTGGTGCCTTGGTGGACCTCTTTTCAAAGCAGAACTTGAAGATCTGGGATCTACATTTTATCATTTTAAAAATTCTGAAATTTTGAGGATGTTTTTGCATTTTAAGCCTAATCTGTAGTATGCTACTGAGTATCTGAGTATCGAGTGTAGTAGTTGTTGGCAGGTACCATATAGGACTAGCAACTGTAATTTTAAAAAAAATTATGTATAAATATTAGTTTATTAGTTTCTTTTTAAGAAATTTATTTTTGAATATTTTAAAATTAAGGTAACGATCGTAAAATTTTATAAATTATGACACAATGTTTTTGAAATGTGAATTTTTTTTGTGCATCAGCAAGTAATATGTATAGTATTTCGAAGGGTGTCCTGAAATGGAAAACTTTTTTATGGAGAGTTTTTAGAGATATCCTTCCCACCATAAAAAACTTGTTTATAAAGAGGGTGGAAGTTGATTCTTTATGTGCCATGTGTGGTATCACATATGACACCATGCATTCTTTGGTGTTGTGTGATTTTGCTAAGCCGTTTGGAGAGAATCCCACCTCTCAATTCCTACTAGTGTCATAAATGTTTTTCATTCCTGGTTTGAAGAAGTATTGAGTATTCTAGACTCTAACGAAATATTCCTCATTACTACTATTCTATATTTTATTTGGAAGGCAAGGAAGGGTGCAATTTGGAATGCGTGTCTCCTAGCCCGGAAAAAGGTCGTGGCATCCGCTAGGTTCGCTATGCATGCATGGCGTTGTGCACATACGGATGCAAGATCATCGGCTGTTGGAGCTGCTACCGCTGTCGCCACAATCTGTCGAAGACCACGCTGCTGCACCCATGCACGTCACTGCCTCGGACCACACTGCCATGCCGCAACCTGCTGCCACAGAGAGTACGGCCGGGCTGCGGTCATGTCGATTCGACGCCGGTTTTCGCTCATTGTCCAACGAAGCTACGGTGGGAGCGGTATCGTTCGATGAGAATGGGGCTTATGTTGCGGCCTTCAATGCTTTGTTACCGCCCTGCTTTTCACCACTAATGGCCGAGGCCTTTGCATGTAAAGAGGTTCTATCTTGGTTAAGAGATCGTGGGGAGCGATCACTTGAGTTGCTCACGGATTGTTCGAGTCTACAGCACTGCTTATTTTCGTCTACGGAGTCAGTTCGTTCCTACGTCGGCTATGCCTTCGACAGTTGTAGATTTACTATTTCTTTGTTAGACCATTGTGTAGTCAGTTTTATACCTAGATCGTCTATCTAATTTAATAGCTCATACTTTAGCTTCTATTACTTTTACTCAGCCTTCTGCTATGTACTGGGAGTCAAGCCTTCCTGACACTATTACATCTTTTCTCTAATATATGCCTTATTGGTTGCCTTCAAAAAAAAAAAAAAGTTTGAAGGGTGCCAAGCACTTTGTGTTCAGCCCTGTGAGACTATGACTATCCTTGAGAGAAGGTCATGATCAAATTTCGGTGATAGGGTATTGACTATTTGGGCTACAACAGAATCGATAGCATTCAAACTAAAAGTTTGAAGAGATATGGACAATCCCTCGAAGTAGAGATTTCCATGGTTTGGGTTAAGCAACTTCTCTTAGAAGGCATAGACAAAATAGTACCAGTTAGAAGTCTCAACCAAGTTGATCTTGAGTCGGTTTGTGATGTTTTTAAATCTTAATTTCCTTTTTATTCAATAGTTTTTGTTTGTCAAATTTTATTATTTTGTATTTTGTAATTTCAATTAATTAAAACACTAAAAAATAATTACTAAAATTAATGTTTATGTCTTTGAGAGTGAAAAATAGACTCTAAGTTGAATACTTGAATAAATTTTGAAATTTAAAAGTTTGAACGAGTTTTTTGCACTTTTGGTCCCACGACTATAGTGACACTATCAGAATTGATCCACGACTTTCAATCCTTGCAATTTTAGTATATAACTATTATTTTTTTTGCAAAAATGGTCCTTCCGGTCACTTTTTCGTCAAAATTTCATCGGAGTAAAATTTTTTTCATTTTTAAGAGGGCTAAATTTGACATGTTTAAGAGGGCTTGTATTACTCATTGTTTGCTGCCATATTTTGCAATAAAGAATTGTTTTTGATCTAGAAAGAATTGTTAAGGGAAATGTCAAATTTAGCCCTTTTAAAAATGAAGAAATTTTACTCCGATGAAATTTTGACGAAAAAGTGATCGGAAGGACCATTTTTGCCAAAAAAAATAATAGTTGTGGACTAAATTGCAAGGTTTGAAAGTTGTGGATCAATTCTGATAGTGCCACTAATGTTGTGGGATCAAAAGTGCAAAAAACTCAAGTTTGAAATAAATGAAGTAATGAACTATTTGTGATCGTAGAGTTAGAGAAATTGCTAGCTCTGGAGGAAAACTGTTCTCTGTTTACCAACAGAAAACTGTTCTCTGTTTTCATTTTCTAATTTTTCAGTTTTCATTCTTTGTTTTCAATTCTATGTTTTCTGTTTAGAAAACTTGTTTACTAACATAAAACTGTTCTCTGTTTTCTGTTTTCTAATTTTTTAGTTTTCACCTAAAATTTAGTTTATTGAGTTCAATCAAAATCTAAAACATTATATGGAGTTTAATTCTTAATTTTGATAATGTAAATAATGTCTAACTTTAAAGTGTAAGCAAATAAATTATGTTTAAATAAGTAAGGTAAGTAGAAAAGATAGAAGATAGTGATAAGTAAAATAAGATGATAATGAATGTAATCATAGTAATGTGGTTATAGTGACATATAACTAAATAGATGATAGATGATTCTGTTTTCTATTTTGAAAACAGTTTTTAAGTGTGTTTCAGTTTTCCGGAAATTTTCAGAAATTATTTTCAGTTTTGAAAATGGAAACTGTGTTAGTAAACATGTTTTCTGTTTTCTATTTTCCAGTTTCCGAAAATTCTCAGAAATTTCCAGTTAGTAAACGGCCCCTTAAGTTTCCCTCGAACCCCCGATTCAAAAAAACATATTAAAATAGTCAATTGTGAATTGATAAAAAAAATTATGTTAGATTGATACGGAGTAAATTATATAAGGCATGCACTTAAATTTTGAAAAAAAATTAAAATACTTACATATCTTCAATAATGTAAAAGAATAAAATCTCACATAATTTTAATTAGTGTGTATCCCATTCTCATTCTTGGTCATATAGGAGCCACAATTTCCTAATGAAGAGGATTGGAAAATCCCATATGAAAAGTTAAAACGATTGTAGAAGGTGTTAGTAGTTTGTATCTTATTATTTTTTTTTTTGTCCATAAAATTAATGTTGTGTGGTATAATTTTTATTTGAGCTTTGAAAGTTCTTTTTTTTTTTTTTTTTTGAGGGCCAATCTTGCGATTGTATTAATGAATCAAAGTCGAAATAGCGTCAGGTGGGATAACATCCCAGTACATAACTTGATCTTGTGTAAATGCTAACGTAGCTAAAGTATGCGCATGTAAATTAACCTGTCTAGAGATGTAATCCAAAGTAATACGATTAAATAAAGACATAAACGTTCTGCACTGGTCAATTGTGACCCCAACGTACGAATGGATCGGCGTGTGATGGCGTCGAATAATCGTAGCCAATTCCATGCAATCTGTGAGTAAACTTACTGATGTGTTGCTTCGTTCAAGTAGCCAGGATAGTGCTTCCTTGTATGCCTGGGCCTCCGCCATAAGTGGTGAAAAACAAACCGGTAACTTGCCATTCCTTGCTGCCACAAAAGAGCCATCTGGCGCTATTATTATCATGTCGTACGTAGCCTCGCCCGTGTCGTGCCTGAAACCCGCGTCTACATAACACCGTAGACTGCCCTCCCCTGAACCGTTTAAGTGCTCCGATGCTGCTGCCAGCTCGGTTCGGCGGACATGGGCAGCGCCGTATTCCTGTAGTGCTACAGTGGCTGCTCTGGCTAATTGGGCAGGCCGCATCATTGATCCCTTCCAGACAGCTGAATTCCGAGTTCTCCAAATATAATATAATATTGCTACCATTAACCGGGTCTGCTCCTCCGTTAAGACCGACATAGCCCCTTTTAGCCATGTTGTAAAAGAGTCTGCAATAATATTAATAACAGGCAATTGTGTTATATTCCAAACAAGTCTAGAATATTCACAGAGTACTAAAGCATGTAACACATCTTCATGATCTAAACCACACATTGGGCATGTTGGTTCCACCTCCACCCTTTTAAATATCAAGTTTAGGGTTGTTGGCAAAATGTCACATATGGCTCTCCACAAGAAAGTTTTCCACTTGGGGGGACTTTTATTTTCCACATTGCAATCCATTTATCAAAATCCGCTGGATTATTCTCATAATCACCCACAATATGCCTATAGGCATTCTTTACTGTATATATCCCCTTGGGGTCACTCATCCAATACCATGAGTCCTCATACTCAGGACTCACAGGGATCATATTTATTCGCTCCACATCTTCAGGAATAAATAAGTCAGACAAAATATGTGGATCCCAGGTATGAGTCTGTAAATCAATTAATCCTGCAACTCGCGCTTCTCTCAATTGCTGTGGCATTTCTGTTTGAATCAATGGGCTAGGATTATCTCGTAACCACGGATGTCCCCATATTAAAGTTGTCTGCCCATTCCCAATTCTCCTTCGCACCCCTGAGACTACCATTGCATGAGCTGCCATTATACTTCTCCAACAGTAACTTGGGCAATTACCAATAGTTGCATCTGTAAAACTGGTTGTGGGATAATACCTTGCCTTATAAACTTTAGCCACAAGTGATTCTGGGTCCGTTAAAAAACGCCATGCCTGTTTACCCAGCATAGCTAGATTAAAAGCCCTTAGTTCTTTAAAACCCATACCACCATACTTCTTTGGTATGCACAACCTGTCTCATGCCTTCCAATGTATTCCCCTTTCTCTTCCATTCCCCCACCAATATTTATTCATAGTTCGCTCAATTGACTGACAAACTGTCTCAGGTAACAGGAAAACACTCATCGAATAGGTAGGCATAGATTGCGCTACACTTTTCAATAACACTTCCTTACCAGCCTGAGAAAGTAACTTTTTACTCCACGAGCCAATTCGTTGCCTGATCTTTTCCTCCACATACGAAAAAACAGCTCTCTTATTTCTCCCTACAAAGGAAGGTAGGCCCAAATATTTTCCAAAATTGGGTGCTTGCACCACCCCAGACAATCCGCTATCTGCACCCTGTCAGCCTCCTGGGTATTTCTGCTAAAACATATATTAGATTTATTATAATTCACCACCTGGCCTGACAATTTCTCATACCTTTCAAGGCACTGCCTTATAACTCCCGTCTCCTGGATATTTGCTTTAAAAAATAGGAGACTATTATCCGCAAAAAATAGGTGCGATACAGGTGGCGCCCCCCTTGCAACTCTGCACCCATGTATTGAGCCTGCCAACTGTTCATACTGTAATATCATCGAGAGAGCCTCTGCACAAATAATAAATAAATACGGGGAGAGAGGGTCTCCCTGCCTGAGTCCCCTGGTTGGTTTTACATGCCCCCTGCTATACCATTGACCATTACAGTATAATTAACAGTCGTTACACACAGCATAATGAGCTTTATCCACTTCTCACTAAAACCCATAACAGTCAGCATCTTTTCAAGAAAATTCCACTCCATTCTGTCATAGGCTTTTGACATATCTAACTTCAAAGCACTCCACCCCACTCTACCACACTGCTTTCTATTCAGATAATGCCCCACCTCTGCTGCTACTAGAATGTTGTCAGTGATTAGCCTTCCCGGGATAAAAGCACTCTGGGATTCTGATATTAATCCTCCCATTAGTGTTTTCATCCTATTTGCTATCATCTTGGCCATAACTCTGTAAATGACATTACTTAACGCAATCGGCCTTAAATCTGCAACTGTCTCAGGCATCTCTTTCTTCGGTATCAAAACAATGTTAGTATCATTCAATCCCTCGGGGAATACACAGGAATTCAAAGCATTCGTTATAAAGCCAGATACATCTCCTCCCACTATCTCCCAAAACTGGTGGTAAAAACCCGGGTTTAACCCATCCAGACCCGGTGCCTTATCTGGATACATTGCAAAGAGAGCCTCTTTAACCTCATTATTTTCAAAAGGGCGGTCAAGCATCACATTCTGTTCTAACGTTACTCGTGGGGCTAG
The DNA here is from genome assembly GCF_001879475.1 of Ipomoea nil. Classification (NCBI taxonomy): domain Eukaryota; kingdom Viridiplantae; phylum Streptophyta; class Magnoliopsida; order Solanales; family Convolvulaceae; genus Ipomoea; species Ipomoea nil. The sequence continues at coordinate 8,816,247 of NW_017617471.1, forward strand.
GACCCCAAAAAGTGGATCATCACAACTCAATCCACTAGAGGTAAAAATATTATCAAAGTAATTTTGTATAGCTGCATGCATATCATCCCCCTCCACCCAATTACCAGCATTACATTTAATACTAGAAATAAAATTCTTTTTCCTACGTGCAGAGGCATACCTGTGATAAAATTTTGTATTCGCATCAGCCCCGCGTAGCCAGTGCTGCTTAGCTCGCTGCCTCCAGAACACATCCTCCTGGGCCTCGATTCGTTTCAGGGAATTCTCAATCTGTTGGTACTCAGCTAGCGCTACCAAATCTCGCCTATTTTGTATGGCATCCTGCCTTTGCTGTAGCTGGTTAATTCGTTTCCCGAATTTATGAAACTGGTCTCCCCCCCACCGCATTAATTTTTCTCCACACAACTGCTGGCAATGCAGCAATCCCTCCGTCTTCCCCTCCTGCCAGGCCGTTTCTACTACCTCTTTGCACCCCTCATCTAATAGCTAAGCCATTTCAAACCTGAATCTCCGCGGCCCCTTTCCCCTCGGCATGCAGATCGCATTAATACTGAGGAAAAGGATCGAGTGGTCCGAGGCCCGGGTTCGAATATTCTCCAACCATGCATTCTCATTGAGCAGACCCCAATCATTCGTTATTAAAGCCTTATCCAACCTTTCCTCTATCCAATTCGGCGTCCCCTTTCCCTTCTGCCACGTAAACTGGTGGCCTCTCATTGGCATTTGCATCAAACCACAGTCATCCACAGCATCTCCGAAACCCCGTAACAGACTATTAGGATACGGATTTCCCCCCTTCTTCTCATGCTGATATAGCAGATTATTAAAGTCTCCTATCACCACCCAGGGCAATAAGGATCTAGTCTTCAGAGTACCAAGCAAATCCCATGTCTCCTCCCGCCTACCACGCTCAGGGATACCATAGATACATGTCATGCGCCATAACTTATTAAACAAGCTTACTTCCACATCAATATGACTCTGCGAGTAAGTTAAAAGCCTCACCGTATTATTCTTCTTCCATAAAAGCGCCATTCCTCCAATCAAACCATCGTTATCAACATAAAACAAACCTTCATACCCAAGCGTAACCCGGATCCGTTCTGCATGTATCCGTGGTACCTTGGTCTCCATCAAGAACACAAAATCCGGCTTCTTATTGGACGCTAGGCCCACGATCTGTCGAACTGTGCGTGGATTGCCCAAGCCACGACAGTTCTAGCTCAAAGTACTCATGATGATGGGCGGGGCTGAACACCAGCTCCCGCCATGGACAAGTTTTTTGAAACAGCCGCAATTGTTACCTCATCGTTTCCACTATCTTCTCCCCCCTCCGTCCCATGCCTACGACGCTTTGCCGTAGCCACCACCACCTCATCCTCAGACATACTCGTGGGTGTGACACCCCCACTTCCCTGTCTCCCATCTGCCACACGTAGCTTGACTCCCAGTGGTCGTGGTTTCCCGCCAACCGGAACAAGCCAGCTATCCCCAACCGCTCTAGGAGCGCTCCGGGATCCACCAGCTTGCATATCCGGGCCGTACAGGTACCTTTCCACCGGAATTGTAGCCTCCCTAGCGTGTATGCAGAAAGTATGCAAGTGACCCATACACCCACAAAAGTAGCAAAACTTATGCAGCTGTTCATATCTAAAATTTACCCATGCTGTAGTCCCATCTCTCTTCATCAACCTCACCCTTCTTCTAAGTGGCTTATCAACCGAGAGCGACACCCGAATACGGTGAAACGTTAGCCATGGCGCCCCTTCAAATCGGTCATCATGTTTAACAAAAGAGCCCAAAAAATTCCCTGCCTGTTCCAGAATTGCATGCGACGTGTATCCCTTTGGCATATCATGCAACTGTACCCACATGTCAATCATATCCAACTCTACATCCACAGGATTTACCCCATCCAACACCTCTCGACACACAAGAGCATTATTCTCAAAAGCCCAGGGTCCCCCATTCAGCACGTATTCCATATCCGTCTTATGGAAAAACACAAATAAGAACAAACCCCTTTGAATCTCCGTTACCTGTACTCCACGTACCGGTTGCCAAACAGACGCCAGAACCTGCCTCATAAAGTCTAGTTTTATCATCTTCTGCGTCAAAAACCGCCCGACAATCCTCCAAGTCTCCTCCTCCTCCTCCCTATCACCCTCTACCACCGCATCCCCACCTTCCGGCATAAACACCGCCCCCTCCTCCTCCATCAACGCCATCTCCGCCATCTCCGCCCATCTATCCGTCAACTCCGCCGCACCCCCCTCTACCCCTTGCTGGCGTGTAATTCCCCCCTCCCCCCTCCCATGCCGATCCATACTTCCTCTATTCCCTCCTCTACCCATACTGCCTACATCCCCTCCATTCAAACTGCCCACGCCACCCCCATGCACACCGCCTAGACCACCTGCCAACTGCCCTCCCCCACGCCTTAAGCCACTGCCACGTTCCACCCTCCCTCCACCTTCTCGTAATTCTCCTGTCGGCTGGGACCTTTCATTCGGACCAAAATCCCTTACTTCTTGCGCCCAGCCAGCAGTTCGCCGATCCTCCATGTTCCGACGCAAATCAACATCTTTCGACAAACCTCTATCACGCGTGTGTTCCATCTCGGCCAGCCTCTCATCACGTTGGTTGACCTCGCCATCCATAACAACATCATCAGCCATCCCTCAGGGAGGAAAAGAACAAAATTTGTCTGAAAACCTAGGAAAACCCTAGTAGGTCTGCAAAAACCCTAGAGAGAATCTAGAGAGAGAAATTTCCCCAAAAGTTCAAAAGCTAGTTCCAAAAGCTTTGAAAGTTCTTTAATTATAAAGATGTTAATATTTTTTTATTTTTTTTTCATGTGATCTGCAACAGTACAACATTTGTGATGGATGATTGTGAATAATTCCCCGATCACAAGAAATAGGGAAAAATTTGAAGTCAAGAATAGTTGTATTTTTCCCATTTCTCCTTCTCGTCCGATTGTCATTTCTAAATAATTTTCTTTATCTCTACTGTGATTCTAAGCTTAATTATTAGAGCCTTAAGCTTAATTTTCGTAATAGATGTATTTTCCTTACCTCTAGACTATCTATAACTAGCCGACTCAAATCAAGAAGACAAATAGGCCGCTCCCGCAAAGTTAAATTTGTAACTTTATGATTATCAAGTCAAAAACATAACCATCATTGTGATTAGACACTATTTTTAAAGTCAGAAGTTGACATATTTTTTAAGTTAAGGCGCCATGATGATGGAAAGTCTGAACTTGATCTTTTATGCATACATGAAAACTAGAATCTGACATGTTGGTTGATTGCATGACTAACGATTTATTTTCACAGTAGCTCTAAGACCGAAATCCTATAAATTTAGAATTAGTTCGATAACCCGTACGAGCTTAGCTCAATGGTTTAGTGGGCAGTATTTGAAAGAAGAGACCAAGATTTAAATTTCGACAACAGCATTATGGAAATTATGTCCAACGTAAACAAATTCCTTGTATGCACCGCATTTGTCCCTGTCTGAACCATTAAGTCACTACTCCGTATATAATAACAACTCCGGTTGTTCTCAAAAAAAAAAAAAAAAAAACTCCGGTAGGCGTTGGTCAGTTGCTGCCCATACTCCTGAACAGAAAGGGACATAGTTTATCGGAATCTTAGCAAATTTTGCTGCGTTCACACTACGTGTAAAAGAAGATTCCAAATTAGCGATAAATTGCACACTGCTCAAAGATAGAACTCCATAAATTGCACACGAGTCGAGGTAAAACCTGTGCTACGTGTCAACATCTCAATACTCCAACTTCATCACAACTACAAATACTTTGACACGTGTAAATCTGCTCTGGATAGGGATAAACTCATATAGACAGTACTGACTCCCCCACCACCCCATTATTATTTTTTTTTTTAGAAAAAATAATCCTTTTTCGGAGTTTATATTACGTCAATTCAAATTAAATAATTATATCCTTTTATATAACTTTACTTTTTTAACTGATAAGATCAATAAATTAATAAATAATTAATGAGTATAAAAATTATGACATTTGTCATGAGTTATACTCCGTATTATTTAGCTTAACATTTTGTACACAAATTTGGTTAACATATTAATCTTTTGAAACTCACATGAACAGCTCAGTAATAACAATTAATTTAGACAATGATTATATGTCAATTTTTTATATGATTTTATATGGCAACAAACTCAAGAATTCACCTTGCCAAATTTTGCACACTATGTGTATAGAATCGGGTTACATGGACTAAATATTTTCTGCATCTAATACGACAATATATGATTCGTATTTAATTAATAAATAAATTTCTTAACGCGAGATAAGGTTAGCCAATTTATGATAATCAATGAATAATTTTTTTTATTGGCACATTATATAGTGAAAAAAAATTAATAATTTACCACAAGATTTCAAGTTCGATCCTAAGTGATAATACATGACCTATTAGTATTTTTAGTTTGAGTCGGTAAGCTATGAATTAGTTTACCTTCTTGTGATCTTTTGTCGGCTAGAGTCACAACTCACAAGACAAAGATTATCCAGTATACATCCTAGCGTAGTGACTGCTAATTTTTTTCGTAACACACCAAAAATATTACTTTCCATTTAGTACCACCTTTTGCCACTCCTTGAAGATACACGCCAAAAAAAAAAAAAAAAAAAAAAAAAAAAAGGAAAAAGTACCCTTAAAGTTGAGCTATATATTTATTTGGCACGAGTACAATTTACCAACAAATTTCAATAACAAATTCACAACCAGTAAAAAAATTAATACATACAGAAAATATCATATACATTTTCAATAATTTATTATCAAGTTATCGAATAGCTCTTATATAAAAAACATCAATACTAACTTTTAAGAAAAGCACTACCTAATATACATAAACTAGCTAATTTATTCATTACTGAAATGCTCTACAAGGATATATAGCAACCCGCTACCTAATGTATATATATATATATATATATATATATATATATATATATATATATATATATATATATATATATATATATAATCGCACTCAGGTGCGAATGCTTCGCCCAGGCGCAAAATAGGAATGAATTCTGTTCGTCCACGTGTCCAGATCTAATGGATGAGAAACACTGATTTTTTAAAAAATGCGGTGGCATTTTCGTAAATAATTGAACATCGAAGTGCAAGTAAAATGTAATACAAGTGCATGTAAAATGTATTATAGGTGCAAGTAAAAATTTACATTGAGCATCAATACTTAGTTGCACCTATAGTTCTAAGTAGTTGCACCTATAGTTCTAAGTAGTTGCACACATAGTTATAAGTAGTTGCACACATAGTTATAAGTAGTTGCACCTATAGTTATAAGTAGTTGCACCTATAGTTATAAATAGTTGCACATATAGTTATAAGCACACCCAGGTGCATGAATGTTTGCGAAAAGTGAATGCTAACAAGGTAAAATTACATGCACTTATAGGTGAAAGTAGGTGCACCTATAGTTATAAGTAGTTGCACCTATAGTTATAAATAGTTGCACATATAGTTATAAGCACACCCAGGTGCATGAATGTTTGCGGAAAGTGAATGCTAACAAGGCAAAATTACATGCACTTATAGGTGAAAGTAGGTGCACTTGTAAGTGATTTTACTTGCACTTCGATGTTCAATTATTTACGAAAATGCCACCGCGTTTTCTTTTTAAGTTATAAAGTTATTAGATCTGGACACGTGTCGCGCGCTGATTCGTTCGCATTTCCTTCCTGAGCACTTATTCGCACCTGAGTGCATCCCTATATATATATATATATATATATATATATATATATATATATATATATATATATAATTAGGTTCTGATGCGGTTAGGGTGCCCAGGTGCGGTTGTGCGGTTTAATTTGGGTCATTCATCTTGCTTAAATCAACGTCTAGAATTACCAAAAAAAAATTTTAAAAATGCGGTGGAAATTTTGTAATTTTTGCAACTAGGTCAAAATTAAGGTGAGCGGTGCTGTGATTAATGTCCGTGAGTTTTGTATATAAGATGCGTGAGTCTTGTGCGTAAGGTGCGTGAGTTTTGTGCTTAATGTGCGTGGGGTTGTGCTTAATGTGAGTAGTTGTTAAAACTTAAAGTGTGGGCTTTTGTGCTTAAGGTGCGTGAGATTTGTTCTTAATGTGAGTTGAGTTTGTGCTTAATGTGCGTAGGGTTTGTGCTTAATGTGTGTGAGGTTAGTGATTAATGTCAGTAGTTGTTGAAACTTAAGGTTTGTGAGTTAATACTTAAAGTGCGTGAGTTTTGTGCTTAATGTAGTGCGTGAGGTTGTGCTTAATGTGCGTGGGTTTTGTACTTAATGTGCGTGACTTTGTGCTTAATGTGAGACATTTTAAAATCTTAAGTGTGTGAGTTTTGTGCTCAAAGTGCTTTGTTCTGTGCTTAATGTGCTTGGATTTTGTACTTAAGGTGAGTGATTTGTGTTCTTAAGGTGCTTTGTTTGTGGACTTAATGTCCGTGGTGATTTGTGTATTTAAGATGCGCCATGTTAATAATTAAGGTGCTTAATTTGTTTGTGGAAGTCATCCCCGCACTTGAACCCTTCCCTATATATATATATATATATATATATATATATATATATATATATATATATATATATATATATATATATATATATATATATATATATATATATATATAATACGGTTCAAATGCGGATGATGTGTTCAGGTGCGAACGTGGGGTGAGATGAGAGCTATTGATCTTGTCAAGAATAACGTTCAGGATTAACAAAGATTAAAAAAAATGCGGTGTCAATTTGGTCTTTTTGCATCTAGGTCAAATTTAAGGTGCATGATTTTTCTTCAAAGGTGCGTGGTTTTTGTGTTTAAGGTGCGTGGTTTTTGTCATGTGTGCTTAAGGTGCGTTAGTTGTTGAAACTTAAGTGCGTCGGTCTAAAGCTTTAGGTGCGTGGTTTGTGTGCTTAAGGTGCGTTAGTTGTTGAAACTTATGGTGCGTCGGCCTAAAGCTTTAGGTGCGTGGTTTTCCTTCTTAAGGTACGTTGTTATTTTTTATTTTTTTTTTCATTCTTAAGGTGCGTTATTTTCCTTCTTAATGTGTGTCAGTCTAAAACTTAAGGTGCGTGAGTTTGTTTCTTAAGGTGCGTTGTTTTCATTTTTTAAGGTGCACCATTTTTACTATTTTTTTCACTCAACGGTATAGTGGTGTTTTTCAGTTTTGGTCCCCAAGTTCAAAATAATCTGATCTAGGTTTTGTTGTTTTAAATTATCTACTTCAAAAGAAAAAAAAAATATGATAGCAATATAATAACAAATAGTAGAGTTGTTATCTTTTGAGTAAACCTGAAGAAGATGGATGCATTAATTGAGGACGCACGTTTTTTTTTAAGATTTGATCAACGGCTCAAATCTAACCCCATCTTTCACCTGGGAGCATCTCCGCAACACCAGAACTCATATATATATATATATATATATATATATATATATATATATATATATATATATATATATATATGTGTGTGTGTGTGTGTGTGTGTGTGTGTGTGTGTGTGTGTGTGTGTGTGTGTGTGTGTGTGTGTGTGCGCGCGCGCTTAGGATTAATGATAACACACCCCCATAACACACACCCTATGAGAAAACTAAGAACAAATCTCAGCTTTACATCTGTAAAAATTCAACGAATCTGATCAAATTTAAAAAAAAAAAAAAAGATGCGGTGACATTTTCGTAATTATCATCAACTTCACCATGCAAACTTTAACACTTAAATATGCAATCTTTAACAACTAAATATGCAAACTTGGTAAATTTTATAAAATCAATGAAAAAATTAAATTTTCAATCTAAACCAAAAATGTTAAATCATAAGTAGTAAAAAGTGAACTACAAAAAAAATAAATAAAACCAAAAACTAAGTCATAAACTCTAAAATCGAAATCCTAAATGCAATGCACTTTCGCATTTTTGCAAATGCAATCTTTTAATACTAAATACGCAAAATGTTAATACTAAATCTGCAAACCTTGAAAAGTCTAAAAATTGCAAATTTTGGTGTTCAAGTTTACATAGTAAAGTTGGTGATAATTACAAAAACGTCACCACATTTTATTTTAAATATGATGATCTGGTGCTTTCAATTTTTCCAGATGTAAGATTGAGATTGATTTTTAATTTTCTCCTAAGGACTTGTTCTCATACATACATACATACATGTATGTATGTATGTATGAATAAATTAGATTATATATATATATATATATATATATATATATATATATATATATAATTTATTCATCTACTTCACTAACAACCTAGTTGGTTCACATAATAAATTTTAACAGAATAGGAATTCTATTCCATATGAATATAATTGGTAAGGAATAGAATATAAATTATATTCTATTATTTGGTTCACTGAAAGCATATATAGTTTAGAAATGAGATTTTATTGTTTGGTTCGTTTAAGATATAAAAATAAAATAAGTTCGTCAAAAGACACAAATACACAACAAACAAACAAAAAAAAATCGAGTCAGTAGCTTTCAAAAAAAAAAAGAAAACACATTAAGAATAAAACAAAATATTGTAAGTATATAAGAAATCAAGTACACTGTACAAGTTATTACATTTAACATATGAGAATCACTTCCTATGTGAGAACTTGTGGACAAATCAAAACTATTGATCAGCAAGATCTGATGGATGAGAAATCAAGTAAAAAATGAGCGGAGTTATTTTAATAAATATTACAAATTTTTATAATGAGCGGGGTTATTTTCATAAATATTACAATTTTTTATAATGAGCGGGGTTATTTTCATAAATATTACGAAATTTTGTTTATTTTCAACCGTTAGATCTACTAGATCAATGGTTTAGATTTGTCACACGTTTTCACCTGATTATGGACACACACACACACACACACACACACACACACACACACACACACACACACACACACACACACACACACACACACATATATATATATATATATATATATAAGTGAGTTTAAATGAGAACAACCCCTCGTGTAAAAAAAACACCCATTAGAGTTTATCAGTTGTTGAAGATTTTAGTAAAAATACGCGACCAATTTTATAATGAATATGCTACATCTACTCCCAAACTCTAATATCAACTTTTACTCACACCCTCTTACTATTGATGCAAACAATTTTGGTAGGGCCCACATTTTGAAAAGAGTCATACTACATGTACTCCCAAATCTTACTTCCTCAATTTGATTCTCTAATGTAGCGAGCTCGAGCTCTAATAAGCTAGTTTTTTTTTCATGTGGGTCCCAATAAGTGTCTACATCAAAGTTTTGTGTTTGGGAGTAAAAGTTAGGAGTAAAAAATGATAGTACACATAACATTTTCCTTTTGAATTGAAAATGCTTTATCATAACTTGTCATCTGAGGATTAAAAAGTGATGGAGTAGGAACTAAGAGTATGTATAGTAAAACGTACTGTAATTTATAATTATTATACAATTTTAAGTTTGTAATGTTTATAAAATTGGCTCGATCTTTTTCGTTTTTTAGCAACCATAACCGCTGTTTATCCAAATGGATGTATGATATTAGTCATCATTTTTTACCTGATAGTTTGTTCTCAAATGAATTCTCTCATATATATATTTTGATGAACTCCCAAACATTGTCAATTTTATAATTATTATAAACTTTGAAGTTTATACTATTTATAAAACAACATCCTGCTATTTTTCTCCTTATTTTTTTTAGCAATCTCCAATCACTAATCTACCCAAATGAATATATCAGATCAATCATCATTTTTTTTTTTACTTCTAACTTTTACTCACACACACAAAATCTTGATGTAAAGATTTATAGTGAGACCCACATAAAAAAGTAGTTTATTAATACCTGCCACATCAGGAAATAAAATTTAGATAGTAAAATTTGAAAATTCATATAGTAGAACTATGTAAAACACGCATTTCTCTCTCTCTCTCAAATGGATGACTACTATTATACATTTAAAATTAACAATAATATCACCATCATAAAAAGTGTGTAATAATTGAATAAATTAAACACATTGATGTAACTACTAACTACTATATTATTATTATTAAATTAAATTAAGAACTTAATATATTATTAATACATTAACACTCAATGAATTGTAATGATTACAGTTAGAAAAACACAAAAGTTTTATGTAATTTTCAATCATCCCACCACTAGAATTTGATTCTGTGACCTTTCTTCAAAAATTACAGAGATGCAGTTTGTTATTATGTTAATTAATTATACATATATATATATATATATATATATATATATATATATAGGGACGGAGCCAGAAAATATGTTGAGGGGGGGGGGGGGGGGGGGGGCAAAGAAGTAAGGATGGATTCAATGGCGGATTCAGAAATTCTTTTTTGTGAGGGAAAAAAATTAAAATAAAAGAGAAAGTTTAAAAAAAATGAAATACTTAAAAAGTATAACAATAAATATTGTTGGATATAGCGAAAAATAAAACATATTAAAACTTTATAAAAATATTTATAACAAAATATGAAACATAATTAATTTGATAAAATAATTCGAATATAACACATTATAAATTACACATTCCATTATTAATATAAAGAAAGTTATAATGGAAGTTATATATATCATGCCAAAATTTAATTGTGTTAATAAAAAAAGTGAAGAAGACTGTGACATTGTCAATGCAAAGACTCGAACCTAGGCCATTCTAAAACTCATACACATTAGCTACCACATTGTCTATCACAGCTTTTGTTTATATAATTTGTTTTATAATACTTATATGAATAATGTACTATATATACATATTATATACAATATAGGGTAGGGGTGGGGTGGGGTGAGGGGGGGCAGCTGACCCCCCTGCCCCCCTCTGGCTCCGTCTATGTATATATATATATATATATATTCATCTGCCTTAACTTTACCTATAATTTATTTGCTATTTATTAATTAGATCAAATTTAAGTTTTCTTTTTTTCAATGATTTACTTTAAAATTTTTATACAACTATAAATAGAGCTTTTGTATTTAATAATACTTGTAATATAATATTAAATATAAAAAAAATTATAGTTAATATTAATTTAAATATTTTAAAAATTAAATGATAAAAAAATTTAAACAAAATTTTGTTAATGAATCAAGCATATAAAATGTAACTCAATAATTTGGAATAGTTGATAATCAAAGTATTAATATGTGCACCATGATTTAATAATTTGCACCATGTAAGCAGACGTGATTTGGGCTAAATCTGAATTAGTGATATTATATATGACAAAAACATATCAATTTATCTGAAGGATAACATAAAAATATATTCTCTGTTTAACCAAAATGATAAATAAAATAAAATATATTTACGTGTTTTTCTTTCTTACGTGGATATTCATAAAACTGCGTGCGCGAGGATCGGGATGACCCACCTTTGTTACTATAAATAGGTGTCCCATTTCGTGAATCTCAAAGTGTTCACCATACGACTGTCTTTTCGTACGCATTTCGTTTTCTCGTAACGTTACGCTAACAGAGGAAACTTTCTCTATGGATCCTTACCAGGTATCGCCGCTGTATTATCATCTGCGTTTGTTCATCGTGATGTTGATTTTTTTTTTTTTTTTTTTTCTGATTTTTGTGTTGTTCTGATTCAGTTAGTCAAAAGGCATTTGTTTATTTTTAATTTTTTTTTTTAAAAAAATATATTGAATCTGGTGAATTCCGATGCAGCACCGTCCGTCGAGCGCCTTCAATTCACCTTTCTGGACAACTAATTCTGGTGCTCCAGTTTGGAACAATAACTCATCCTTGACCGTCGGAACCAGAGGTATTAATTAATTAATTAATATATTGTACGGAGTACTATTTTTGCATCGCTATACTCTTCAGATTTTTGGTAGGTTTATCATGCGATGAATTCATGTCCAATAGAGCTTTGTTTCAGAATTTCAATGTTATGATTTCTTGTTATTATTATTATTTTTTAATTTTTTGTTCAGTGTTCCATGTATCACGTGTCATTTGGAATCCGAATAGATTTTGGTTAGGTAGTTGGTGTTAGGTTGCTAGCTTTCTTCTTCTTTGGATTAGGTTTGAATGTGATAATAGATGATACTTCAATTAGTTGGTATCTGTCCAGCTTTGTTTTCATTTGTTTGTTTGTTGTAAAAATGGGAAATTTAACTGTAAATACACAATGATTCTGGTAAGACTTGGACAAAATTTTGAACTCATTTCATTGCTTTACTCGATTAGGTTTTTTTGAAACAGTGATGCTGTGTTTGGATGGGTAGAAAGTGGGAGGAAAGAAAATTGGAGGAAGGAGTCTTACGTTTGAACCGAAAATGGGAGGCTGAGATTTACGAGTGAGAAATAGAGGGTGTGCATGTATTGAGAGGGAGAAATGAGTTTAAGTTGATGTACTGTGTTGTGATATATTGATATTTGTCAGGATATTAGGAGGAAAGGACTTTTCTATCCCCAATTTCTTTCTCCTTTATTTTATTTCTTATCCAAACAACAGGAACTATCCTACCCCATTTTGCTTCTGTTTTGTCCCCCTGTTTTCAACACATGACACATCCCAACACACTATAAATGAACTTAAACTTTTGATGCCACTAATAAGGAAGAAATTCAATGTGTTACAATTTATTTACTTGCTTTTGGCTTATTCTTTTTATTTTTTCCACATTACTTATGGGTAGTGGCTCTTTTGCCACCCATTAGACCCCCACCCTCTCATGATTTCTTACATTGTATCCAAGGCAAGAAAGAGAAACATTGCCTAATCTTCTTTTTCAGATATACCTGGCATGAAAAGTGCCATATCAATGGATTTTCATTTTCTTGAAAACCATGAATAGTACCTACTTCAATAGTATATTGCAATTGTGAAAATTACCTAGTAAATGAAACTGACGATCATCATTAGTAGTTATGCCAATGTTTTAGTTATGATTTTTCCTTCCATTTTCCAAAATTTCATTCTAAATACAAGTTTTGATCTTTCACCCCTGTCAAGCCAAGAATTTAACTGTGGTACTTTAACCTATCAATTTGTTTAGCATTTGCTTTTTCTGCTGGTTTAGAGGTTCTCAAGATGCTGGCAACTGGCAAGCTGATGCTAGTTCGTCAAATTCATCTATGTATTTGATTTTATTTTTTCACTGACTAATGAAATTCTGATGTTAACAGGGCCAATTCTCATTGAGGATTATCACTTGGTGGAGAAACTTGCTAATTTTGATCGTGAACGGATTCCAGAACGTGTTGTGCATGCCAGGGGTGCAAGTGCCAAGGGTTATTTTGAGGTCACTCATGATATTTCTCATCTCACCTGTGCTGATTTCCTTAGAGCTCCCGGGGTTCAGACACCTGTTATTGTTCGATTTTCCACAGTTATCCATGAAAGAGGAAGCCCAGAAACCCTCAGGGACCCTAGGGGCTTTGCTGTAAAGTTCTATACAAGAGAGGTATGCTGTAATTCAGTAGAAAAGTTTGAAGGCTTTTCTTTCATCTTTATTTATCTTGTTTCTCATGTTTAGCATTATTTTTGTAAATTCGTTGTTTTAGTGTATGTTAATGCTATTTGTTTTGTTGTGCAGGGTAACTTTGATTTGGTGGGTAACAATTTCCCTGTTTTCTTTATCCGTGATGGAATGAAGTTTCCTGACATGGTTCATGCCCTGAAACCGAATCCCAAGTCTCATATCCAGGAGAATTGGAGGATCCTTGATTTCTTCTCCCACCATCCAGAGAGTTTGCATATGTTCTCATTTTTATTTGATGATCTGGGTGTCCCACAAGATTACAGACACATGGAAGGTTCTGGTGTTAACACCTACACACTGATCAGCAAGGCTGGGAAGGTACATTATGTGAAGTTCCACTGGAAGCCAACTTGTGGAGTGAAGTGTTTGTTAGAGGAAGATTGTATTAAGGTTGGAGGTGCCAATCACAGCCATGCAACCAAGGATCTCTATGATTCTATTGCTGCTGGAAACTATCCTGAATGGAAGCTTTTTATTCAAACAATTGATCCTGACCATGAGGATAGGTTTGACTTTGATCCACTAGACGTTACCAAGACCTGGCCCGAGGACATCCTGCCCCTGCAGCCTGTGGGTCGCTTGGTTTTGAATAAGAATATTGACAACTTCTTTGCAGAGAATGAGCAGCTTGCATTTTGCCCAGCCATTGTGGTTCCTGGGGTCTATTATTCAGATGATAAGCTCCTCCAAACCCGAGTGTTCTCTTATGCTGATACTCAGCGACATCGTCTTGGTCCAAACTATCTACAGCTTCCTGTTAACGCTCCCGAGTGTGCTCATCACAACAATCACCATGATGGTTTTATGAATTTCATGCATAGAGACGAAGAGGTGCATTTCTTATTCATTTATGAGACACTTATTTCTCTGCATTCAGACATCTCATGTCCTAGCATTCTTACTACAGGTTAACTATTTCCCATCAAGGTATGATCCTTGTCGTCATGCTGAGCAGTACCCCATCCCTCCACGTATCTTGACAGGAAAGCGTGACAGGGTAGGTTGTTGCTTATGGTTGGATCCTTGGGTTATTTAAGAACTTGAACCTTCAAGCATGCTTTTATTTCGATATTGGTCACTCTCATGCAAGCCACTTGTATATTTAGCTCACCTATTTATGTAACTATAACGTGCAAAACATATAAGATTTATGTTGTACACATGGTATTTATTTATTTATTTATTTATTTATATTCAGTGCATCATTGAGAAGGAGAACAACTTCAAACAACCTGGTGAGAGATACAGGTCCTGGTCACCAGACAGGTAACATTTGCCCCTTGGCTTCTTTTCAGGCTTTATTCACTATATATTGATTAGATGAAATTAATTGGGTGATTCTATCATTTATCCAGGCAAGAAAGGTTTGTGTGTCGATGGGTTGATGCTTTGTCTGATCCCCGAGTCACCCACGAAATTCGCAGTATTTGGATTTCATACTGGACTCAGGTATGATCTTTCTTGCCACCATAACTACGCAATATGTGCCCACATAGCTCGTTATTTACTGTGTTTATGTGTTACTTGAACGCGATGCAGGCCGACAAGTCTCTTGGACAGAAGCTAGCTTCACGACTCAATGTGCGGCCAACAATGTGAAAGGTAACGTGCAGGGTAAAACGTTTGGTGAGGTCTTGATTGTGTATGGAGCACTGGGAAGCTTTTAATAATGTGCTCCGATTTACAGTAGCTGATTAGTTAATAAATTGTAATCATGTGTTGTACTGTTGTATTTTGTACCAAACAACTTTTAAGTTCTTTTGTTTTTTTTTTTTTTTTGAAGAAAAAACTTTTTAAGTTTTAATACTCCATTATTCAACTTTCTTCATCCTTATCGCCTGCGTTAATTAACTACTTTTCACTCTCTGTTCGTTGGTAGGAATATATCTAATTAAAGCACAGAATATGAATTTCCACAAGTGTATGCGCAAGGACAGTAGCTTTTTGAAGCCCCATTTTTTTTTTTTTTTATATTATAGATGACCTGTAAACTCTTTTGTCCAATTGTTACACAGTGGATCATGAGTATGGACCATGGTTCAAAACGATGTCTTTTATTTTAATGAAAGGAAATGGTTGTTGCGATAAATCAAATCTTTAGATTTCTATAGTGCATTGTCGTTATGTCTCCAAGCTCTAGTATAGTTGTTTTCTTTTCTTTTTGACGTCATTGTTGCAAGCCTAAAGCTTCATTAAGGTGATAATATTGTTATTTTGTAGGCAATGTTTCACTCTTTGCTAAAATGTATTCGAAAAACAAAGATAATGTTTTGCCATGTGAGTGTAAAACATGAACAATATGAATCCATTGTCACACATTGAATGCAACATAGACCATAATTGAATTTTCCATCTATCATTATTAATGGGAAAGTTTTTAAATGAAATTATTTTTCTACCTAGTCCACGTTGCTATATAGACCATGTTCTATAATAAAATTTGCCCTCTTTTATCTTTTCTTTCACACAAGTGTGGCCCAACCGACAATGGAAACAAACGATGTATTAGTTTAGAGTAGGATAGACATTGATCATTTGTGGATATCTTTCTTTAACTAAGAAAGGTCAACCACTTCGTGGTACTTTAAAAGCAATTGCAATGGTTGAGTTGGATTATATTGCAAGTTAAAGAAAAAATAAACAAACAAACAATAAGAGAGAGTGATCACCAGC
Source organism: Ipomoea nil (assembly GCF_001879475.1). NCBI lineage: Eukaryota > Viridiplantae > Streptophyta > Magnoliopsida > Solanales > Convolvulaceae > Ipomoea > Ipomoea nil. Next base: position 8,832,522 of record NW_017617471.1, read on the forward strand.
TAAAGTGTCTAAGAAGCGTTATGTATGCCTTCTACTAAGCCACTACTAAAAAAGCGTTATGTGTGCCTCCCACTAGGCCACTACTAAAAAAAAAATCAGGTTTAAAAAAAAAAAAAAATCTCCACTAAAAATGCCCAAGTTAAAACCAACCAGGCAACTCTAAACCCTCTCCCGTATATACAAGAACAAGTGGAGTTTAGAGTTTTGAACGCATTTGGTTCAAATTATATTACATTATACTTAATAATTTGACTCATTATTTAGTTTTCAAAGACATGAACTCACTTAGGTTATGAGATTCTCAAGAATAATTTCTAATTTATTTTCGTTGCATCCCCAAAAAAATCTCATTCCTTCGAATTTCAAATAAATAATTTAATATTAGTGTAGTTGTTACATACCACAAGTAAAACACTAGTTTATTTTTATTTAAATTCATAATAATATAATTTCTTCAATTCTATACATCATATCTCGACACCCGGATAAAACACTAGCTAGTTTAAACAATTAAATTAACCAAAAGTGTGGTAGCTTTTATTGCATATATATATATATATATATATATATATATATATATATATATATATAATATTCTAGGTGCAGATGATGAGGAAGTGGGATGTAAGTTGGAAAATCCATTTAATTTGTATTTGGGACGGGGGTTCTACTTTCTATGTAAGAGTCCATTAGAAATCCCACGTTGGAGGCCTACGTATGGATGCATTATCGTTGACTGATGATGAGTAATGGCGCAATATATAATATATATAGCTTAGCATATCAAAACCACATTAAAGCTAAGCGATCGATCTAGCTGTCGTCTTTAATTTGATATGCTTAATTAATTGTATAGGTTTAATTTTAATTTGTATAGAAAATGGATTGGAGGGTTATGAAAATCTCCAACAACGTGATGCCTGATCCCCTCCACCCACCCATTATGCTTGGAGATTGGTGAGAGATAAAATGTAGAATGTGTCCCAATTAACCTATAAGACTCCAAATAATTCTGGTTGCTTAGTAAAGTAAAATTTATGAACTTATTTTGAGTTGGTTGACCAATTAAGCTGTGCTATGAGATAAATCAAGTATATTATATTATGACTCTTTTTATTGTATAGGTGGCAAATTGAATCAGTTGTTGATTGGTCCAGGTAAGATTAGAAATAGATGTAAATAGTGAACGATTTTTTTTATTTATTTATTTTTAGTTTAATGTTGAGGATTAAACTGAACAGCTTGACATATATTTAACTTTCGTCTTCAGTTGTAATGTCATTGATTAAGACAGAAAATAATGTTTAAGATTCAGATTGGTATGATTATTTAGCACCTAATCACACAATTATTGTTTAATGGATTCCAAATATAGGTTAATTGCATAGATTTTCAGATCATATATAATCTCTAAAAATAGAGAATCTTAAAATGTTATTAATTAATAATTATTAAGTTGAATTCAATAATTAATAGAAACTTGAACCAATATACTATATTATTAACGTGTTGACAAATTTGCCAAGGATTTTATGGTCCAATGTCATTGACAGGATAATTGGACAAGGTACTGGATCCGACTTGGTGCACTTGGTCTAACCCATTAATGCAATAATGACAGTCAAAGCAATCAATACGGACAGTGGCTAGCAATCAAGATCGAGTAAAGTAGGAGGAGGTGGAACAGTTCTTAGAGTCCAACGCATTACCGCCTCATCACAGAGTAGTTACTGAGGGACACTCTGATTCTTGTACTAAGACACTTAGCGATACAATCACTACTGGAAATTCTGAAATTTCCGACCACCTGAAAGTGATCTTAAATTAAGTCGAAAGCCTTGTTCCGACCACTTTTGGTATCCGGAAAAACCCTTGTTGCTATTTCCGACCATTTTTTACTTTCAACTTGATTTAAGATCACTTTCAGGTGGTCGGAAATTTAATAATTTCCAGTAGTGAATTGTCTCAATTCACTTGTACAAATATATTCCGATAACATATTTACCATAAGGCACCAAGTTGAACTTTTACATGGGAGATTGTGAGTTCAAGCCTCAGTGAGGTGTTATTGATTTTTTGTGCTTCAGATTCTTTTTGTTTTAAGAAATCATTTCTTTTTCAAAAATAGCGGCGTAGCAAAAGCAACAATCGTTATGCTATGGACCCGTGTCCAGCATGCATTGTGGACACAGTAACAGTGCCGTTAGTGGCACCGTTATCTTCCAGTTTTTTTTTTTTTTTTTTTTTTTTTTTTTTTTTTTTTTTTTTTTTTAAATTTCAGACCGCTTCGTTATAGGAGCATATGTTCATAATTGCATCACTATATGTTCATAATTGTAAGTTCATAATGTCAGAGCTCTGTGTTCATAATTCCATAATTCCATAACTGTACATTCATAATTCCATAACTGTACATTCATACTTTCATAACTGTACATTCATAATTCCATAACTGTACATTCATAATTCAATAATTGTAAATTCATAATTTTCGAAGCTCTATGTTCACAATTTTAGAGCTCTATGTTCACAATTTTAGAGCTCTATGTTCATAATTTTATCACTATATGTTCATAATTGTAAGTTCATAATGTCAGAGCTCTGTGTTCATAATTCCATAACTGTACATTCATACTTCCATAATTGTATATTCATAATTCAATAACTGTAAATTCATAATTTTCGAAACTCTATGTTCATAATTTTATCACTATATGTTCATAATTGTAAGTTCATAATGTCAGAGCTCTGTGTTCATAATTCCATAATTTCATAACTGTACATTCATAATTCCACAAACGAATAACGTCGTTAACAGCGAAACAAAATCAATTTTTTTTTTTAAAACTAGAATGTCACGTTTAATTTCCTTAAAAACCACGTCTTTTTAGACTCGTGTCCACAATGCATTGTAGACACGAGTCCACAACATAATTTGCGCAAAAACAATTAGGTTAACATGGATCCGCCAATCCGCTTCAATTTAATTCGCATCCACCAAAAGTACATAGATACATATCGGCTTAGAGCATCTCCAACGGACGCCAAATCTCAACTCTAAAACACCATCGCAGCAAATTTCTGTCTCCAATGTGGGTTTGCATCACGCTATAACACCAAAGAAAATGGCGTTGATGAACAGTGCAGCGCTATATTGGCGCAGCACTGTTCATCTGCGCCAAATGAAAATGGAGGATGAAAATGACATTTTTGCCCTTGCTTCTTTTTATAATTCCAAATGTATCTTTATTTGTTTTATATGTAATCTTTTATTTCGTTAAATACTTATATTTAAACTTTGTATTATTAAATAAAAATTATACCATTTTAAAGATTTCATTGAGACGATCGAAACAAGACTAATATTGAATATATATTAATTAAATTTTCAAATACGTTAAATATAACTAGAACATAATATTGTGAAATTAATTAAATTTTCAAAAATATTGTTAAATTCGATTTTTTAAAATAATTAATGTTATAAAAAAATTAATATTAATAAAAATTGTTATTTACATTACAAATTATATTTTATATTAAACTAATTAAGTTCGAACTAAATTATATTAAACTAACTAAATTCGAACTAATAATTGAAAAATAAAATTATTTTAGTGTAAAAGTTTGGTGTTTTGGTGTAAATGAGTTGGAGATGAATACAATTTGGTGTGAGAATATGCTGAGAATATTCTTTTTAATGTGACATTTGCTGAAAAAATTTGATATTTTAGAGTTGAATAGGTTGGAGATGCTCTTAGTGAAAATCCACCAATAACGTATTGGATGTGAATTTAGCTTTCTACAATCTGCTACCAAAACGATTATACACTCTTTTATTCTTTTTTTTTTTTTTTTCACACTTAATTTATGCATATATTAAAGTAAGGAAAAATTGTAATTTATATCCTTTCGTATAATATGTCAATTATATATCAATGTCGTCCCTGAATTATTAATTATATAAATGTTGTCCCTCAATTTTCAAAATGATACATATATTGTCCCTCCCGTACCGTATGAGAGGGGCAATATATGTACTGTTTTGAAAAATGAAGGGCAACATACGGGAGGATACTATATGTACTGTTTTGAAAATTGAGAGGCAACATACAGGAGGACACTATATGTACCGTTTTGAAAATTGAGGGGCAACATTTATCCCACTAATAATTAATTTAGGGGTGAAATTGAAAATTGACATATTATGGAGCACATAAATTACAATTTTCTCTTAAATTAAATTTTTTTTTTCCAATTACTTTGACACACAAAGCTTACTGAAGAGTAGAGTTGTCAAAATGGACTTAGCCCGCCGGATTAGTCCATCCGGCCCCGCCAAAAAGCCAAGACGAACTTTGAATTTTATGACACGTATTTTGACTGGCATTTTAGCCCGTTTCACCAAAATAGCGAACTTTGGCGAGTTCTGCTCTGTCAGCTCGTTTCAATAGCTCTACCGATCGAGTATGAACCTTGATCATGACTCGAAAATTCTATCATTCCAAGACATACTTATCAACACTTTTATGTTAAAGTCAATTACAATTAGTTTGTTGTATTTGAAAAGAAAGCAAACTTTTGTGAAACGTAATCAATTTTATTGCTTAATTATGATCGTGACTTACAACGACATCCCTTTCTTGTTCTGTTTATTGCTTACGCATTTCTACATTATCAATCTAGATATTATCTGATCTCTGACTTTAGCTTTAAATAGCTAGGCACATTATGGCACCAATATTTAATTTGCACGTACACTTTATCCCATTTGACATTATATTTATAATAGGTTATTATTATTATTATTATTATTATTATTATTATTATTATTATTATTATTATTATTATTATTATTATTATTTTAATTTTTGTTTTTATTCAACAGGAGTGGGGAATGGGGGATTCCTTACCAAACAAACCTACACACAAAAAAAAAAAAAAAAAAAACAAAAAAAAAAAAACAAAACAAAACAAAACGTACATTGTTTTTTTTTTTTTTTTTTCAGACGCAAATTGTATTTAATTAATTAATAGGAGTGTGAAAGAACAACGATCGCAAATTGTATTTAATAAAAATTGGACGACTATGTGCGTCCGTTGTTAAATTCTCTCAGAACGGACGTAGATAATCTATAAATTTTTTAAAAAATAAAAGAAAAATAATTTTGAACTTTTAATTACAAAACTGTTACGGCCTCACTTTATGTGTATGATTTTATTACACCAAACGCAAATTGTCAGAATTTTATGGTCATCTTTTAACTCGTGAAAAGGTAAAAATTGAGTAATCTAGAAATGCCCACAAAAATACACAAATCAATCCTCCATGAACCAACTATATATATATAAGACTCAGTCATGCATGCTTAATAGATGAACCAGCTAGGAAATTAGTTGTTATATCCTGCTCATGAGTCATGATAGATATGAACTAGTTATTACACATCCTATTGTACTTTAATTTGTTGACACATCTCATGATTATTAAAAAAAAAAATATCTTCTTCATTTTCTTGATCGAGTATCCATGGATAGTCAACTTTTCCACGAGTTCTTAATGAATTTAATCCATATATTAGTTAAATATAATACACAAGATAATTTAATACAATAATGACATGTTATGTATTAGATGTATTCATGTAGCTTTACTCATAGGTATAGATATATGCATAAGAGTTATAGTAGGTTTCCCTGCAAATTTTGCTCTATTGTTAATATTATTTTTGGATCATAAGAGAACTCTAAGTACGAGAATTATGCTTTATCCATTTACAACTCTTTTCAAGATTATTTTCAATATTCTTGATGGTGTGACTGATTGATATTATTATTATTGTTGTTGTTGTTGTTACACTTTTTTTACAGAACTTTTCAATCGATCATAAGATATACAAAAAACAGTTGAGGTGTCAATGGGCAAATTATGTTGTGGAACAGTGTCCACCTTGCGGCAAATTATGTTGTGAAATGGTGTCCACCTTGCAAGATGATGACGATTCCAAAATTGTTCATAATTATGAATATATAGTTCCAAAATTATAGTTCTATAATTATGAATATAGAGTTGTGAACATAATTATGAACATATAGTTCTGTAATTATGAATATAGAGATTCAATAATTGTGAATATGAAGTTTAAAAATTATGAATATATAACTTTATAATTATGGACATATAATTTAATAATTATGAACATAGAGTTTTGTAATTGTGAATATAGAGTTCAATAGTTATGAATATGAAGTTCAAAAATTATGAATATATAGCTTTATAATTATGAACATATAGTTAAGTAATTATGAACATAGAACCACAACATAACGATTGGTGTCAATGTGGGTTGGCCCGCCCTATCACGGGTTGCAATTTTTACGGGCCTATGACATGTGAAGCCTACGAATTAGAAGTCTTCAATCCTAGCCCGCCTCATGCGGGCTCATGGGCCCTGCGGACCAACTTAAAAAAGAATATTATAGTATTATTCTATATTATAATAATATAATTTAACTTAAGGGTGTGTTTGAAAACCCGAAAAATAATTTCTGGAAATCATTTTCCGAGTTTTTGGTGTTTGGCTAGGCAGGAAAATAAGAAGTCAAAGGAAAATCACTTGCAGTCAATGCAAAACAACCCCATTCTTCCGGAAAATGACTTCCCCTTTTTTATGGGGGAAGTCATTTTCCAAGTGCACTGTTCACGCCTGTTCTCTCTGCCCTCACGCTTGTTCTCTCTGCTATCTCCACAAGCTGCTAGTGAATTGCGTTCGCATGGGCCGATTCGCCATCGTCGGAATCGGAGTGACGCCTTTGCCGCCTCTGTTCTCCCGTTCGCCGCCTCTGCGTCGCCTCCGTCGCCTTCTCCCTCATCGACTGCGCTGCCCCCATAGCCTTCTCTTTTGCAGTCTGCGCCATCCTCAAAGCCTTCTCCTTCGTCGTCTCCATCCCAGAGCATCCTTCGCCGACTGATTCTTCGAGGTAGATCAAGTACAGTGGCGGAAATCGAATTTGGGGAAAGTCGAAATTCATGACCCGATCTTTTGCAGTCTGCGCCGTCCTCGAATCCATGACCCGATCGTTAATCAGACACCGGCGAGTTCTCCGGATGTTGGCACCCAGTCAGCGAATTGAGGAGGCGGACAAAGAAATCAGTGATGGCGGTGGTCCGGACGTTGGCACCCAGCCTGCAAATTGAGGAGGTGGACAAAGAAATCAGTGATGGCGGTGGTCTTTGTTCGCCTGTGGCTGCTGTTTCTAGTCCATGGGAATTTCTGGCAATTGCCATGAGAATATTATTAGTCCAATTTTCAATAATTTAGTGTGGATGAACATGAGATTAATTTCAATTTGAGAGACAAGATTTTGCTGTGATTTTGTTTTGGTTTATTACTTTAAATTGAAATTTTATTTTGGTTTTTATATTTTAATTATACAATTCTACTCATTTTCCAGAAAATGAACCAAACACATAAACACAATTTTCTATTGTGCATCCAAACACCGGAAAAGAAAATATTTTTAGAAACTGACTCATTTTTCAGAAGTCAATTTTCTGCTTTCCAAACAGACCCTAAATATAAAATATTAAAATTTTTCGTGTTTAAAAATAAAATATTTAATTTTAATTTTTGTAAAATATTTTGTGTGAATGCACGTGCATATATATATATATATATATATATATATATATATATATATATATATATATATATATATATATATATATATATAGGGAAGGGTTCATGTGCGAATATAGCTTCCCGTGCGGTTGTGCGGTTAGATTTGAGTTGTTCATCAAATCTAGATCAACGGCTCAAATCAATGAAAATTAAAAAAAAAAAAAAGTGTGTCTGGAAGAAAGCCACGCACCTTTAAGTGTTAGATTTTAAGCACAAACCCACGCACATTAAGTACAAAACCCACGCACATTAAGCACAATCTCACGCACATTAAGCACAAAACCCACGCATTTAAGTATTAACTCACAAACCTTAAGTTTCAACAACTACTGACATTAAGCACAAACTCACGCACATTAAGTACAAAACCCACGCACATTAAGCACAATCTCACGCACATTAAGTACAAAACTCACGCACATTAAGCACAATCTCACGCACATTAAGCACAAAAACCACGCACTTTAAGTATTAACTCACAGATTTTAAGTTTCAACAATTACTGACATTAATCACCAACCTCACACACATTAAGCACAAACCCTCGCAAATTAAGCACAAACTCCACTCACATTAAGAACAAATCTCACGCACCTTAAACACAAAAGCCCACACTTTAAGTTTTACCAACTACTCACATTAAGCACAACCCCCGCGCACATTAAGCACAAAACTCACGCACCTTATGCACAAGACTCACGCATCTTATATACAAAACTCAAGCACATTAATCACAGAACCGCTCACATTAATTTTGACCTAGATTCAAAAATTACAAAATTGCCACCGCGTTTTTTAAAAATTTTTTTGGTAATTCTAGACGTTAATTTAAGCGCGATGAATGACCCAGATTAAATCGCACAACCGCACCTCGGCATCCTAACCGCAACAGAACCTAATTCTATATATATATATATATATATATATATATATATATATATATATATATATATATATATGTGTGTGTGTGTGTGTGTGTGTGTGTGTGTGTGTGTGTGTGTGTGTGTGTGTGTGTGCGCGTGCGTGCGTGCGTGTGCGTGTGCGTGCGTGCGTGCGTGAGTGTGTGTGTGTGCGTGTGTGCGCGTGCGCGCGTTTAATGTGAGTAGTTGTTAAAACTTAAAGTGTGGGCTTTTGTGCTTAAAGTGCGTGAGATTTGTTCTTAATGTGAGTGGAGTTTGTGCTTAATGTGCGTAGGGTTTGTGCTTAATGTGTGTGAGGTTAGTGATTAATGTCAGTAGTTGAGTCTGTGAGTTAATACTTAAAGTGTGTGAGTTTTGTCCTTAATGTGCGTGAGGTTATGTTAATGTGCGTGAGGTTGTGCTTAATGTGCGTGGGTTTTGTACTTAATGTGCGTGAAGTTGTGCTTAATGTGCGTGGGTTTTGTACTTAATGTGCATGAGTTTGTGCTTAATGTGAGACATTTTAAAATCTTAAGTGTGTGAGTTTTGTGCTCAACGTGCTTTGTTCTGTGCTTAATGTGCTTGGGTTTTGTACTTAAGGTGAGTGATTTGTGTTCTTAAGGTGCTTTGTTTGTGGACTTAAGGTGCGTGGTGATTTGTGTATTTAAGATGCGCCATGCTAATAATTAAGGTGCGTCCAACCGCACAACCGCATAGGAAGTCATCCCCGCACCTGAACCCTTCCCTCTCTCTCTCTCTCTCTCTCTCTCTCTCTCTCTCTATATATATATATATATATATATATATATAGGTTCTGGTGCTGTTGGCAGCCCCATGTGCGGTTGTGTGGTGAGAGGAGAGCCATTGATTTTGTTTAGATCAACGTTTAGGATTACAGTAATTTAAAAATAAAAAAAAAAAAAGCGGTGGCAATTTGGTAATTTTTGTAACTAGGTCAAATTTAAGGTGCGTGAGTTCTGTACTTAATGTGCGTGGGTTTTGTGCTTAAGTTGCGTGAGTTTGTACTTAATGTGCGTTGTGTTTCTTCTTCGCGCACCTTCTTTGTGAGTCACGGGTAGTTCAAACCCTCAAGAAGAATAAAACTTTTGAACTGATGGGTGGTTCAGACCCTCAAGAAGAACAAAATTTTTGAACTAATGAGTGGTTCAGACCCACAAAAACAAAACTTAAGGTGCGTGAGTTTTGTGCTTAATGTGCATGAGTTTTGTGCTTAATGTGCGTCGTGCTTCTTCTTCGCACCTTCTCTGTGAGAAAAAATTTTTGAACTAATGGGTGGTTTAGACCCTCAAGAAGAACAAAACTTTTGAACTGATGGATGGTTTAGACCTGCAAGAACAAAACTTTTGAATAAAACTTTCTTCTAGACAAGCGTTTTTTTTAATGCTTAAAGTGCGCGTCAACCGCACAACTGCACGGGAAGCTTTTACCGCACTTGAACCCTTCCCTATATATATATATATATATATATATATATAGAGAGAGAGAGAGAGAGAGAGAGAGAGAGAGAGTGAGAGAGAGAACTGGTGGGTTGGCCCGAGACCTGCATTTTTGTGGGTCAAAAATTTTAGGTTATAACCCGTCTCACTATGGGACGGTTTAGGGTTGACTTGTGAGTTTTGGTCCACTTTGACATGCTTAAAAATTAGGATAAAACTTGGTGAGATATGTAGTATTTTTCATATGCATAAAATATACGACACATTTAAGAACATGTTATGACTTTACTTAATTAAATAAGTGGTAGAGACTGGTAGGTCCTAATCTTTAAGTTTGCCTTGATGGAATCGTGTCAGAAAGAAGCTTAGTTATAACTTTGCATTAATTAATTATTAGTTTGATGGATATTAATATTTCAATAAATAAATACAAAATAGGTACCTCTATGACTCTTCTAAATGGAAGGTCACAGATTCAAATTCCAGTAAAATAATGTCTTTTTGTGTTTCAATATGTTAAGAAAGTATGCATATATAAATTGACATATACTATATTGTAATAGAGTCAATAATATTAAAATAAATAAATATATAAAATACAAAATTGTTAGTTTAATTTTAGGATAATGCTACCTTAATAAAAGATTTTCATTGAACTAACTTTATCATCTAACTAATGTGAGTATGTGACTTTATGTAATTAATTCATGATGTGTTGATTAATTTATAAATAATAAACAATGTTACAAACATCACATAACACATCGAAATAGATGTTCATTTTAAAATCTATCCACAATAGAAGCTAAGTACTTTAAAGTCATGTTGCTATTGTCAAATAATTTTTTAATGCCATTATGTCAAATTCTCATTCAAAAATAATAATAATAATAATAATAATAATAATAATAATAATAATAATAATAATAATAATAATAATAATAATAAAAGGTATCATTATTGGGGATTGAGGGTAGGCCACCTATTTACTTAAAAAAAAATTATCTCGAAAGAGGTGGTCTAAGTGGGTGAAGTGATTCTTGTACTTAAAAGTTAAGTCACGAGTTTGATTATTGCAAACATCTCTCGGTCTGATTTAACATTCTCTTTTCAATACCCTACTCTTTTGATTGAGTTTATCGCACAAGATCTTTAACAGTGTGGTTGTAGATTTTCCTTGTGCTCTTGTCGATCACCTAAAAATAACTAAATAACATGACAATAATATTTTTGTTTATTTCTATTGGAATGGAGGAACTCAAAAGAATTTACATAGCTAGCTATTTAGTCGTTGGCGCCAAAGTGGTACACCATCAAGATCATCATATACTACATCCAGAATCTCATCGGGAGAATTTGGCACAACATGCAAGCTTTTAGTGAGATTTTTGGCTCTTATCGCTAAGGCATTGGCAAGGCGATTCTGTCCCCGAACAACTAAGGATATTCTCCATTCATCAAACGTGTGTGCCTAAACTACTCTTTAAAAAAAAAAAAAAACTCATAATTTTTTAAAGTACTAAAAGTGATATTTGAGGCAGTGCATCTAAAAATGAAACTTTAATATACAAAAGTAAATAAATCTTAAAAAATTAAATAGTTAATACATTAAAAATAAACTTTCAGTATATTAAATAAGAATTTTACCCTAAAAAGAAAAAAGAATTTTATGTCATTGATCGGAGTTGGGAGGACTAATAAAAATGGGGCCATCGTTGTAACACTATGTAATGCTTATGTTGTGGTAACCTGTTTTCTAATGTATTCTCTCTTTCTACATAAGATTGTCTGCACACAGATTTATGTGAACTAATTCAATACAGTTTTAATAATGAATCAAATGGTATAATTTTAATCTTGTTGTAAAAAGATATATAGCCTCTTAATAAGTTTAAACATTACTTATATAAAAATATTTATGCACAAAACACTTCAATTAAATATCACATTAACTGCATTCAAAAAAAAAAAAATATCACATTAACTCGACTTAAATTGGAAATCAATTCAAAACAAAGTTTCAAAATAAACTCTCATATGTTATGTTTGCAATTTTTTCCAGCACACACTGCACGCCTGTTCATACTAAAATTGACAAAAAAGAAAAAAAAAAAAGAATGTATGCATAGAGAATATAAAAAATTATTATGTTTAACATAATTGATAAAAATAAAATACATACATCGTATCATATAAGTGTCACATACGAATGAAAAATTTCATGTCAATCTCCAACACATTGTCAATAGGATTTATAATTGTTAGGAAAATAATATTTCTGAAAAAATAACAAGCACAACAAACGAAAGGTTAAGGTTGTTAGTACGAGTAGCGAAACGCTATCTCCTTAAAATCTTATTTGCTACCTCACAAAGGTGCTAAAAGCATTGTAGTTTAGGTTTGCCAGGATAAAACATACAACGAATTAATGTTTAAACACTCAAACAGTTAAACTCAGTGAGCTAGAACAAGGGATGAACACAGAGAGTTTGAGGAAGAGGATGAGCAGAGTTTTGAGAGCGCGCTAAAAAAACGTAGGATTTTGTTATGTCTAAAATCTGCTACTCAACCAAGGTATATATATATATAGGAGAGATTGTATTCAATAGCATTAAATCTGACATTTATACTAATATTCAAATCAGTCTGTGTATTCAGTGGCCTGCAAGGCCAGCCACTATAGCCTGGATTTGATTTGCACCCCTGCGAGAGAGAGAGCTTCTATGCTATACAATTCAACATGCCTCTAAAAGGTTCTTGTATATATAGTGGTGTAAATTCCCTTGTTTTTCCACAATGTGGGACAAAGGCTACTTATAAGCCTTTCCACGTTCATTTCTCAACTCAAATAGGTCTACTTTAATAATCAATTTCTCATTCACACATTATTCGTTTTAAGCGTACAATATATCAATCTCTTCAATTCGTCTCACTACGAAAAACCCAAATTCACTTTGACCCGACCCAAATCGAAAGTAGATCTCACATATATTTATACCACAAAATAATCACTTTCAATGCCATTTTATACTATTTTTCTAATAATAATAACTATCACAGGGGATCCGTGTTGATCATATGTATCAAAATCTATCATACTACTATTAGTTTAAACATAATAAGGGTTTGTTTGGTTCGGACATGGGAATCGAAATCAGAATTAAAGTCAAATACTTGGTAACTGAAATGGGTTCTGGTGAAAGTATTTTGCATGTTTGGTAGTAGGGTGGAATTGAAATGATTACTAATAGTGATGTTTGGTTATGTATGACCCTATAATCAGAATAAATGTTTTTAAAATACAAAATCAAAAAATCAAGACAATTGATCTTAAGAGTGGGGATGAAGTGAGTAGCTAACACAATGAGGAAGCCGATGACGTGATGAGAGATGAGTGAGGAGGTGGCAAAATGAGTCTATTTGTGAACCATCTTAAATGATCACTAAATGGGCGTGTTTGTAAACATTTAACCGAACACTAAATGAGTAGGTTTGTATATGAACATTATTAAACGAGCACTAACGAATGCATTCACATACGGGCTCTTAGTAAACAAGCATATATGCAAATGTTCGTAAATATTCTGTTCATTTATTAAATGAGTTCTAAAATTTATTCATTTATGTTCGTTTTCCTTAATAAACAAACTTTTACCGAATATGAATATAAATAGTTTATCGAAGGCTCTGCTTGCAAATACCCGAGTGGGTCAGCCTCTCTACCTCAGAGCTCAGAAAGAGCATAGAAAGAGTTGAATAATGTCGATATGTGCAATATACGCCCAATATATTCCTATAAGAATAAATTCTTATACTAATTCATAAAAAATAAAATAAAATTCAAAGCATCACTCACTACCAGCACTTGCTTAGTGATGATATTTACGATACTGTAAATATTAAATTTAACTCACATGCATGACATTTCTACATGCTGACATCATAAATATAGAAATGCAAGTTGCACACTAAAAATATAATTTTTTTTAAATGAAATCAATTGCTAAACCTAGATCTAACTTTAAGCAAATCAAATATTATTGGTGGTCCCAACTGCAAGACTGCAACCTTGATGACGCAAATTAAAAATAGAGATAAATAGAGATTCTTGTGCTATAATTCATTAATTCCCAACGCGCTCTTATCATGATATGCACCCCACGCCCCAAAATTGTTTTTCCTTTTACAGTATTTCCTCTCCAACAAAATCAAATAATTAATAAATTATGTCTACATCAACATGCCGTTTAAGGAGGGTGACCTTAATATATTAATTATTAAGTATAATTTTTATTAAGAAAAATAAAATATGACACTATTAGTACTTAAATTATATGATAAATGTAATTTTCGTTAACAATTAACAAAGCTAAGCCGCTATTTAACCTTGCACAGTCAACATAGAATAACCCCTCGAAACCAAGCTTGACATGGAGACGCTCATCATGCGCCCGCCCACCTTAGTCTTCATCAGAAACACAAAATCAGGCTTTTGGCAGGACAACATGTCCACTACTTCATGAACTATACGTGGATTGCTTAAGTCACGACAATTCCAACTTATAATACTCATGATGACGGCGGGTATAGAAGCCATAACCCGCCATACACCACCGAGAGACCCGTCACACCCTTACCCTTAGCTCCCTGCTCCGCAACCTCATCTTTACAAGGTAAACCTCCTGCTGGCAGTAACCATCGGTCACCCATAGCTCTCGGTCTCTTCTTTAACCCCGCACGCAACCATGCCACATACGGGTACTGCTCAACTGGAACATTAGCCTCTTGTGCCTTCAAACAAAATTTATCGGTATGTCCCAACAAGCCGTTGAAAAAAAAAAAAAAAAGAAGGTGTGAAGCCGCTTGTACTTGAATGACACCCAACACCAAGACTTATCACGCTTGATTAGCTTCTTTCGTCGTTTGATAGGTCTCGTGACAGGGATAGAGACCCGGACACGATATAAAGCTCTCCATGGCCCTCCAACTTGCCTAAGTGCCTATCATCACACTACATAAGGTATCGATGAAATTTCTTATCCGCTCAATGATCACGTCTGATGTGTAACCTACTGGAAGGTCATGAAGTTGCAGCCATATATCAACTATGTCAAGAACTACCTACCCTCGCAACTCACCAACTCCAACCTGTTTGCACACTAGAGTACTGTTCTCAAACGACCAGAGCCCATCCTCAATAACTCGTTGCATGTTAGTTTTGTGGTAGAAGACAAACATGAACAGATTCGACTGGATCTTAGTAATTGCACCCCATCATTGGCCTCCAAATTGACGCCATAATTTGTTGCATGTATTCTAGCTTGACTAGACGTTCAATAAGGAACCTACCCACAAGAATCCATGACTCGACATCCACTCCAGTCCCAGGTTGAACCCCCCCCCCCCCCCCCCTCTGGTTGTAAACCAACCTCCTCCTCTTCCAACAGTATGTCGGCATAGTGAGTTGTTAAATCAGCCACAACGTCCTCAGTCAAAGAAGAAGCCATTGAAGTCAAGCACTCCAGCAAGTACCGCACCAGCATGCGTAGAGAAAATCGACAAGAATCTACTGGAGAAATCCTAGAAAACAATAGGGAGTGACAAAACCCTAAAGAGCATAGGGAGAAAATTAGCATCTCTTTATTAATGTAATGAAATTGTAATTATAACAAATTGTACACTTTCTATTTTAGTTATAAAAAGGAGGCGTAGTAATTTTGTATGGGTGCAACTTAAAATTTACGTGGTTTATATTTATCATATTTATATGACTCTTTATATATATATATATATATATATATATATATATATATATATATATGACAAAATTTATACTTTTAGCCCATCCAAACCAACGTAGGTGGAATAAAAATATTTTATTAAAAGGGTTGGAATTTCATAGCTACTGGTCTTGGCTAGCTACAATCAATCGTTATGCCATGGAACCCTGTTATGATGAACACGGTTCCAACGGTGTTAGTACATGAGATTATGAATTTTCTGTTATAAGATTATGAACTTTCAGTTATGAGATTATGAATTTTCTGTTATGAGATTATGAATCTACATTACATTCATAATCTCATAACAGAAAATTCATAATCTCATAACAGAAAATTCATAATTTAATAAATATTTTACTTTTATGCGATTATGAATTTTCTGTTATGAGATTATGAATTTACATTACATTCATAATCTCATAACAGAAAATTCATAATTTGAACAAACGCGCGTCGTTAACTCCACATCCGCGATTTTTTTTTTTTTTTTTTTGCGTAAAAACGACGTCGTTTGGACTTGTGTTCACCATTCACGGTGAACACGTTTCCAGGGCATAATTTGTGAGCTACAATATGCATTATTGCACACCTTGTCTAATTTTTAAAGACTCTCTGCAAATTGACAATACTAAGAATTTAATTGTTTAAGTTTTTTTTTTAAGTATTCATAATTTTTACAATGTAGTATCTATTTTATACTTTTTAAAACATTTTTAACCCAAAAAGTCTAAGTCTTCACCATCGGAGTTCAAACCTATGACCACTAAAGAGCAACTGGGATGCATGCCATGAAGCAAAATTGAGTTTAATTAATAGAAGTTTTAAATAAATATTATAGGTTTACAATTTACTTTGATTTAAAATTATATAATGGAGTATAAACCATAACATTGTGATTACCATTTAAAATGGATAGTCATAGGTTTGAACTTCGGTGGTGAGAAAAATTAGATTCTTTAGACTAAAAATATTTGAAAAAGTATAAAATATATATTATCTTGTAAAAAATCATGAGTATTTTAAAAAGATATATATAATGGAGTATAAAAAAAAGGGAAATACTACATGTATTCCTATTTTTTACTCCCACACACAAAATTTTGAAATAAATACTTGTATTGGGATCCACATGAAAAAAATAATATTATCAGTGTTTGTTATATTAATGAGTAAAATTTAGGAAGTATGATTTGAGAGTATATGTAGTAGAATTTGTATAAAAATGGTGGAAATGTAGAATAGTAGTTATAAAAAGAAAAATTGGGGCAAGTGGTGCAGGGTTGGGGTTGGTGTTGGCATTAAGGAAGGTGGCAGGCAAACAAAACACTCCCAACAGGCAACAGTTGCACAGCGCACTCTTTTTCATTTTGTTTTTATCGTAATTTATTAATTATTAATTTATTAATATAGTTTTATAGGAATCTACGCAAGAATCCTGCTCTACCCAGATTCCAAGCCGCTCTATCGTCCGTCATCTCCATGTGGGGACCGCCCAACGTATACATATACAATGCTGGACCTCAGCTCTACTTTACAGCACTTATATATATATATATATATATATATATTATACGCTTACGCCCTCCTCAGTACTTATCCCTTACTTTACATTATGTGCACAAAAAAATCTTCTATCATCTTTTTAAGTATAAAGTACGCATAAATACATTATAAAGTGTTTAAATTTTTTTAGGTATAATATGATATGGTGCATTTTCTAGTGTATAATGCATTCTATGATGTATTAGTACATTTCTAAACACTGTGTAGTGTATTTTTAAATATCTAATGTTAAATCTGCACCGGTTGTACAAAAACACGGTCTATTTAAATCTATGTAAAAATAAAAAGTACATGTAGAACTCTCTAATTTCTATATATAAGGAGGTGGGGACTGGGGAAGGGTGAGGGGAGGAGCAAATTGTCATATTTTCAGTAAGATTCAAACTCCTTATACTGTCTTATAGTAGATTTTAAGTAGATTTTAATGTTATCGATTGAACTAATTGAGCTAACCACGTGGTAATTATATATTATAATAATGTATGAATGGAGAGGGAGCATTGTAGAGTCAGAAAGGAGGGGTGAGCATGATTTACAGTATGTATCATTTGATTTTTGACAGCTCATGCTTTTTATTGTTTTTGTTGTTCTATATATATTTATATATCCATCCTTGATTTAAACTTGGGTTTTGGGGTTAGAGAGTTTGTAGTTGAATTGGATACGGGAATCCCAAAGAGCTTCATGGTGGGGCCGCCCGCTGTTCTGTGAATAATAAGGAAGAATCTTCCATCCTTGAATAGGCAGGCAGGCTGGCAGCTCTGAGAGAATCATCATTCATCAGAGTTTGGTAAGAAACTAAGAATAGCCTAAGATGAGATAAGTAGTAGGAGGGGAAGAGAGTGTTTTTGCCCAGAGCCCACATCATTTGTTGTTCATGTTCCTCCTTCTCAGACAACCACAACAATATTCCTGGGTATTTATTTCAACAAAATCAATATATATATTTATATATATACTGCTTAAATAAAAAGCAAGAAAAATACCCATCCTGGGAATTGGAATATCCAAGAATCTTTTTTCTGTACGGAGGTTGCTCTTCTTTTCTTTCTTTCTTTCCTATTTTGTCTGGGTTTCTTCTCTTTGTTTCTGATGTTCTTTTGGTGGGTAATCTTGTTATGGTTGAATGGATTGCATCATTAGCTAATTGAGAATGTTTGTATTCATTTGGGTATCTATTCAAACTTTTCATCTCTCTTAACATAGGAATCTTGCATCTTTAAAGAGCTATAAGAGATAGTTTTGGAGTAATAATAGGTAAATTATTTCTCTTAGAGATCCAACTTGAAGGAATATATTGGGTCCTATTTCAGACTACTTGATTATCTAATATTCAATACAAAAGTTCTTTCTTTCTTTTATTGCATTTTTAGGGAGCTTTAGAGATGCTTAATTGGAGCTTTTTTGTGTTTTTTCTTTTGGGCAGATTTTCTTTTCAAAAGTTTGGTGCTTTCTTCTTTGCAATTAGCTATTGTCTGGCCAAGAACAGAAACACATAATGGGAATTTGAGGAAATTAGCATTTTAGACAATGGATGAGAGTGTTTTCCCTTCTTCTATTGTGTTGAATACAACATCTGATTCCTCCTTCATGGATTTGGATGATCTACTATTCGAGGGGTGTTGGTTGGAGACGACCGATGGATCTGAATTCTTTCAGCATAGCCCCTTCAATGCTAATGCGCTTTTCGAGCCTTCATACGTGTTGCCAGATTTAGAACCCAACAATGGTGAATTGATGAAGGAAAGTGAGGTAGAAAGGAAGAAGTCTTCTCTGCCTGAGAATTTATCGGCAAGCCAATTTCATACCGAAAGAGTTCAGTGTTTTGGTCAGAATGGCAGTAATGCTGTCTGCTCTTCGGGACTAGCTGAAAGCTCGGAGCTGAGCAGGAGGTGGTGGATTGGACCGATGGCTACAACCTCGGTAATGGACAGGTTGATTCAGGCGCTTGGGTATATCAAAGATTTCTCGAGAGACAAGGATGTGCTTATCCAAATTTGGGTTCCAGTAAACCGGGATGGTAGGCGTGTGCTTGTTACTGGTGACCAACCTTTCCAGCTAGACCTTAAGTGCCCGAGGCTCGCCCACTACAGAGACATCTCCATTAACTATGAGTTCCCCGTCGAGGAGGATTCACAAGAAAATGTTGGGCTGCCGGGGCGTGTGTTTTTGGGGAAAGTACCCGAGTGGACTCCAGATGTGCAGCTTTTCAAGAGGGAAGAGTACCCGCGAGTTGGCCATGCACAGCGCTATGATGTTCGAGGCACCTTTGCTGTTCCAGTTTTCGATCAAGGAAGTCGTACTTGTTTAGGTGTCATTGAAGTTGTGTTAACCACACAGAAGGTCAAGTACCGTAATGAGCTCGATAGTGTCTGCAAAGCTCTTGAGGTTTGTAATCACTTATGCTTGGCTCTTCTATTTCTCGTTCATTATGATTTGCGAAACTTTGAATTTTAGACTAGCCAGGAACACCACTCGAGGGGTGAGAAACTAGTTTAACTATCACCAGAATGAATTGTATATACAAGTTTGATTCCCCGCGGGAGCTCTCTATTGGCCTTCTTGGTTTAAGCCGGTCAGCTAGGGGCAATCTAGGCTAATTTTACCGCCTTGTGGTCCTTTGCTGGCTAAGGTCATAAGGCGGGCTTCACCCAGAGCGCACATTCGGGTAGCGGGAGGTTGTGGGTTGAGAAAGTAGTTATGAACAGATACTGCATTGTAACAAAGTCAGTAGTACTAAAAAAAAAGTAACATTACCAAAAGAAGAGAAAATAGTGCTTTTTGGTTTTGAAATCTGTCATTTTTATTCTCTTGAATTGAACTGCAGGAGGTTGATCTCAGGGGTTCTAAAATCTCGAATGTGAGGAATGTGAAGGTAAGGTGGATGAAATCTGCAAAACGATGCTATATATTTAGCTACGAATTATTTCTTGAATCATAATATGCTGTCTACTTTTATCAGACATGCCATAGCTACCAAGTGGTGTTACCCGAAATCCTCGAGGTTTTGAAATCTGCTTGTGCAACTCACAAACTGCCGCTAGCTCAGACTTGGGTCCCGTGTGTCCAACAAGGTAAAGAGGGCCTCCGTCACTCCGACGAGAACCTTCTGCGTTGCGTTTCCACGGTGGATTCCGCTTGCTACATTGCTGATCCCCGTATACAAGGCTTCCACGAGGCTTGCTCCGAGCACCACTTGCTAAAAGGTCTAGGCGTTGTCGGGAGGGCATTCATGACTAACCAACCGTGCTTTTCAGCTGATATAACGTCTTTCAGCAAGACGGAGTACCCCCTCTCCCACTACGCGAGGATATTCTCGCTACAAGCTGCTGTAGCTATTCGTCTCCGGAGCACCTGCACTGGCTCGACAGACTTCGTCTTGGAGTTCTTTTTGCCCCGGGATTGCAAGAGCCCCGAAGAACACAAAAGAATGCTAACATCACTATCCATCATTATACAAAACGTTTGCCAAACCTTACGAGTTGTGACCGAGCAAGAGTTGGAGGAAGAGACTACTTCGCCTTCCAGTAAAGTAGCAAAACATTCTGATATTAGAATTCATAAAGAAGTCCCGAATCTGAAATATAATTCGTCCATCGGGCCTTGTGAAGAAGGTTTATCCTGGACTTCCAGTCCTATGCTTGTCCAAGAGAGTTGCATGTCCTCTTCAGCATTCCAGAACGAAAAGCCGAGTGAACTCTTGTACAAAAGATTACCTGAATTTGTGTCGGGATCAGGCCTTTCCTTTGACAGTACTTCTGGGGAGGGAAGCGCTCAGAACGTGAGAAGAGCGGGAGATAAGAAGCGTATGAAGGCAGAGAAAACAATTACGTTGCAGATTCTTCAGCAATACTTTGCTGGTAGCCTAAAAGATGCTGCAAAGAGTCTTGGTGGTAAGCATTCGTCTTTAAACTACATTCAAGCAATCACATTTTCATATATGACTTCATTTCACTATTTGAAGTGTTTATGCCCCTGTGCTCCATCGTTTCAGACTAATGTCTGATTTAGTCCTCGACTATAGTAGTTTTTCTCGATTTAGTCATAAACGCCTTTTTGTACTTAATTGGATCATTGACTTCGATGGTTTTACCCAACTGAGTCTTCTGTTAGGATAGCTTGGTAATTTCCCATCTATCAGTTTAGTATTCGACTATAGTGGTTTTACCCATTTAGTCATCAATTGTAGTCTCAATTAGGTAAAACGATTGAAGTTCAGGACTTTAATTAAGCACAAAAAGACGTTTAGTACTAAATCTAGAAAAATCACTATAGTCAGAACTAAATTGGGTATAAACTCTTTTTTTTTTTCCACTTGTGCTGTAATCTACTTTGTTTTCTTCATCCTCATCATCTCTGCTTTGTCCTCAGTTTGTCCTACCACCCTGAAGAGGATATGCAGACAGCACGGGATCAAGCGATGGCCTTCTCGAAAGATCAAGAAGGTTGGTCACTCCTTACAAAAGATTCGACGAGTGATTGATTCAGTCCAAGGTGCCTCGGGTGCTTTGCAAATCGAAACTTTCTACTCAAACTTCCCAGAACTGGCATCTCCAAATGTCTCGAGATCAAATCCAATATCAGATGAACAACATCCAAGCCTCTTAAACAGGCAGCACGAGGGTGAAAACGTATGCCCCAACGGTTCTGCATCCAAGTCGCCCTCCTCTTCGGGCAGCCAAAGTTCGAGCTCGAGTCAATGTTGCTCGAGTGGAACTCAGCCAAGTCCTTGCACATTGCATGCTGCAGCTCCCGAAGCTGCAGCAGCTGTCAGGGAAGAATCGGTTAACGGTGTGGTAAAGAGGGTTAAAAGCGACGCTGAGTTGCTCGTGTCAAACGATGGACTAACGACCACCACCCTCCCGAGATCCCAGAGTCATGCATCTCTTAGCGAGCACCCCAAGTCCGAGTGTCTCCCACCTACAAAAGACGGCCCGAGAGTAAAAGTCACGTTTGGGGAAGAAAAAATAAGGTTCCGGTTGCAGAGCCAGTGGGGGTACCAAGACGTGCTGAAAGAAATCGCTAGGCGTTTTGGCATAGACGACCCGAGGGGGTTTCAGCTCAAATACTTAGACGACGACTTGGAGTGGGTTTTGTTAACATGTGATGCAGATTTGGAGGAATGTATTGATGTTTGCAGGGCATCACAGAACCAAACTATCAGGCTGGCTTTCCTCTGCAATTCTCAACACCAATTTGGAAGCTCTTTGGGCAGCAAAAATCCCTCGGCCTCTGGTATAAATATGGTATTTTCTTGACATTATAGATAGTTTTGGAGTAGGATTGTTTGAACTCAGAACAATAAAGTTGACTATATAAACAAGTCCTGTATGTTAAAGCTCAATGTGATGTTGAGATATATTTGAAATCTCTATGGGGCTTTCTCAAACTAGAGTTCAGAATGTGCATATGTTTTGTCATTTCTTTTCCTAAATTGTGCTTCTTTGATAGCCCCCCTGCTTGGATGACTATTGTTATTAAATCAACTTTTGCCAAACATAACATTTCATTGAGATATTAAAATAATAATAATAAGGTGTAGGGATAAGAATACAATGAAAATGTAATCGAGTTATCAAATTAAAGAAAGTTAGATTAAACAGATATCCTGGTTAACAATGATATCCCTATTTAGTAACAAAATTAGTTTATCAGTCAATTTTCGCTTATTTGATCATTATTAGCTATTTGATTTGGTTAAACAACCATTATTATTATTTTTTTTTTGGTAAATTTGAAGCCCTCCAAGAAAGTACTACCTAACCCTTAGAAAAGGGGTATTACAAAAAGCTATAATACAACCATTATGTTATAATACAAAAAGCTACTCAAATTAGTTCTTTTTATCAATTTTTTGAGAAAGTCATTTTATATATAATCAACTATCAACTAACAACTAATTTACCAAACATTTTTCTACAATAAGCTAATACTATCAACTAGTTAAACTCACTAACCTAATCAATTAATAGTTATTTACCCAACACCCCTAGTGTCAGAAGGTATAAAATTATTAAATCCAACATGTTAGAAACTAGGTTTGGTGGAGTTAACAAAGCAAATACTTAGTCCAATCTTCTTCATATGTGTACCAATCTCTGAGATTTTTAATTTTTGAGAGCTTATAGCTTATTTTAAGCTATTAATAAGCTATAAGCTCTATTTGATAATGTTCAAAAATAAACTAGTAACTTAAAATAATACTACGTAGTTTATATTAAAACACAAGCATTTAAAAAATAAGCTAATAGCTTCAAAGCTTTTTCCATCCATATTATTTTAAATAAATTTACCTCTCCCATTTAAAAGTCTTTTTAGCCTTTTCTCTTCTCTTAATTTTTATTCATCCTCATTTCGCGACTCCTTCAACGCGGAATCCTTTGGTGGATAAGTTCGACGACTTAGCAACCGTGCGAAATTTAGTTTATTGTATGGTAGATATGATCTTTAGTTAGGGGGCAATACATACCAAAAGGTTCGAAGAAGGAACGTGCATAAGAGTATATAACCAACCCACCCTTATGTATAACCTATTCACATTAGTGAGTCGGCTTGATGGAAGCACTAAGGGGAGTAGATAGCAGCTAGGTCTAGATGGAAGTTATGAGCATTACGTTCATACATAACTTCCATATCAAAGTTAGCACGATTAATGCATGATATTAGCTCAAGTCTTAATTCCGTCAAGCATCCCTAAACTAACTAATTTCATGTAATTCATCTAAATGACTGGTTTCTAACCAGTCACCCTAAATATAAAATAGTATAAAATATTTTTTTAAAAAATTATTATTATTTAAAAAAAAAAAAAAAAAAAAAAGACTTTGTCTCTCGGAGACACGAAGAAGACAAAGAAACCTGAGAAACATCCTTAGTCTCCAGCCAAAGACGAAAAAACATTCTTTGTCTCGGACAAAGTCCTATTTTTTTTATTTTTTTTTTAAGATGGCAGAGAACAAGGATGATTACAACAAGTTTTACGAGGCTTTTCCAAGAATTTGAAGCTTGGTATCCATGAAGATTCTCTGAACAAAACTAAGATTGTTGAACTGTGCGGTACCATTCCACATACGAGAGCCGTGATGAAATGACCAGCTTGAAGGATTATGTGACGGGGATGAAGGAGGGTAGAATGATATCTACTACATTACGGGTGAAAGTGAGAAGGTCGTGCAGAACTCTCCCTTCCTGAAAAAGCTGAAGAAGAAGGGATACGAGGTCCTTTACATGGTTGATGCCATTGATGAGTATAACGTTGGGCAGTTGAAGCCTGAAGGAGTTTGATGGAAAGAAGCTTGTATCTGCAACTAAGGAAGGAAGGTCTGGAGCTTGATGAGAAGAAGAAAAAGAAGGAATTGAAGGCCAAGTTGGAACTGCAAATATGGAGACAATTATGAAGGTAGAAACTCTCAATGACTCGAGCATGGCAGGGTACAGAGTGTCTTGGTCTCCTAGACAAAGAATGTTGTAGTCCTGTTTTTTTGTTTTTTTTTTTTTTTAATAATTATTTTATAGCTTAGGCCTTTGTTGGTTGCCATGGAGACTAAGTCCTGTTTTTTTTTTTTTTTTTTTTTAATAATTATTTTTAAATTATTTTATAGCTTAGGGCTTTGTTGGTTTCAATGGAGACTAAGTCTTGTTTTTTTTTTTTTTTTTTTTTTAATAATTATTTTATCAATCGTTATGCGTTAGACCCGTGTCCAGTTAGGCACTGTTATCGTTTTTTTTTTTTTTTTTTTTTTTTTAATTTCAGACCGCTTCGTTATAGGAGTATATGTTCATAATAATTTTATTACTATATGTTAATAACTGTACGTTCATAACTCTATAACTGTACCTTCATAACTCCATAACTGTACATTCATAACTCCATAATTGTACATTCATAATCTTCGAAGCTCTATATTCACAATTTTAAAGCTTCATGGTCATAATTTTATCACTATATATGTTCATAATTGTAAGTTCATAATGTTAGAGCTCTATGTTCATAATTTCATAATTGCATAAGTGTACATTCATAACGGCATAATTGTACATTCATAATCCAAAAAAAAATAACGTCATTAACGCCGTTAACGGCAAAACGCGCACAATTTTTTTTTAACTAAATGACGCGTTTTTTTTGAAAAACGACGTCGTTTTGGACCCGTGTCCACAATGAATTGTGGACACGGGTCCAGGGCATAATTTGCCCTATTTTATAGCTTAGGTCTTTGTTGTTTAGTCCTTTTGGACCTTTTCTTGTTTAGGGCTCTGTTGTAGTTTTGGCTATGCATTGCCCATTTAGATTGTAAGGCCTTTGTGCTGTTGGAGGTTAAGCTATTTTTTGCGTGGTTGATTTGAGCACTTTTGGGCCGAAGGCATTTGTATGGCTTTATGCCTCTTTTCAGTAATAAAAGCTTTGGCTTATTGAAGGAAAAAAAATTATTTTATAAAAAATATTTTAAATTTGAAGTGACTTGTTAGAAATCTATAAATGGGAGGAATTGTATGAAATTGGTTAGTTTAGGAATTCAATTGTAGGTTTTTTAAGTTCCGTGACCTAATTGCATTATGCAATTCGATGACTTGACCCTTAACATTTTTGCTTTATAAGTACTTGGATTGTTACAAAATGAGCCACATGAGGTTATTTATACTTATTCTACCTCCCCAATAGACGATGGACATCTACTTGATCGTATGACAATGATTATATCTCTAAAATATTTCCTAAAATTTTATACAATCATATGATTTCTATAATGTTTTATAAGATTCTCTCTCTCTCTCTCTCTCTCTCTATATATATATATATATATATATATATATATATATATATATATATATATATATATATATATATATATATATATATAATAGAGATAAAATGCGGTAATAGGCTTCAGGTAAAATATAGATTTAATCTCAGCCCTTGATCTAATCAAAATCAATAGTCCAGATTGAAGAAAAACTTAAAAAAAAAAAAAAAAAAAAAAAAAAAAAACAGTGACAATTTGGTCTTTTTGCATATTGGTTAAACTTAAAGTGTGTCGTCAAGCTGCGTCGTTTTCCTTCTTAAGGTGTGTGGTTTCTGTGCTTAAGAGGCATCAGTTCTTTAGTTGAGAACTTAAGGTGCGTGTTTTGTTGAAACTTTAAGTGTTTCAGTCTAAAGTTTTAGGTGTGTCTTTCCATAGGTTAAGGTGGGTCCTTTTCCATCTTAAGGTGAATATATTTAAAGTTGAGAACTTAAGGTGCGTTGTTTTATATCTTAAGGTGCATGATTTTATAACTTAAGGTGCTTAGTTTTATATCTTAAGATGCATAGCTTGAAACAATTGATCATTTGTGTTAATAATCAAATCCTATTCATACTTCTCATTGAAAACCTTTCTTCTTTTTGAGAATTTGTACTTCATACTACCAAATTTCGTCCTGCTTTTGGAATCAAAACTAAAACTGATATACGAGATTTTGTTCGAAATGACATGAAGATACGACTCAACAGTTTTTTTCTGGCCAAAGAAACAATACATGAAGAAGAATCTTTCCAGGAATTGTGTCAAACCTTGCAACAAGCAGAAGAAAAGAGGGAAAGAAAAGGAAGAGATACAGAAGACTTGTGAATGTTGGCAGAAGCGCATTGTTTTAATAATTTTTCTTGATTTGAACCGTTGATTTAGATTAGATTAGCGGCTCAAATTTCACCCATCTTTCACCTAGAGAGTCTTTACACATGAACTAATTCCTATATAAATATTATAATTAGAGCTGCCAATACATACCTAACCATTCAGGTAGTGAAAAGACAATGTGGATTGCTGAAATTTTCTTGACATTCCAAAAGCAAGTAAAATAGGTAAGGGATAGTACATTATATACAACTCTTAGAAAATGTTCTGTAAGACTGTAACCATACCTATGCAGTTTTACACAGTAGAGACAGGAAAAAGAACTGACTTGTATACCAGTCCCCCCTTTCATTGAACCTTTAAAGTTATATTTTACATTTCAACAGTATTCCAATGGACTGATTTTGCTTCTCTTCCAAAGGGGAGGGAGCAAGGCCTCTGAATCCTACAAAAGTTAGCCTTACATGGTTCTCGATCGATTAGATCTGCGAGGATGTAGATGGGTGACTCTCTTGCTTCTCCACAAGCACGCACCTTGATGGCGGACCGAACATGCTCAGTAATACCTGCAAACGGAAGTTTAATGTAACTCACTTGGTCTTTTGCCATGGGGTTACTACGCGTTATAAACAAAGATTAGGCTAGGGTCACTCAACTAGGCTATAATACACATGGACCAAACCACACTAAAAGATTGAATCCAACCAATTAACTAGTCTAACCAATGGCCTCATAAACCCATATGTTCTCTCTTATTTTATCAAATGTGAGACTCTTAACACTACTAAAGCTTAAGCAGTAAGCAGAAATTGAAATAAAGAGAGGTTATCAAATGGGGTATGTTCAAAATCACAAGCACTCAGATTTCTGAAGTGTAAAATTAAAAATAGAAAGGAGCTTGTTCTCTTACAGGTAAAAGGACTAGACCATGCAGAAAGCCAAGAATAACCAAAGCCAGGTACATTTGGAAGTAGTAAACCTGCAAAAAGGGAAGTCAAAGTTCAGGTAATGACACAAGAATATGCAATATTTGGCTTACGAAATCCAATGCACGCTCTCAAGTACCACAAAAACTTCTGTCCTCGAGAAACAAAGAACAAGCACCCCAACTAGCTTAGTAAGTGTGATGCCACTGCAAAAGAGGGAAAAGAACAAAGGCAGTTTAGGGTTTTAGGTAGGTAGGACATAAAACTTGTTTCCTATTCGCAGTCTTCTAGCTCCTATTCATAGAGCTTTGTATTCTCTATTCTATATGACAGTTTGAGACAATATACGACAGCACATTAGAAACTCTCTCTCTTCACTTTCGTAACACTGTCAAACCTGAATACAGAAGCCCCCATAGTGGTCAACGCCTCCTTCATGCGTTGGTTCCTGTCTCCGCTGGCTACCTGCAATGATCGCGTGTTTACTTTCACAACTCAAAAGATACATGAGAATGAAGTCTATATTGATTGAACAGATATAGAGAACATATAATAATATGAATAAACACCAAGCTCTTTACTTCTAATTATTTTATGAAAGAAAAAAAAAAACGGATGTTTTTCAGATACGTGAAAGAACAAAAGACTGACCAAGAAAGCATGTGTGATGTGCACACAAAACTCCACCGCAATACCCACTGACATTACAAGGTTAACAACAGAGACTGCATTTAGTTGGATATTCAGGATCGCCATTACGCCCTGCAAGATGTATCCATAAATGGATTGGATCTAGGGAAAAAGTCAAAGTAAAGAAGCATTCTCCTATAAATTGTCAAGAGAATGTACCATTATATCCAGAACAATCATTGCCAACACAAGTAAGATGATTGCCGAAGTCCAAAAACTGTAAATTAGATAAAGAAACAGTCCAGTTAAAGATGATTTTAAAGAACAGCGGGGGAATGTAACAGAGAAGCACGATAAGATAAAATAACCTGCATGTGATGATTAAGCATACAAGAAAGACTGCACCTGTTTAAATTGAGACAAGAAAAAAAAAAAAAAACCAGAATGAGTTATGTTCATATAATCCCCATGAACTAAATAAAACTTCGAAGTCCCAGTGATATTAAACAAGAATGTATAATTTAAAAAGGCTTTGAAGCAATACAGTAAGTAGTAAATATATAAATGAAACTCTAATTTTGCAGAACATTAAAACAGCACAAGTCATTCTGATATTACTAACCAATAGCAATGGCAAGGCTGATTAGTGCTGTCTTCCATATGTTCAGGTATTGTTCAAAGAACATATAAAATACAGCATATGGGAAGACCTCCATCTGCACCAGATAATTTGTCTAGATTAGTCAACAGCCAAAAAAAACAAAAAAAATAGGAACAACAACAAAACAAAACAAGCTTGCCCAATCGACTCTTATCATGCCAGGATAAATCTAATTACCTTCAAGGTCTCAGAAACTCTGGAACTGAAATCCCGGGCTGCCCTCATTGAGTTAACAAAGTCAACCTGAAAGTAAAACAAAATGAAAAGCAGGAAAACTGAAAAGAATAAAAAGTGAAATATTCTTTTTTTTGTCGTCATACTTGCTTGTTAAGAGGGGTGTGATATGAACGAAACGCTGATGCTTGAATAACACCATTCTCATAGCCTGAAGACATGATATAATCATTTAAATTCAAATCCAAGGAAGGGTGGGTGCAAGAAACAAGGAGAACAGAGATAATGTAAAACTTGACTCAGCCATCCAATTGGAGACACTGCAGAGATGTATAACATGCTAAAAATCAATTTAAAAACATGCATGCAAAATGTTATGGAATATAGAATATATATTTGATATATAGAATCCCTATAGATTAGGCAGTCTTAGGGTACATATGGAAACTTGTTTCCTATTCGTAGTCTTCTAGTACCTATTTATAGGGGGCTTTATATTCTCTATTCTAATGACAGTTTGAGACAATATACGACAGCACATTAGAAACTCTCTCTCTTCACTTTCGTAACACAAAATAAGTATGCAGATGGTTCAACCTTTAAGGTCCACGTTGCTAGTGTAAGCCCCATTACCACCTTTAGCACAATCACTAGAAGGTAAAGCACTCAGGAACCATGGGAGTTTCTCTTTGAATTGCGCAGTTGTTGGACGGTCATTGGCTAAATCCGAGTGATGAAAACACTGGAAAACGCAAGTGTCAGGCATAAACCATCGGTTCATGGATAAAAGTCTAGCACAATAGAATTAAAATAAAATACCGAATGATTTTAAACCTAAATACCAAAACCAGGAAAGACCATTGTTAGAATAAGAACACAGTTTGTTTCAATGCACAAAACAGCAAAAGTAAAAACTTTTACGGATTACCGTTGTGCAATCCTTGCATATGCCAGTCAAGCCAGAGGAACCTTCGCTGGATGAGCAAGGAGGCTGAAAGGATAAACTTTTTAACTTTTAGTAAATATATATGAAATTTTAGACCAAAAATAACTGTACCTGGTCATCAGGAGGACAAAAACTCCCATTTGTAAATTTCCGACAGCAACCAAAAGCTTCCGGAGATATCCAAACTAGAAAATCATCGAGCCAAGAAGCAGCCGGTTTAGCAATGTAACTCGACTCCGGTTTTAAAGATTCTCTTGTTATCTGTAGAAGAAGCAACTTTCAAGCACTGAAGCAATAGATGAGGTACCCATAGTGAAGGAAAAATGAGTGTTACCTCATTCAAAAGAGAATCTGAATTACAATGGCTGATAGAGCACAACTGGTTGGTTTGTCCTGATTCTGAACTGAGGGGAACGAAACAACATTCACATAACTATAGCTTTAATAACCCACCGGGACAAACTTCGAGAAATTCCCTTACATTAGATATTGTATATGATATGGATTTTATTTCAAGGTATTTTGTTCAAGAGGAAAAGGAAACAGAAGGCTTTTAAGGCTGTAAAACACCACGTACCTGTAATTATAGTTTTTCACAACAAAGTACAGCGGTGGTCCAATTCTGAGATACTCGGAGATATTACTAAAGTAACCCTAAAAAATTAGAAATGTTGTTATTACATGCAAGCACCATTTTTAGACAATGCTTCATGACGGACAAATTTGCTAGGGTAAAATCAAACCTGGAGATACGAATCACGAGGAAGAACAATTTGTTGTTCTAGACCAGGATCAATCCTCGTACATAGTGCCTTTGAGAAGAGAAAGCATCATGAGATCAATATTCTAGTCTATAGCAAGCAAATAAAACTTGAGATAAAAGAAGTGTGTAGTTGCAAAGAGTGAAGGGAAATGACTTACAATGCTCATCATCACAAGCGCAGCAAAGACGGATATGACAAGTACTTTCACTCCCAACAGACTTAATATCGGTGCATGAATCTCCTATAGTAGTGAAACAAAACCCAATTACTCGAGAATTGAAATCTCCTATAGTAGTAAAGAATTCTTCATACCTTCATATATCGAACCAACAATCCAGGTTTTCTTTGATGACTACCTGCAATCCATAAATAGTCAAGCTTGTGCTTTTATTACAAAAGTGAGATGATGAGTGGTAATGATATCCTTCGAAAAAAATAAATTAAAGTGGTCGAGGTGAAAAGTTGGAACATTAACCTCTGTCAGGGTCAGAATTTGAACCAGAAACTTTAACACATGGAATACAATCAATCCTGTTATCTTCAGCTCTCAGAAAATCGTACACAATCAACGCAACAAAAGCAGTAACTTGCAAAAGGAAGTCCAACAGAACAGCCAACGCTACAAAAATTAAAACAAAAACAAAAAAAAAATACTGAGAAACCCGAAAAAGGGCAAGACTGACACATAGTAATCGCATCAGCTACATGAAATAGATGAGAAATCATTACCAGCAAACATGGAAAACACACGACAAGCTGGCATGGGAATGAAACTCCCAACTGCAAATGCCAAAACCTCTGATAGACTAGCTAGTGTAATAGATGGTCCAACTTCTACAAGAGCATTACTTATTCGTCCTTCTAGAGGCAACTCAACTGCCTGTCTTTTAACGGCATGTACCAATATGCACATATTATCTACCCCAACCTAAAAATCATGAAGGTCAATGATCTTGGAATATGAAATGACAAAAGAAAAAAAGATATCAAAGGTTAAGATAACCAAGTATTGAAAAGGTTCGCCTAATGCTAATTTCATTTTTCAACCCACTGTTCAAATAGTAGTAATAAAAGGGTTAGGCCAAATTATATTAAACTAGTTCTGTGGCCAGCAGCTTATGGTAATAAAACACCACATTATATTAACAATAGCATGAAAAAAAAAAAAATAGTACAAGTATATTTAAAAGAATGCAATTTTACCGCCAAAACAAGGAAAGGGATGACTTCCATTATAATGAGTGTTGATTTTACTCCCAAAGCACTGAAGAAACCAACTGATCCAAGAACAGAGAGCATGACAAGCACAACTCCTGAAAGGCCGAGCAAAACCTGAAACAAGACATCTCTTTTGAGATTGGCAGGGTTTTGGATGCTTCTGATTAAAGTGTTTAGGTGAGAACTGAGAAGACCTAGCATTTAAATACAAAATCTTCACCAACAAAAGAATATGAAAGAGAAACAGGATCAAATGGAAAGCTGAAAGATGTATTCATTCATTGAGTTAACAAGAAAGTATTAAAATGCGTAATACAGAAAGATAATAATAAGGTTATAATAGCATACCTTAGATGATATATAGCATGAAGAGAATTGAGGAGTGTCTCCCAAAGCCAACGATATGTATGCAAACATTACAAGATAGCTTATCTGGAACAAAACAACTGTAAACATTTATATTTGCATAAGAGAAGGCTTGTAACAAAATAACAATTTATAAATTAAATCTACACCATTAACTACAAAATTTTCAAGTTTCCTTTCGGTAAAGAGTGGACATCACAACCTAATTAAAAAAAAAAATAAAAAATAAATAAATAAAAACACACACACACACACACACAGGTTAAACTAAAAAATTTCAAATTGCATAGAGGAAAGAGTTACCAATATAGTTATAGCATCTGCAGTGCTTTCTCTTTTCAGTTCCTCTTCAATAGAGCTTTCGGATGAGAATGCTAGTGTCAAATTTTTTGCTTGCACCATTGGCAAGATTTCATCCTGTATAAAAGTTTTCATGTCCATATATCCCATGGATGAGTTTGCATGTAAATGTAGTAAGAACAAGAAGGCCATCACCATACAGAGTAAAGATTTGTCAGTAGTGAAGTGTCTACAACATTTTTTCCTTCAAAAAAGGTTTTGCAGCATTCACCATCATTAATTAGTTGATTCTTTAAAAGTTCTTCAATTTAGTTCAAATTGTTGTACAATTATTGAAAGAATAATTTAGTCTTAAATACAAAAGCAAGCATGATAGGAGTGAGATTCCTAGTCAAAAGAACACTACCTAAAATGCACAATTGGAAATCCTTGCAATGCCTTATTTCATCCACCACTGTAGTCACTATCAGTTTATGTATAAATAAATTCAAGAAGAAGAATTCAACCTTAAGTAACTGGATGAAAGTCTTCTCCCAGGCAACTGCCCTTTTAGTTTCATTGCTTTCTTTGTCAATTGCGTTATTCACAGGATAGGTTATGATAAATGCAGAAGCCTGTACCAAAAACAATGTTGTGCCCTTAATATACAACTAGTGGTTCATGCAAAATAGTAAAAGAGAAATGAATTACCTCAGAGTAATTTTTACCAGAGAAGCCACCAAGAGAAGTGCTTGGATCAAGGGGAGCTTTAAAGGCACTCATACACTGTTCCGATGAAGTATAGTGCTAAAGAAACATCCAAAAAGAGAAATATTGTGCATTTACTAAGTGGAGAAATGGAAAACTAGAGAAAAGAAAATAAAGAATACATTTACTTGTACATTTTTTTCCAATTCAAAAAACAGAGAATGGAGATTAGAAAACTGGAGAAAGGAGAATCGAAGAATTGAAGTAAAAGCAGCTGGCCCTTTTTTCCTTCTTTTTTTTTTTTTTTTTTTGGTTAAACATCATTAGCTTTATTTCAAGGAAATCTAAACAAGTAAATAGAACGAAAGGTAGAATAGAGGAATCAGTGTATGTTAGGGCAAAACATTGGTCACTTCACCCTATGAAGGTAGATGTTGTAGTCTAGATGAAATGATTTCTTTAATTTCTTTCTTCTATTCAGGGTGTCTCTTCACAGGAAATTAAATTATATGTTAAGAAATGGGGAACAGGATATATTCCCAACACTATCAAGTTCCATTTAGGTCAGTTCAAGATGAGTAAACTATTCCCAGTACTCTTTTTGCTCATTTACAACAAAAGAGAGATTAGAAGAGTAATAAAACAAAGCAAATTAAGTGAATGTCTCAGAGGAACTAAAGAGGGGATGGGGAAAGTGGTTCAAGATTGCACTATATAGTTTGAGGCATACCTCAAAACAATACTGGATGTGATCAATACCCCCATAATCATCAAAATTTGCAGGATTCATCTTGAAATACTACACACCAAACAGGTCTAAATCAATCACAAAAGATATATGAAGGGAGCAATATGTCCGCAATCAACAAGTTTTGGCAAGTAATGTTAAAGAATGAGTTATTGAAAACTCAAATCAAGCCAAATTTTAGTCCAATTAAGGGTAAAAAACGCTAGTAAGCCTGCAAAATAGAAGTCCATGTGCCAAACCAAACAACATTAGGAAATATTTTGAGCTCATTTTTAGTGACAATTATCTTAGTTAGTTGCTCCAGGTTTCTTAGGCAACTAAGGTTCTTTTGTGCACCTTCGCAGGGACCATTTTCTGCTTCCCACAAACAAGAATTTTATAAAAGACATTTACATCAAACTGTTGTCCATGTTGACTTCTACAAGTAAATGGTATCACAATTTTGGATGACATCTTTCCATTTTATAATTGGAGTAAAAAATGCTTCCTACCAGTAGTAGCTGTATACTTCATAACGAAGAAAACTTTTATGGATTCAGTCATTCGGATATGTGAAATTTTGAAAGTGCCATAGATTCTAACTCAGAGTCAGACATGTATCTCTGACTAATAGAAGTTTGAAATCTATTTTCAATGACATACATCACAGGAATACAGGACAAGCAGGCAACCATAACAGCAATTTTTATATAAAATACTGTCTTACCTGAAGAATACTTTGAGTAGCACAATCCTTGCCAAGTGGCTTCATACAAATATCATTAAGAGAAATAACCGATCCAGAATAATTAGCTTTGATTGCATCTACCTATTTCAACAGCGCACATTTAGTTTTTGTCAATGAAGATAAAAAACAGAGGATCATGACTTCACTTGGTTAAATAACTGCAGTATGCAAAGCAAAATAATGACAAAAGTATATACTCTCAGAATATCTTATAGCCTATTAAGGTACATGATTTGCATAAAAGATATCACCTTTCTTTGTATGTCAAAAAGCAACTTGATGTTGTCTTCTGTAACAATTGGGGGTGATTTCCCATTCTTCATGTCAGGATTTACAGCTATTATGAGCTGCAAAATATGTGAGGTGTTAGTCTAGTCAAAATGTCAAATATAGTTAGGCTGCTACACTCCCCCAATGAAAGATCATATGTAACCAACCGCTTATTGAGTATATGGAGGCTATAGAAGCTAGGTTTAGAAAATGAAAAATTACAAATACACACATAAAACGCATAAATCAAATACATAGATTATCAAGTTAAAAGGAAGACTAGAAAGACATTCTGATGAAACTAAAGGGGAAAAGTACAGAATACAACTTTATAACTTATTGTTAGAAATTGAGATGGCTCTGATACCATGTTAGAAATTAAGATTGGGCTAAGGTCACTCAACTGGGCTATGATGTACATAGACCAAACCACATTAAAAGATTGAATTCAACCATAGATCAATGTCACTCACTTATTTTATTAACACTGGACCGAACGGGCTCTGATACCATGTTAGACTTTGATACCAGGTTAGAAATTGAGATGGCTCTGATACCATATTATAAATTAAGATTGGGCTAAGGTCACTCAACTGGGCTATGATGTACATAGACCATACCACAGTAACCACACTAAAAGATTGAATTCAACCATAGATCAATGTCACTCACTTATTTTATCAACACTGGACCGAACAAGCTCTAATACCATGTTAGACTCTGATACCTGGCTTTTTTTTTTGAATACTTTTTACTCTGATACCATGATTGAAAGCAACAAAATATAACCTGCTCAATTCTGTAAAAAGGTGCTAGGTTGCTGTCAAAAAATTCCTTCTCTTCTGCGGCTCTACTGCCATGGCCAACCCATAGCTGCAATAGAATAAGGATTGAATGTTAGCTCATTTATACTACAGATAATGAATTCCAAACAACTGCGTCATGACAACTTAATCCTAACACAGGGAGGTGAAACACAAGTTTAACTCCTTTTTCTAAGCATTAATTACTGCAACTTTTTTTTTTTGGAATGTTACTCGCTCTATTACAATGTAGTATCTGTTCATATATTTTGTCAACCTACTGAAACACAAAGAACCAATAACACCTACTGCAACTTAATCCTACTCAAAAGCAGAAATCACAATAAGAAATGCAGCATAGTCAATGTTGAAAAAATCGCTAGGCGCCTGGGGACCGCCTAAGGCGCCTAGAGCGCTCTAGGCGGGCGCCTAGCGCCTAGGCGCGATTTTTGCAACAGTGAGCATAATCATCACATATTGAGCAAGAAAAGGTAAAGTGAGATAAAACAAAATAACAAATAAAATATTTGAATCATGCATCATACCTTCTCAGGCCTTGTTTCAACTCTAAAGCGGAATAAACCCAAGCAAAGTACCAGAACAATGATCAATGATGAACACAATACCAGGGCTGGGTTCCTAGCAACCCAAGTTCCAT
The DNA here is from genome assembly GCF_001879475.1 of Ipomoea nil. Lineage (NCBI taxonomy): Eukaryota > Viridiplantae > Streptophyta > Magnoliopsida > Solanales > Convolvulaceae > Ipomoea > Ipomoea nil. The sequence continues at coordinate 8,869,398 of NW_017617471.1, forward strand.
ATTTCCTAATGGAAAAAAAAAAACACTAATATCAAGATTTCTAGAAGAAAAAATACCTAATTATGATATATCCAATAACAATTCAATAGGATTACCTATAAAACTTTGATAGATATCCTTGCACAAGTGAAAGTTGAACACCGCTCGATATTTGGGGGACATCCTCGAGCATCTGAAAAATTTACAAACAACAGGGAAGAACAAACATATTAGGATTGTAATAACTTAAACTGTTCCAGAAATATACAGAGAAGCATGCTCCTAAGGTGGAGTTAAAAGTTACAAAATGCACATATTTGACTTTCCTTCTAACCTCAGAAGTGACCTCCACACACACTGAATAGGACAATGTTCAACATTTTTCTTTTCTTTTATCAAATGAGTTTGTTTAATTAAAATCACTAAATACTCAAGCTCTGTGAAATCACGATAAAAATGTGAGAGGTACCACCATCCAAAACTCAAAAGAATAAAAAAAGAAGGGCATCATTAGGGCACACCTGCATTGGGACATTCTCATCTTTTTTACCATTAACCTGGTGGATAACACCAGCATCAGGAGCATTGACCAATGGTTTTGTTCTAGAAGCTGGAGTCCTCTCTTTTCTGCTATGAAGAAAACCCCATCCAAGAAAAACGGAGATCAATATCACATAAATTATAGCTACAGCAACTTCAATACACCTTGCCTGCATTAATTAAAGCAGAACGCAATAGCTTTATTTAATTTATATAATTCAATAAAAATGCAAGTATTACACTAGTTATGTGTACACTTTCAGATGTCCACATCCAAGAGAACTAAAATAATTGATTGGGTATAATTAAGCTACTCTCACCTTGAGAGACCCAAAACTCACTGAACAGGAACCTTTCTTTTGAGCTGGAGAAGGAGCTGCATTTGAGCATACGGAAGACGAAGGGCAATCACCACAAGAACAGCCTAGTAAAGTGTCTCCACAGGAATATGTAGAAACATTCATAGGTTTCATCCCAGAAGAATCAGGAGGAGTTGATCTAAAATTAATTGCATATGGCGATCCTGGTGCAGCAGGTGGTGCTCTTCTACCAATAAATGTGTACCATTCTGTCAATATCGGCACTCAATATCAACAAACATACTGAGACCATCAATTTTGCTCACAACACAGAAAATATATAGAGTTTAGATGTAATTTTTGTTTCCAGGCCCAAGGAGTATTACCTCTAAAATTTTTAGCACCTGCACCAACGAATTCAATTGCTCTAGTATTCATACTGCCAAACTTTACTTCCTTGCAGGATTCATATAAACCCTCACCAAAAGTGTCCGTTATAACATAATCTATCCCGTTTACAGTGAAATTGTTCATAACCTGAAAGTAATGGATGACAAAGAAAATGATGTATGTTACCCAAAGCCAATTAGAGACTAGTAATAAAATCTTACTAGCAAGAAATATTTGGAAAATAAATCAATGCTAGAGGCCAGTAAAAGTGTATGTATCACAAACACAATTAATCCTAATTGCGTTGTATGCATAGAATTTTTAATATTTGTTCTGATTAGCACAATATCATATAGATTATCTTTAAGGATTACTTGCAATGTAGTGAGATAGATAAATATAACTGATAATTATAAAGAAAGCAACTGTCTTGAAGAATTGGAAATATGGAATTCAAAAGATGTATTAAGTACTGACTTTTAAAACAGATGTCACATTTATAAACTGACTCTGGTTTGGAGAGCATGTAAGCTCACAGAATAGATTCAAGAAATTTCTCAAGCATGCTGGACATCCTACAAGAAACGGGATTACCTGCAAAAGATATTAACACACGGAAATTGTTGAGAAAAAACTTATTACTTAGAAATATATCAAATGAAGTAGGATTAATTAAGGCATAACCATCTTACTTGCTGGACCTGTGATCTTAGAGTGTCAAACTGAGCCTCTGTACAGCAGACATTTCCAGTAATAGTCGGGCACAAACTTTGAATCTTGGATGAGAGCAGATCATCGGGCTGTAAAGAAGAAAAAGAAGAAAGAAAAGGAATTCTAATTTCAGTAGCGTTCAGATTTTTCATCACAGAAAAAGAAGCAATAATCGAAGATGTCAATGCTTCATCTATGACTATCCAACAGTATTTACCTTAACAGACGGGGAACCAAAGGGGCAATTCAGAACTTTACCATCACTGCGGTGTCCACAAATGTCATACATGGCACAATATCCTTCAGAATGTCTTTCCCTAACCATGTGAAGGAATTGAAGCATTCAGGTTTATTAACAATACAAAATATGGCAACAAGTCAACAACAACAACCAACATTTCATATGAATTGAACCTAACTTTGTAGGACTTTAAGTTATTAGAGTGGTCCTAAGCTTTACTTTCAGAGTTTCAGAAAACAGAAACACTACCAAAAACATTATATTAAAAAAAAATAAAGATATATCAGATGTAACTTACCCATTGGACGTCTGGGCTGTCACCTTAGAAACACTTAAGAAGACCTACAAAATGCATGGTTCTGTAAGCTGAATAAACATACTCCTTAAAAAAAAAATGCTTCATCTTCAAGTTCAGTTACTCCATGAAAATTTTACAAATAGAAAACAAAACAAATATCTGCTGCACAAATCCAAAGACTCTCAAAATTATAAACTACAATTCTGCAAAAAAGGTCCAAATCAATCGGAACAGGAATCCTTTATCCTTCCTTCAAAAAAGTGAAACAGGTAAAATTTTGTCGCTTAGTGAGCAGACATTGACAGAATTGCGTGGATGCAAAGAAGAATTCCGGTACCTGAAGAAACAAAGCAGCGGCGAAACAAGCCATGAGAGGAAGGCTGAGTCCCCTTCCTCCGGGAGAGAACTCCATTTTTGGTTTGAATTGAAGGAGCTGGTGAATCGGCGGTGTGAAGAGGAGAAGCAGAATTTAGTGAATTAGTATTAGTAGTGTAAAGAGTATGAATATAGTGAGTAGGAAGGAAGAATGAATGAGGTGGGTGTAATGAGTATTTATATCTGATTGATTGATCTGCTGCTTATAATTGTCTGGCGCAGTCCACTCTGTCCACTCTCCAAAAAGCTTCAATAAATTTTGAGAAAGCACCCCACCCCACCCCGTCTCCCCATTTTCCTTTTTCCAAATGGAATTTTATGAGTGATGACTGATGACGTTTTTTTGCGTGCACCACCTACTTTCTACACGGACTACTATTCACATTCACATATAATAATAATAATAATAATATGTAGTATAAGGGGCAGTTTCATTTACGAAATGTTAGATTACCTAGGAATGTTAGATTGTTGGAAATGTCAGATTCTTGTTTTTAATTAAAATTGAGATATGTAATATAATCATGTTTGGTTTATGATTATCTTTTATATATATATAGTATAATATCTTTAACATATTTTCATATATTTTAATAAATTTAAAATAAATAAATAAGATAACAGTATCATATATAATTACATAATTTTAAAATATTAAATAAAATCTTAAACTTGAAAAATAAAATTATTTTATATACTAACATAACGTAATAAAAAATATATATTATGTTATGTTAGTATATAAAATAATTTTTTTTTTCAAGTTCAAGATTTTATTTAATATTTTAAAATTATGTAATTATATATTATACTGTTATCTTATTATTTTTTTTTTTTTGAAAGTATACTGTTATCTTATTTATTTATTTTAAATTTTAAATTTATTAAAATATATGAAAATATGTTAAGAATATTATACTATATATATATATATATATATATATATATATATATATATATATATATATATATATATATATATTCCCGAACTTACATTTTCTGTCATTTTAATTCTTAGGTTATTTAAGATCACCTTGGATATTTATAAATTCTGTCATTTTAATTCTAATTATTTAAAAAAAATATATTTTATGTTAGCTTTTATATATATATATATATATATATATATATAAGCTAACATAAAATATATTTTTTTTAAAATAATTAGAATTAAAATGACAGAATTTATAAATATCCAATGTGATCTTAAATAACCTAAGAAAATGAAGGGAATCACGTTCCTTTCAAAATCCTATGTGGAGGGAATGTTATATTCCCTCACAGAATATGAACCAAACATAGAAATGTAAGCTTGGGAATGTCACATTCCCTTGATTATGTAATATAACCTGAACCAAACGCCCCATAAGAGTATCCTCGATAGAGCAACCTTAATGGCACATTTGGCTCGCGAAATAGGTCTGGAATAGAATAGCATTCCCAGTATTAGGTATATTCCTTTATTTGGTAAAAACATTCCTGAGAATGACATATTACCCATTGTAAGAGGAATAGAGATTCTTGGGGGGGGGGGGGGGGTTTGGTATTAGGCTATTCTTGATTTCTCAGGAATAGTCTAAGTTGTTATTTTCTATTTTACCCCAATTGAATTTATTTCCTATTTCACCATCTTCACCACCACTACCGCCACCACTCCCACCAACACCGCCACTATCACTGCCACCGCCACCACCACCACCGCCGCCACCGCCACCATCACATATTTTTATAAGGGTATTTATGTCTTTTAAAACATATTTCATTTCTATTCCTTAAACCAACCAAACACTGTAATATAAATCCTAAAGTCTATTCCTTCCGCGAACCAAACAATATAATACAATTACAGAGTACTATTCTATTCCTTACCTATTCTATTCCTTATAGAATAGCATTCCTATTACCTCAAAATTCATTCCTTGAACCAAACGTATTGTAATAGTTGTAGATTTTTGTGGGTTTTTCATAGAATCAAGTTAGAATAAGGGGGGTGGGGGTGCGGGGGGGGGGGGGGGGGGGGGGGGAACTAATAATAAATTCTAATAGAGGAAAAAAAAAAAAAAAAAACTAATGGCATTACATGCCTTTTAGACGTCGAACAATTTGCCCAAGTTTTCCCCTTTCTTTCAAAAGTGGACCTCACCCAAAAATCTGAAAAAAAATAGTCAATGGATCATTTTGGTAATTAAATTTAGGGGTGGGCAATTCGGTTTAGTTTTCTCGAATTGAACCGAACCGAACTAGTTTGGTTCGGTAATATATCAAACAATCGAACGGTATTGGATTTTTGTATAACGAACGGTTCGATTCAAAATCGATCCGAATTGTTAGGTAAAAAATTGAACTGAACCAATTATCGTCTGATTTTCTAAAAAAAAATATAATAATAATAATAATAATTAATTAATAAATAAATAAATTAATAAATAAATAAATCCAAGTCCCTTGCTGCTTACTCTGCCGTTCAGCTCATATTCTCACAGGTATCTCTCGCAAATGTTTTATTTGATTTCTTTATGTTTTATTTGGTACGGTTCGGTTCGAGAAAACTAAACCGAATTGTCCACCCTTAAAGTTAATTACCAAAATGGTCCCTTGACTATTGCGAATCACCAATTTGGTCCCAAGTTAACGGTTGACTAGCGATCAAACAAACGGAGGACCAAATTGGTTAAGATTTTTAAAGTTGAGGGACTTAATTGGTCAAAAAAGTAGTCAAGGATCAAATTGATAATTTCACTATAATCAATGGACCATTTCAGTAATTAACTCTTATTAAAAATAAAAAATAATAATAAAAAAAAACATCAATTTTGAAGGTATAATTGGCTGGCTGGCAGGCAAAGGGACCTTCAAAGGGCAAGCAGATAATTTTTAGGCTAATACTATTGCTTTCGGCCGAATGTCGGGGGAGTTGATGAAACGTATGATGTTTCACCATCGAAAGCGGGTGTTCTTTAACGAATGAATTTTATTATTATTATTTTTTTTTAAATATCAAACTTCAAAAAATTGTAATTAAAAAGAAAAGAAAAAGAAAAGCAGCCTAGCTTTCGCTACATTTTGGGATGGAAGTACGGGAGGGCAGTTGTGTCATTTTGCTTTACAAATTAGAGTTTTAACTGTTTGATAATAAACGAGAATTAGAATTATTCATTTAAATTAAAGAATAAACGAGTGTTAGAATTATATGATTATTATTGAAAGTGAGTTGAAATTACAGGGGCAAAAAAAATAATGAATGAATTATAAATATGATGATATTATTTTAATTTGTATGTTTGCTTTAAGTATACTTTTATTTTTTATGTAATAGAATTGTAATTTAATTTAATTTCTTTAATTTGAATGGATGTCTTCGAACTTGTACTTTGTTTACTTTTAATGATTTCAATTATTTCGAATAATTTTATGTATTTTGATTTTTTTTAATATTTGAAAATGATTTATATATTGATATAAAAGAATACTTGTGAATGAAATAAAAAAAGGTATTTATTGAGAGTATGATAAATTTTTAATGTCATGTGAAAGGATGTAGGGAGAATAGTGAATAAATTGTAAATTTAATGATATAGAAATATGATTTACTTTTTGTCCGTACGAGCTTAACTCAATGGTTCGCAGTATTTGAGAGAAGAGACAAAAGACCAAGGTTTGAGCCTCGGCGGCGGGAATTATGTTCAAAGTGAGCAAATCTCTTGTGTGTGCCGGTATTTGGTCCTGTGTTATCGTGATTTACATCCTTTCAAACTGGCCAGAGTGGGGATTCAACCTTTTGAGAGAAAAAAATATGATCTACACGAATAAGGTTACTGTAGTTTTGACCATTTAATGCAAATGAAACTATAACATAACTACTAATTCTACATGTACTTTCAATTCATACTTTCATTTTATACTCCTTATGATTTGGCATGCTTTGATTGCTCAATTTAATAGGGGTCATGTTGTTTATCCATTCATTTTTTTCTTCCACCAATCAAATTTGAACACAAATAAGAATACAATTTGTAAGAGTACAATTTGGAATTACATATGAAGTATTTTCCATAACATTAACATCACGATATCAAGTTGATCAGTTAATACCTATCTCTTTAGTTATTGCTCTATGAAACTTCAACGCTACTGATTTGACAAAACATATACGGAGTAGAATTTTGTCATAAAGTTGGGAAATACAAAGTTTTGATTTTATTAAAATATATAAAGAAAAAAAATAGAAGTGTTATTTTTGTATAGAGTTAATTTTATTTTTGGTCATAAATTTATAGGTGATAGTCTATTTTTAGTCAATTTTTTATCAGAACATCCTCATTTAGTCATAGTATTATTGTGGCACGACTATTTTTAGTCATTCTTCAACAAAATCGTTGAAATATCGTTAAATACAAAGATATTTCAATTTTTTTTTATACAAAGTAGATTGAACTGCTATATTTTTTTATGTTTATTTTTTTTTTGAAAAATTCATAATTGAATACCGAAATGCTCTTGTATTTAATGATATTTAAATTATTTTGTTGATAAAGAACCAAAAATGGTCATGCCATAATAATATTAGGACCAAAATGGATGTTCTAATAAAAAATGACTTAAATGAATTGTCACCTTTAAATATATGACCAAAAAATAAAATTAACTCTTTTTGTATAAATCAGGATGAGAGAATGAATTAATTGATTAACAAAAACGTTACACCAAATACATTCCTAATAGAGATAGGAAGCCTAACTTATGCCTACACAATAGGGAAAGACCTATATACAATAGGAATACAAAGTCAGGAAAGATAATAACCACTAATATACATTGACACACCCCCTCAAGCACAAGGTTGGAGGGAAACAACGTTGAGCTTGTCTCGGAGAATCCCGAAACGGGTCGCTGGTAGCGGTTTGGTGAAAAGATCGGCTAGCTGATCCTTCGTAGACACAAAGTTGACTAAGAACTCCCCTGAGGCCACCTTATCACGAACAAAGTGAAAATCGATTTCCACATGCTTGGTCCGGGCATGAAACACATGATTAGCACATAGGTACGTGGCCCCAAAATTATCACACCAAAGAGTAGCAGGACGACCGGAGTGCAGTCCCAGTTCACGAAGTAAAGAAACCACCCAAGTAACCTCAACCGAGACATCTGCTAGGCCCTTATATTCAGCCTCGGTGGAAGAGCGTGCAACAGTTCGCTGTTTGCGAGAAACCCAGGAAATTAAGTTGGACCCAATAAAAACTGCATACCCACTCGTAGACTTGCGGTCAATAGGACAGCCCGCCCAATCGGAATTGGAGAAGGCGTGTATGTCAGACGAAGATGAAGCCGAAAGTCGGAGACCATGGTCTTGCATCTCACGGATATATCGTAAGACGCGCTTGAGCAGCCCCCAATGATCAATAGTAGGGGTATGCATAAACTGACACAGGCGATTGACAGCAAAAGAAAGATCAGGTCGTGTGATTGTCAAATGGTGGGCGGTCGAGAGCGAGTTTGTGGTTGGCGGTGATTGGGTGGTGGCGGCCGTAACCGTACGTCCGGAAGAGTGCGTAGACATATCGGTTAATAGGGTGGAGAGAGAAACCTAACACTGAGCTGATACCAGATGAGAGAATGAATTAATTGATTAACAGAAACGTTACACCAAACACATTCCTAATAGAGATAGGAAGCCTAACCTATGCCTACACAATAGAGAAAGACCTATATAATAGGAATACAAAGTCAAGAAAGATAATAACCACTAATATACATTGACAATCAGAGACATAAATTGCTATTTTACCTTTATCATTTATATTCTATGGTATTTTTTTTTTGGTTGTTGTTTCTAACATAAAGGCATTTTTGTACTTAATAATAAATGTATAAGTAATAAAAATTAGTATTTAAAATTCCTAAGGGTATTTTAGGACACAAAAATTAATGTGAGACCATCTCACTGATCTAGAAAATAAGTTTGGACACAAAAACAAGTTTACTTTTTAAAAATATTACATTTTCTTAAACACAATATAATATATTTTTATAAGTAATAATTGAAGCATCATATAACGTATTTTATGTAAAAACATATAACTTTTGAGCCCAAATGTACTATTTTTAAAGTAATAATTATTATTTTTAATTAAAAATTAAAATATTTATCAAAAACAACACATAACATATTTAAAATAAAACAGATTACTTTTCAACCAAATGGTTACTTTTGAAATAACTTTTAAAATAAAAATTTTATCCAGTAAAAAATCTACTTCTCAAACTCGTGACGATAGTGCTAAGTATCTTGTGCTCAAATGCAACATTTGTGGCTCCTCCCTCTTGAGGGAAGGTCACATGATCGAACCCCGATGGTGGGATATTGACTTTTTGTATTGCATTAGTTAGAGAAAGTACAGAACTGATACTGCCTTATAATAGAGTCAATAGTACATTTAAAAAAAAAAAAAAAAAACTTGTGACGATATCAGTTCTTCAGTTGAGAACTTAAGGTGCGTTTTTTGTTGAAACTTTAAGTGTGTCAGTCTAAAGCTTTAGGTGCGTCCTTTTCCGTCTTAAGGTGAATATATTTAAAGTTTAAGATGTGTCACTTTTTTTTAGTTTAAGGTGCATCAGTCTAAAGCTTTAAATGCATCTTTCCATAGCTTAAGGTGCGTCATTTTTCTTCTTAAGGTGTGTATATTTAAAGTTTAAGGTGCGTCACTTTTCTAGTTTAAGATGCATTAGTTTTAACTTAGGTGCGTTGTTTTATATCTTAATGTGCGTGATTTTATAACTTAAGGTGCTTAGTTTTATATCTTAAGATGCATAATTTGAGACAATTGATCATTTGTGTTATTAATCAAATCCTATTCATACTTCTCATTGAAAACCTTTCTTCTTTTCGAGAATTTGTACTTCATACTACCAAATTTCGTCCTACTTTTGGAATAAAAAAAAATTTACACTTTTTTGGATATCAATATAGATAGGGTGATAATTTTTATTTTTTATTTTTTTTATACAGAGAGAGAGAGAATAATAAAAAATAATGTAATTTTCTCTTTTAGTTACGTGACACCTTTTAATTTTTATATTTTGATATAGCAATAAAACTCTTAATATTTATTGGAGACTCGCGAATTTGTCAATAGGATCATTATAAGATGAAATAAATATATTTAATTTATAAATGAAATAATATCATAAACACATACCTCTCTTGATTGCATCCACATGGAGAATTAAGGCAATAAAGAAATGATTACAGATTGCGCTAATGGAATTTTGTAGTTGGGAGTTGGGAGTTGGGAGCTGAGGTAGTTAAACGTCATTTTACACGCACTATCACCCAGCACCTCACCGTAAAAAAAAACTAGTAGAATCGCAACTCATGACGTGACACTTTAATTTTGGTATTTCAACTACAATATCTTTTTTTTTTTTTTAACTATGTTTTATTCTTAATTTAAACTTTCTACACTTTAAATAATGTTACATTTATAATTTGACGTGATTTTTTTTCCTCCCTCACGTTAGTTTTTTTTTTTTTTTTTTCTTTTTCCTTCTTCCAGATTCTCTCGGCAGTCTTTCCGATTTCTTTCACTAATCACTACTACAAAATAACATATAACGTCAGTTATTCCAAAACCGACATCAAATGTAAATAAATTAAATAAAAATAATATTTTTTTTACGTCAATGATTTAAATAACCGGTGTTATATATATATATATATATTTTTTATTTTTATAAAATTGAGCATTTAACGTCGGTTCTAGTTGATAGGTTATCTCATAAAGAATAAATGAAGTACCTTGGAAAGGGATAACCAAGTGGGTGAGACATGATTCTCATATTAGAAAGTCACAAGTTGTAATTTACTTCTCCTGAGGACTTGTAGACTATAAATAAGAGTGGAGTATACCCAATACATGTCCAAGGTAGTGATTGTAGGTTTCTTCTATCACCCCAAAAAATAAATGTAAGTAATGATTTTAAAGAGTGAATATACCATTAATTTTCCACCCAACCTATTATTTTATTTATTTAATTTTAATATAAGTACATACCATACCAACTCATTGCCACCAACCTCTCTTTCTCTATAGTTTGGATCCATTTCAGTGCGAAATTGTTGAGCATATAATTATTAAAGTGCAATCTAACTATCAATTTAGACTTTTAGTTGAGATGGGGCATATGTTTCAATGAAACTATCACATCAACCATCAAATTCACCCCTAAAAATGTCGGTGTTATTAATAATGAGTTTTTAGTATTTCATTAATAATTATATTTAACTCTAACAAAGTTAAAAATTAATAATCACATTTTGTGTTAAAAAATTGTCTCACGCTCGTTATTTTATTTATAAATTTCAAACTAAAAAAAATTACATTTAATTATTAAAATACTATTCCCTCTTAATAGCAATTATAATTTTTAAAACATGTAAGAGTCGCACAACTGGTGTGGAGAAAATTCAATACCTTCATGTTGATCAAAACCTCAAATAACCAACCATGTTTTCCATCATGCTTTCTCAATTAACCCCAAAGATCCCATCTTTCTTCTTGTAAAACCACTTATAGAGCAAGGAGTATTTACCTTCTAGTAATGCTACTACTATGAACCTGTTCTCCATGTTTGGGGTGGGGTCCGGTGATAGAGTTTGGAAATTAGAAACATTCTTTTGGTATCTATGGATAGACACCAATGATAGCAAAAATTGGATTGAGGGTTAGTAGCCCTAGTCTTCGCTACTATCATATTAATTAAGGCAAATAGGGGTGGAGTAGATGATGAGATCTGATTATTTATAATGAGAAATTATAGAAGGTTAGTAAGACATTTTACAAAGTGATTGGGAAAATGGTTGAATTTTTCCTATCAATTCTAAGCTATTAATTACAAAGTGTGGTTCATGAGTTTAACATTAGAAATGATAATCAAAATCATTGTTAGTGTTTGGTTGACAATTTGTTAAAATACAACTATGGGTTTTGATTACCCCTTCAATTAAAAATTACATTCCCTAATTAAAATGGCGTATCATTCCATTAGTACTTTAATTTTTAAGTTTGGATTAGTTCTTTCAGATTTTGTTTTGATTTTTTTTTCTTTTTTGTTGTTGTTGTTCATAATATTGATGCTTTGGATATTATTATATTAGGATCAATTGTCTTGATTTTTTTTTTAATTTTTTTTAAATATTTATTCTCATTATAGGGTCATACACAACTAAACATCAATATTGGTAATCATTTCAATTCCACTCTACCACCAAATATACAAAATACTTTTACTTCTATTCCGATTTCAATTTCCATGTGCGAATCTGTGTTGACATTAAATTGTGAAGTGAAAGATGAGCCAAAATGGGTTCGAGAAGACATCACCGGTCTGAGGATGCTCCACCATATATACATGCGGTACACTATGTTGTTAATGTTGTACCTATATGGTCTTAGCATGTGATTTCACTGTGCATTATAGCATTCCATTCCAGGCCAGTTTTGTACTTACGTAGACTATTACAAGACATTTCGTTGGACGGAAGGAATTAAGGAAGAATGAAATTGTAATACGGTAGGAAAAGAATAATGTGTGAATAAAGTATGAATTCAAATTACATTATTTGATAAGGAAGAATAGAATTATTGGGGATTAAAAAGAAAGAAGTGATATAAAGACTAAAATGTCTGCCCTTGTGTAATAATATTAATAATAATATTCAAGGACAAATCTGTCATTTTCTTTCTTTCCATTTCGTTTGTATAGATGAATTGCAATTTATATGGATGACCTATGAATTGCAATTCATTGAATTGCACTTCCTTCCAACCAAACAATATGGGGTGTGTTTGGTTCGCACATGGGAATCGGAATCAGAATGGGTATCAAATACTTGTTAATGGTAGTGGATTTTAGTTAAAGTATTTTGCATGTTTGGTAGTAGGGTGGAATGCGAATGATTATCAATAATGGTGTTTGGTTATGTATGATCCAATAATGGGAATACAGATTTTTAAAATACAAGAACGCAAAATTAAGACATTTGATTCTAATATAAAGACATCCAAAACACCAATATGAACAACAACAACAACAACAACCAAAAAAAAAATAAATCAAAATCTAAAAGCACTAATCAAAGGGAGTGAAAAGGAATAAAGGAATGAAAGGGGATGATACCCTTAATTATTTTATTTGAGTATAGGTTTTTCAATTAAGAGGGTATTTGAAACCCATAGTAATGTTCCAAAAACCAATCAATCAAACAATACCAGGCCAATCACTTTGATACCCATCCCTTAGAACTAAATTTGTTAACCAAACACAACCCATATTTCTCCTGAAATTATATTGCATTGGCATTGAATTACAATTTACGTCAATCAAAGACTCAACTGATGTGGTTATTGTGTGAATATGGGTAGCAATTTTTCATTTCTACTTTCTAGATATGTGTGTATACGTTGGTTCTCCTTCATCAATGTATATAGTATACATGGGGTTGAAATGGGGACTAGTTGTCTCCTCTATTATTTTGTGTGTAAATATCTTACATGAATATTAACATCTTTGCTTTTGCTGTTGGCTTTATTAGGGTAACTTGGGGTCCATTGTTTGACTTATAAACTTATTTAATGTGTTGACGTACTGTATATAACATTTTTTGCTATCTGTAAAAGGTACGATGGGACATAGGATGTGTTTGGATTGAATATGGAAATTTGAATGGGAATGAGAATCAAATACTTGATAATTGAAATGTGTATTGATAAAAGTATTTTGCATGTTTAGTAGTAGGCTGAAATTTGAACGATTATCGATATTGTTGTTTGGGTATGTATGATCCTATAATTGGAATAAAGGTTTTAAAATACAAAATAAAAAAATCAAAGCAATTGATCCTAATATGATAACATTCAAAGCACAATATGAACAAAAAATCAAAACAAAAATCTAAAAGTACTAATCTTGTGTAATGAGGAGGCGACAAAATGATGAGAGTATGAGACGATGAAATGACAAGGGAGTAAGGTTAAATTAATAGAATGATACATGATTTAAATTAGGTAAAGAGTTTTTTTTTTTTTTTTTTTTTTAATTATAGGAATAATCAAATCCTATACTTGTGTTGTAAAAAGTTGTCAATCAAATAATATGTGTATGACTTTTATTCTCATTCCTTGTGTCTAACAACCAAATACACCCTTAATTGGTTTATGCAGTTTATATATATATATATATATATATATATATATATATATATATATATATATAAAGAAATCATGTGTGGACACATGCATCCACACCCTCTATGTGAAAAATAAATATACATGTGTGGGGGTGTGGGGGGAGGGGAGGGAGTTTTGGTGAGAACACCTCTTTTTGTACAAAGTGTATGTGGACACATCTACACAGATTGAGAAATCAAAACTAAGATCTTACTATTACTAAGATATTAAGTTTACAATATTTATATATAAAAACACTGGATCAATTTTATAATTATTAAAAACTTTTAAGAGTGAAATTCATTTTATAATTATTGCAAACTTAAAATCTTAGTAATGGTTCATTTTATAATTATTACAAACTTAAAATCTTAGTAATGGTAAGATCCTAGTCTTTGATTTCTCAAGATGGAAGGTGTGGACGTGTCCACATTTTTTTTATTGGGAGAGGTCTTCTCACTTGAACTCTCCCCCTATACATATAAAAATATAAGGGGTCGTTTACTTCATTTCTCTGTTTTTCCATTTCCAGTTTTCCATTTCTCCATTTTTCCAGTTTTCTTTCTCCATTCTTCCAGTTTTCCATTTCTCCAATTTTATAATTTTCATTCCCTATTCCTCCAGTTTTTTATTTCTCTAATTTTCAAATTTCATTAAATAAAATCATCCCATATGGGCCATATAATTTTGTACATTTATACAACAAAGATAATAATAATAATAATAATAATAATAATAATAATAATAATAATAATAATAATAATAATAATAATAATAATAATAATGATAATAATAATAATAACAATAATAATAATAATAATAATAATAATAATATAATCTACTATACTATATATATACTAATAAGAGCCCAAGAGAGTTAGGCCTATAATGGGTAGAAAAAATGGCGGTCACAGATTTTAATCAAATGAATGGTTCAGATTGATTAAAAGATTGATCAGATTTAAATTTTACACTAAAATTTCCTAAAATACCCACACACCGTTACTAATTCCGTTAAAATTTTAAGAATTGCCGTTAGTTCACCGTTAACTTACTCATTGATTTCAATAAAAGAAAAAAGGTCTTAGGTTCGAACCTCATCCCAATCAAAGTTGGCATAATTAGTACTCTATTTTACTCTTATTAAATTATATAAATAATAATTTAGTAGTTACAACAAAAAATAATACATATGCATTTCTTTAATTTAGAATTATGTGTTCACAATGTCTTTATTCAAAAAAAAAAAAATTATTCATTATCAATAAATTAAATAAGATAAATAATTTTATTAGTTATATTGTCTTTATTTTTCTTCAATATAAAAATTCTTTATATTCAAATTTATTAATTGATTATATTCGCTACATTGTCCTTACAATGTCTTTATTCATTGAAAAACAAATTATTAATTATCAATAAATTAATTAAAAGAAATATTTTCATTAGTTATGTTGTCTTTATTTTTCTCAAATGTTAAAAGTTTTAAATTCAAATTCATCAATTGATTATATTCACTACATTATCTATTATCTTTTTTGTGCACTATTTTTCTAATTAAATATCAAAGTTATAACATAAAATAATGCTATATATTTATTTACCAAGTATTTTATTAATATCATGAAAAAATTAAAAAAATATAATTAATAAAGCCAACCATATTAACTACTTGAGAGATTTTGTGACAAAGAGAGTATTCAAATCACACAACAAATTGAAGTGAGAACTACCTCGCAATGTCCTTGTTTGACAATCAGCAGTTAGCGGTTAACGTTAGCGGATTTGACCAGCGAATTTATTTAATTATTAACATTGGGTAGAAAAAATGACCGCCAAATTATTAAATCAAATGAATGGTTCATATTGTTCAGGTTTTAATTTTTTTTCTTTTAAGATTTTCTAATTTATCCTTAATTATATGATTATCCATTTAACTTTTCCGTTAATTCACCGTTAGTCTAATTCTAATATTAAAGTCTAATATAGAATTATAACTACACCATTAATCTAATTATAATATTAAAATCTTAATAGAACTTAACCACAAATCCTAATGTCGGAATCTCCTCAAACAATATTAGTATATATTTCATATTTTATGCCCTAATTTTTATTTGTTCTCCCTTATGTCCCGTATTTGGTTTCAACCATACTTATACAATTATTTTATTGACAATTATAATCAATATTGACTATATTATCTTGAATTTGTAAACTTAGAATTACCTATTTAACCTGCACGGGCTTAGCTCAATGGTTTAGTGGGTAGTATTTGGGAGAAGAGACCAAGGTGTGAACCTCGGCGGCGGCAATGCGTGAATTATGTCCAAAGTGGGCAGATTCCTTGTGCGTACCAGCATTTGGCCCTGTCTGCTGAACCATTGAGTCACCGTAATTTACAACTTCCCACAATGCTCTGTCGGGTCGGAGTGTGGGGGGGCCCTTGGGGTTGGGGACTCAACCTTTAGGAGAAGAATTACCTATTTAAATACGCAAATTCAACCTTCAATTATCTATGCATGAACAATTTCAATATAATCTTGCCTTAATATACTTTAAAGTACTTATTTTAAAAAAAGCATTGGACATTATCCCAATCGCGCAATGCGCGTAAAAAATTAGTAATAATAATAAAGAAGAAGAAGTTGGCTTTGAAAAGAGGGGCGGGGGGCGTTGGTACTAATAATAATAATAATAATAATAATAATAATAATAATAAAAAGAAGAAGAAGCTGGCTTTGAAGAGGGGGGTGGCGTTGGTAATAATAATAATAATAATAATAATAATAATAATAATAATAATAATAATAATGATAATAATAATAATAATAATAAAATAAAAGAAGAAGAAGAAGCTGGCTTTGAAGAGGGGGTGGCGTTGGTAATAATAATAATAATAATAATAATCTCTAAAAAAAAATTAATGAAAGAACAAGCTAGCAATGAAGAGGCACGCGTCAGATTTGAAGACTGAAGAGAGAGGCGTCAAATTGGCTTCGCGCGGATTCGATCCTAAGACCTCAAGCACTGTTCACGCGTGCTTATCCATTTCTCCATTTGGAGAAGTTGGCTTTTTATTTCTCCAAATTCCTTAAGAAAAGTGGAGAATGGAGATGGAATAAGGATTTGGAAAGAGAATTTTGGTAAACAAGTTTTCCATTTTCCATTCTTCTACCTCTCCAATTCTCTGTTTTTCCAGAAAATCCTCTATTTTTCCATTTTGGTAAACGACCCCTAAATTATTTATTTTTATATACATATACATGTACTTAACCAAACAAATTAATATGACATACTCTTAATCCTAACCAAAATACAAATTGAGCACATCTCCAATAATATCCACATCAATGCAATAGTTTAAGAGATAATCTTATAATTTATGGTAATTACATTTCGTGAACTATATGGTCGAAGATTACAATCATATTAAAAATAATTCTATACAACATAAAGTCATTATATTAGTATTTTGTTGAAATCAAATAATTTATTTATTTATTTTTCTTCCTTCAAAGATACAACAATAATCATGTGTCTCGTTCAAATAGCAAATGCCTGATTAATCCAAATCAGCTTATTAAAGATGCGATAGGACTAAGGCATATATGGTTGTCTGGCTGTGAGTCTAATCTCTCAATATCTGGCCTATAATGTATTAATTTTTCATACCCTCTCGCCGAGGATACTTTCATGTCAACACGAGCTTAGCTTACGAATTCAATAGCCAATATTTGAAAAAAGAGACCAAAGTTTGAATCTCGAAAGCGACAATGTGGAGTCGATTACATTTAAAGTGGACATATCTCTTGTGTGCACCAGCATTTGACCCTATCTATTCAAATGTTATGTCAAACTGGAGTATGAGGAGTCCTTGAAATTGGAGATTCAACCTTTTTGGGAGAAGAATGATACCTGTTCAATTAAACATCAATAAATGATGAATTATAATTTCGTCACACGTTGCAAGCCTAAGGGCCCCCACACCCCGGCCCACTACTGGAAACTATAGAATTTTCGACCACCTGAAAGTGATCTTAAATCAAGTTAAAAGCCTTGTTCCGACCACTTTTGGTATCCCGAAAAATCTTTGTTGCTATTTCCGACCACTTTTTGGTTTCAACTTGATTTAAGATTACCTTCATGTGGTCGGAAATTTCATAATTTCCAGTAGTGGCCCGACAGAGTATTTGGGAGGATGTAAATCACGGTGACTCAATGATAAGTGCTTATTTGTCTATGTTTTCCCCCCTTTCACTAAGTCATTTTGCTTAGATCATTCCAAATTTCATGAGATTATGATTAAATTGTGTTATTTTGCAAGGAGTTTTGTTTGGAAACAAAGATGAGTATTTTCAGGCATTTTGGTGGACATTGGAGTCAAATGGAGCATTTTGGATGCATTAGGAGTCCATGGGAGCCAAGGAGAAGCTATGGAGATAGGCAAAACACTTCCAAGGAAGCCTAAGGGTGGTGCTTTGAATGGTCTTGGTCAATTGAGCAAACCAAAGCAAAAGAGAAGCAAAAGATCAATGCATTGCAATTCCTGACCTGCACGTCAACGTCATAGTATTTGGATCATATCTCAAGCTACAAATTTCCAATTGAAGTGATTTTTATGTCATTGGAAAGCTGACTTGAAGGGCTACAACTTTGATTCAAGCACCAAATGCTAATTCAAACGTTTCGAGGGTGAAAAATGACCTAGAAGACAGACTTAGTGCACAAACAATGCACACTGCCTTGTGGCCACGGGTCTGGCCACGCCCGTGGCCACACCCGTGGCCACTGGGCAGTGTAAACTGCCTTTCTGGCCACAGGTGTGGCCAAGGGCGTGGCCAGCCCTCTGCAATTTTATATACTGCGTTTTTCACTCATTTTAGCTCGATTTTGACCCATGGTTGAGCCCTAGCTTCTCTCTTTCACTTCCTTTCATATTGTAGTGTTAGATTAGGTTTAGATTTAGGTTTCTTAACATATTTCAAGCTTGTAATCAAGGATTCAACACTTGGATTTCAAGATTTACCATCCATTTCTTAGTGAAGTTTTCTTCTATCTTTTATCTCTTTATTTTGCAATGTTTATGCTTTATATTTGTGTTTTTGTGTTCTTTATGCTATTGAATCATGAGTAGTTAGTTTATGGACTTGAGTTAGGGTTGTATTATCTATCTTGATACTTGATTTGTGATTATTGCAAGAAAGGGGAAGAACTCCAACCTAAGGTTCATGTGTTTGTGAAGGTTTTGTATTTATATCTTGTTAATGTTTGATGTACACATTCATTAGCTTGTTTTTGGAGGATTCCTTGCCTCAATGAGAGTTGGGTGATGAATCCAAGCCACCCCTTGCATAGACCCGATTTCTTCCTACGAAAATAGGAGAAATTGGGGGCTTTAGATGTTTTGTGTGCTTGATAGACTTGGAATTGATTCACCACGAAAGTGGGGCATTTCCTTGTCCTAATCCTTGTTTATTAATCATGAGAATGGTTCGTAGACTAGGATACCTACGTGCATTCCTGCTTGATTCCTTGGTTACTTGTTCTCCCTAATCCCTTAGGTTGTTAAAGCATCTGGATGATAATGCTCCCTAGCTTGAGTCCTATTTCTTTATTTCGTGGTTACATCTTGTTAATATGTGTTTGTGTTACTTTGTTTAGTTACCGTAGCCTCAATCTCGCTATGATTTGCTTAGCTTCTTGTTGATTTCCTTATGCTAGTGTCTAGTTTCTTGTGATTGCATATTGCGTGCCATAACCCCCAATCCCCTGAGGACGACATAACACACCCGAGCTCACATCTTATTTTTGCTACATCACTCAATGGTTCAACAGACAGTGCCAAATGCCAGTGCGCACAAAGAATCTACCCACTTTGGACTTTTTTTTTCCTGAGCTTTTAATTTGGAGGTGCAGTATAAGTTCAAAAAATTCTAAGACAACTTTCTAACTTTTTCTTCTCTTATTGAATCATTTTATCTCAAACCTAAGTGATTTCTTCAACTTCTTATATCTAACAAATTTTATCTCAAACCTAAGTTGCTTAGTGTATTTAATACAAGCTTGAAGTACTATGATTCTCACATTTTCCTATATTTTATTACACACAATACCGTTCTTCTCCAACAAATAATATCTCCTTAAAACGAATAATTAATTAACATATAAAAGATTTGATAGTAAAACAAAAATTTGTATTGTCCAACTCAATTTATATTTATACATGTCTATCCTCTAGATTTCATCATCATCATCAACTACAATTTTTGTTTGATTAATTATTACTAAAACAAACAAAATTATTGTTGATAGACAAAATTTCCAATGTAAGCAAATTTGTAAATTGGAGTAGCTATCTATGGGGACATCAAAGCACTCATTATTATGCATGAGACGTGATCCAAATTATTAGGCATACGGTTCTTTCTTTTTTTTTTTTTTTTTTTTGGTTGCCATTAGGCATACGGTTCTTAATTAAAATTTTACCGATCTAAATTAGGTGTCGAATTGAAGCACCTTAATAAGTGTCAAATTAACCGTACTTTAAGTGTTGTAGAACTGCCTCACTTTAAGGGCTTGTTTGGTTTGCGAAAAATATTTTAAGGGGAGTGGAATTGAAATTTTATGGAAAAAAATTATTAGGAGATGAATTTCATTGTTTGGTTAGTGGAAAAAAAATTACTGGGAATACTAATTCTATTGTTTGGTTAGATTTGGAATTGTAAGAAATATCGAGTATAAAGACCTATATGCCCCTACAAATTTCTATGCGCAATGCGCAAAAATATGTGCCCAATATTAGTACTTTATATTAAAATCTTAGATTTAATTAAATTTTAGATATATATATATATATATTATTATAAATAATAATAATAATAATAATAATAATAATAATAATAATAATAATAATAATAATAATATGATAATAATAATGTAAAATATTTTTATAAATTTGATATTTATATTTTAGGAAATAACTAACATATAATTTCATTATAAAAATTAAAAAAAAAAACTAACATAGAACTTCAATATATAATGTGTATATATTATTATTATTATTATTATTATTATTATTGAAGAAGATAAGAAAATATACTGTGGATGCATATGCATGGTAATAATAGTGGAAAAGATAACGGAAGTTATAGCGATAGAGATATGTTTTTCTAAAATATTGTATAGTACAACTCTTATAGAATAATATATATATATATATATATATATATATATATATATATATATATATATATATATATATATATATATATATATATATATATATATAACAGAAAAATTGACATAAATAAAGAGTATAACTTTAATTCACACTTATTAATTTTTTATTTTATTTTTGAAAATCACGCTTATTAATTAGTTTTTAGGTTAGTAGATATTGTATATATTTTATATTATGAAGATATTTTTTATCACTCAACATTTTAGAACTTTTACGCTTTAGAGGTGTCATTCAACATTTTAGAGCTTTTACGCGTTAGAGGTTCATCAAAACTTATGAATTATGACTAATGCGCAACATACCCTACAAGTAACGTATATCAATATCTCGTTTTCAAACACAGTCAACATGGGTGATGGGTCCCCTAACTGTTACAAATTTTTCAATCAACACCAATAATTATTGCGCACCAAAATATGGATGGGTTCGCATCATATTTATTGCAACTTTAATTTAATTTGTCTATGATATACTGACCAATTGCGAGCATTTAAAAAACAATGTATTTATTAGGGTTGTAGGCAATTAGATGTATAAATAATTAAATATCACAATTTCAATTATAAGTATTACAATATATGAACAGATATTACATTGTAATAAAGTCAGTAGCATTCAAAAAAAAGTATTACAATATTTATAATTAGTAACAATTAATTTTACCTTAAATTGTACTAAAATTTCACATATAAGTATTATAATATCTATCATAAGCAGTGTTGCAAAAATCCCGCCTAGATACCGATTAATCGGCGCCTAGCTAGGCGCTGGCCGCCTGCCTAACGCATCACCATAATCGATGGTCTTGGCGGCTAGCCGGCTAGGCGCCGACTAGGTCGCCTAGTCGGCCGATTAGCTATTGTTTCATTTTTTTAAAATGGATTATTTAACTCAAAACGACATCGTTTTGATCGAAATAGTCCTAAATTGTTCAAGCTCTAGATTTATTATTTTTTTTTGTTAATATTTATCGAAATAGTCCTAAATTGTTCAAACTCTAGATTTTTTTTTTGTTAATATTTACTCCTTAATATTTTAGTATTAACTATTAAAGTATTAAATAATTTATAATTATCAATCTTAAAAAATTAAAAAAAAATTAAATATTTTAAATAAAAAATAAAAATACAAGGGCGCCGATTAATCGCCGCCTAGGCGCCCATGAGCACTTACCAATTTTTTTCAACCATGATCACAAGTAACAATTTATTTTTAATTCAAATTGGTATTAAATTTTCTACAATAAATATTACAATTTCTTTCATAAGTAACATTTCAAATATAAGTATTACAATACTACATTAGAATTACACTTTGTAAGTAGCAGTGTAGCACAATTTCAGTTATAAGTGTTACAATATTTATCATTAGTAACAATCATTTTACTCTAAATATTATCACAATTACCCATTATAGACCATATCAAAATTGTGTACCTACAAACTATAGTTAACATATTATATATCTTCAATTAAACAGATTATTTACATGTTACAGTTAATGTATTATGTAGTTGCAATTAACATATTATGTACATTCTATAAATTTACAAGTACATAATATGTTAATTGAAAATAAATAATCCGAACCAAGACACAAGGTTCACAATATAATTTGCTCTGATACATAACATGGATTGTGCATTGTTGATGGGCTTCTTGTATGTGACCGTTAATAAACTTATTGCATTTGCTTCAAACTTTGGGCACGGAGGAATATATGAATAGATAATTAAATGTGTATTTAATTAGATTTGTATATTGTAAAAATAAGGTTTATTGTAAGCCATTATATTAAAATATGTTAAAGTCCCAATAAGCTATTAAAATGCAAAAATGCAATTCAGTCACTAAATTTAAAATAATAAAAATAATAAATGTTTAGGAGTTGTTTACTAAAGTAGAAAATTGGAGGATTTTATAAAAATATATAAAATTGAAGAAGTGAAAAAATGGAAAATGGAAAACTTGTTTACAAAAATTAATTATTCAATATAATTTTCCATCTTCATTCTTTTTCGAGAATCCAAAATTAGCATTCTCCATTTGGAGAATTAGAAATACACCGATGAATAGTGTTCAACAATACTTTGACGTCACAAGTTTGAATCTTGATAGGCGCTAGTCCCTAATTTTTCTAAAAAATGAAAAATGAAAAGCAAAGAAATGAAATAAATAACTAAATTTGAAAAAAAAAACAAACAAAAAACAAAAAAAAGATGTAATTACAACTTTCGGGTAGGTTACCGGCCAACAATTAAATGGCTTACTTTGCTTTTAATTGATTTGACAACTTAAAATGGTTTAATTTCTTTGTGTTTTGAAGTTGATGTGTTATATTATATTTTAATTTTAATAATATTAATAATATATATTTTTTAATTCTTCTTCTTCTTCGTTAAAGGAGAAGGGTAAAGATGGATATAAGTGAAGGATAGCAAGTGAACTATAGAAATGATGGGCGAACACCATAGACTCTATGGGTTAGTCAAAGATGTTCAAGGTACCTTTGTCTCTTCTAATAGCCAAAAGAAAATGTTGCCGATTAAAACTAAGTTGTCATCGTAGCAAATTTTAAAAAGAAACAAAAAGTTTGGATCCGAAGACACCATTGTTTGTTGGTTCTAGTTAAACAAAGGTAATAAGTCTACATGGGTGTGGGGAGGGGTTGGATAGATTTTTTCAAAATTTTAAAGTAATTATATTAAGGTAAAATTGTAATTTATGCCCCTCTATAATATGTCATCAATTATCAATGTTACTTCTAAATTATCAATAGTGTAAATGTTACTGATGCGGAACAGGAATTAAGGAAATAATAGAGAAATGGTCACATGCATGAAGTCTAAGAGACATGGAGATTGATGGCTACTTTTTATGGGAAATTTGAATTAGCTTTAAATATTATTAGTATTTTCAATTCTCATTATGTTAATTTTATAGTTCCAATGCATGCTTTTATTATTTACAACTCTTCAGTTTTTCTTAATTCTCTATTTAAACAGACTTTTGTATTGAGAAGTTCTAAGTTGGAATATAATTGAAAGTCTTTGAGTTTGAGTTATATTGTTTGTGTTCTTTCTGTTCTTTTGGTTTCCCTTGTCCTGCATCAGTTACTCCTTAATCTTTAAAATGGTACATATATTGCCCCTCCCGTAGTGTAAATGTTGCCCATCAAATTTCAAAACAGTACATATATTGTCCCTCCCGAAGTTAGACTTTTGCTCATTCCGCACAAGAAGTCATCCTCATCATTTGAGAGTGAGGTTGCTCCTACATTACCACTAGGGAGACTCGATCATTAATCTCTTACAATAAATTTTACCTCTGTAATTAACTGAGTTGTCCATACAAAGATAAAGCACCCTACAATATATATCCCGCCTACACTTAGTCAACATGACTCCACGCCTCCACCAACGATTACAAATTCTTCAGTCAAGACCAATTTTAATTGTGCACCAAAAAGTGGATTCACATCACATTTATTACAACTTTGTGTATGGATACATGTACCAATTACGAGCTTTAGATGGCATAGACTAGTAGAACGAAAAAACATATCACATTTATTACAATTTTGTGTATGAATACACGTACCAATTACGAGCTTCAGATGGCTCTAGATGAGTAGGACGAAAAAATACATCACATTTATTACAATTTTGTGTATGGATACACGTACCAATTACGAGTTTCAGATGGCACTAGCTAGACGAGTAGAACGAATAAACACATCACATTTATTACAACTTTAATTTATGTATGGATACACGTACCAATTGGGAGCTTCATATGACACTAGAAGAGTAGAACGAAAAAATAAAATTTGTTTTAAATTATATCACATTTATTTGACATCGATGATATTTAAAAACGTTTGTTTTAAATTATATCATGTAACTTCCTATAATTTGAATATTAAGTAGGAATAAACTAGGTCAAAATAGTTATTAAATTACACACAAAAATGTAATTGAGTTATTTGGTTAATAAAATGTAATTGATTTCCTGGACATGTCAAATTCGTGCAATTAAATCAATATTAACCAGTACTCAAGTCAACTGCTAACGTAGCGGTTAAGAAAAGAGACTTCTTCGTCTTCAACATGAGACTAAGAGGCTTCTTCATCTCCAACTTGGAAACAAAAGGGAAATAAATTTTTAAATCTTAATCGCACATCAACAATTAACTTGGAGTCCTATTAACTTTTGGTATAATTGTACATATTTGACTTTTATAGACAATGATTTTTTAATGAGTTGGATGACTCAATTACATTTTTGCTTGTATTTTGGGTGCTAATTTAAACCATATGCCTCTAAAATAGTATTTCTTAAAAAAAAAAAAAAAAAAAAAAACTAAACAAAACCCAACTTTTATTATTAAAAAAAAAAAAGTACAAGCAAGAGAGGACATACACCAAAAGCCCTCAAAATAAAGCAAGAACTAAACTGACAAACAACTCGGTAGCATTGAGAGTTTAACTTTTGAATGCTACTGACTCTATTAAAGTTGTAGCTATGAGAGTTTAACTTTTGTGACGATTTAAATGGTGCAAAGTTATTGGAGTGAAGTTTTGACTTTGAAAATTTTGGTTTTATAAAGTATCACGTTATTTGGCATTTAAATAATCACATTTCAACATTTTATTAATTTTTAAAAGATAAAAGATTCATTGATTGAAATAATATTAAGTGACGAGATATAGATTAAAAAAAAATAATATTTATTTAAACAATGAGTCTTTTTCTCTGAAAATTAATGAAATATTCAAACGTAATTGGTTGAAAAAGTAATATCTAGTTAGACATGACCTCAATTCAATTTCTGATTTGAATTGGTGGTTCATGGTACTAGAATCATAGGAACCAGTTTCGTTTTGAATTGGTTTTTATTTTTATTTTTAAATTGTAATTTCTATTTTTAAAATTATCTAAATTCAACTTTTTAAGAGTTTTAAAATAATTTTTTAGATCAAATATTTAGAATTTTAAGTTAAACAAACAAACAAACAACAACAATAATATTAATAATAATTTTGAATTTGTATTTAATTTTATCAAGATTAAGTTACGTTACCTACCTATCTTATAAGACTTTTAATAAAAATCAAAACCTACATATTAGATTAATAAAAAAAAAATCAAACCTTTAAAAAAAAAAAAGATTTTGGAACCTAGACCTGATTTGGTTTAAATTGAATCATGGTTATCTCTAAGTATTTGGAAGATATACAATCTTATCTCTTAATAGGATTGTGTCTATTTTTGTTTATATTTAGAAATAATGAGAGAAATTCATAATCACTATATGAGAATGTGCAATAAATATAGACTAGGTAAATCATAATCTTGTAAAATAATTTATAAACCACACAAAAGCGATACAACGTAACATATTAGAAAGGCTACTTGATGTGACATGCTCAATTAAAAATATATTGATAATAATTAACACGTAATTTTTTATACAAAAATTATGTTTCATCTAATGCATTACCCCCTTCGAGGCAAAATGTTAACCATTGGGATGGGCTACATTTACTCGTTTGTGTCCAAAATTTCATTGTTCATAACTAAACGAGTGGCTGCTGCACAAATTAAATAGGCATTAAATTGGTTTTCAGCTTTCTGTCCTGGATCAAATTGTGATAATAAATTATTCTGATTCTCGAGGAATATTTTTGATTATATTTTAAGATTTAATAGTTGATGCAATGATGAAGAAATAAAGACCCTACAAGCTAAGCAGTCAAGCACAGGGGGTGTAACTGTGTAAGAGCATCCTTATCAGTTGGGATTATTAGGGGGAGAATGTAAGAGTGAGTAGGAAAGAGAATACTGTGGGAGGGGAGGGAAAAAAAAATCAAAACTGATTTTATAAAAAAATATATATATAAAAAATAAGCATGTCATTTCTCTATTGGTTCTTTATCCTTCATCATTAATTATTTTTCTTGGGCAGAGTAATATCCCAACATTTGCAGATGCTCCCCACCCCTTCTCTCTCTTGATTCTCTCTCTGCCACCATGACATTTTGGCCTCAAAAGTAGTGAATTCTCCCCTATTTCTCCTCTGATGTAGATGCTCTAAGCCTTTCTGCAGTTGAACAGCCAATAGTAGCGTCAAGCATGCACTCTCCCATGCTTCTCCTCTTTTGGGTTTAAATGATTAAATTAGAATATAAAATTTTTAGCTTTGAAGGCCCTTTCTAGTTTTTACATTTTACCATGGCATCATCTGGTGAATATAATAGATCGAAATTAGAAAGCTGATTGCTGAAAGGACGTTTTAGCTTCATGATCAATATAATTCAACAGATCTCTGGGACCTCCTCCTTCAATATTATATTGTTATTATGATTTTATTACTACCGTTCTTATCCACAACTACGAATAGTGTTTAGTATAATATAATCCTTATGATAGATCTATCTTAATCAAATATTATTAATACTAATATTGATAATAATTTATACAACAAAAAAATAGTATATATAACTATATTTTGTACTTAGAGGTGTATTCAATCAACACTATTATAAACATTTAAAAACTTTAAAGAATTTTTTAAAGGGGTGGTCGAGCTTAGAGAGCTCCATGGCTCGTGAATGGCCCAGAGGGTAGGGGAAAGGCTGCGGCGATGATGAAGGTGGGTGGTGTCGCGGGTGGCAATGGAGTGGGTGCTGCAAGAGTGGTGTTGGAGGTGGATAACTTAGTGTTGGGTTCGAAACGAAGAAGGGGAGGTGAGGGGGATGATGATGTTAGAATGGGGAGGTCTCTTCAACTCTATGTTTGGCGGATAATGTTGTAAAAATTGGTCTAGGCGCTAGGTGCCCATAGGCCGAGGCGATTTTAGTCTTAGGCGGCTTTTAGTCGGTCGACTAGGCGCCTAACTTGGCCGAGTCGGTGCCTTACTCGGCCAAGTTGGGGCTCAACTCGGCCGAGTGATTTTTTTTTTTTTTTTTTTTTTGCATGCTCGGCTACTCCTCTTCTATATTTCTCCAACCATGTACTAAACTAACCATCTAACATATGCAGTTGACTAGTTTAGGGATTATAACAGTCTAACAATTCCTAGCCCTGAGTGGAAAAAGTAGAGACGATATACTCAGATTACTCGGCTGCCTAGGCACTCCCCGGGTGCCCGACTAGCGCATAGCGCCTTCTACAACATTGTTGGCAGGTCCTGGGGTCAAGGCCCGCCCTTCCCAATGAGTGTGTTGAGTTGGAACTCTCGTGGCTTGGGTGATCCACGAATAGTTCGAGAGGTGTTAGGCTTCCTGTTCAAGGTGGAATACATTGCATCAACCTGGGAGCATTAGCCGATCTGGTACGGGCTTGTATTCTTACTGAGCGAGAGTTGGACTCAGGGAAGAATCCATATCACAGAATCACCCTTGGAAGGGTGAGAAACCACCACCACTCTGGATCCTCCCTGCTTGCAGAAATGAATGGATCAGCGCGCTTATGTCAGCTTGCTTTCGTTAGCGTGGTATAGGGGTCCAAGCGTGGCATTGAGGCAAATTTCATTGAGAGGAATCAGCAAAGAAAAGAAAAACGGGTCTCATTTTTCTAATGAAGACAAAGGTGGGAGGGATCACGCAAAATGGTTGAGGGTTCAGATAGTGAGGGGTTGTTTTATGTGGACCGTGTAGGGTTGAGTGGGTGGTTAGCCTTCTTTTTTTTTTTTTTTTTTTTTTTTTTTTTTTTTTTTTTTTGAGGGGAAGGAATATGGCAAGTTTGTTGAGTTTTAGTGATAATCATGTTGACTTGGATGTTACCATGCAGGGTGGGCAACCTTTGCGTCGGACTTGTTATTATGGTTTCCGAAGAGGGGAGGAAAGAGGAGGCTTGGCGGTTTCTATAGGCGTTGAGGGGTAGGTAAAATTTGTCATGGGTAATGATAGGTGATTTTAATGAGCTAGCTTCATATGCTGAAAAATGGTGCGGACGGGGAGTGGGGGGGAGGGGGGATCCTGTGGGTTTGTTGCAGGGTTTCTCGAAAACTTTGGAGTTTTGTGGTTTGATACATCTACCAGTCTCGGGTTACTTGTTTACTTGGGAGAGGGGAAGGGGTAAGGTGGGGTGGGTGGAGGAAAGGTTGATTGGATAGGGGTTGCGGATCGGGCTTGGTGTGCACTGCATGAAGGAGCAAGAGTTTTCACCATGAAGGAACATCGAAAATTATGAACATATAGCTCTAATTATGAACATATATTTATAAAATTATGAACATATAGCTCTATAATTATGAATCTACAGTATAAAAATTATGGATATGGAACCGTACCCACCTTGCAAGGGGTGTGCACGTTTCCATAGCATAATTGGGTTAAAATATTTGGGTTAAAATGTTGGGCCTAAGGGTTAGAAGAAAACCTGATTTTGTTATTGTAAAATAGGATAGGTTGAGTTTGGGCTCAAATCTTGGGCTCATAAGAGATATAATAAAGATCAAATGTTAGTCTCAAATAGATTTTTGGGTTCAAACTTTGATAAATAAAATTTGAAATATGTATAAGGTTTATAAAATCATAATAGCCTTATAAATATTTTCATACAAAAAATCATCCTTAACAACAAAATAAACATATTTACAAAAATACTATTATGTCCTTAACCTATCCACATATTCCATGAATCAAACATGGCATTACACAATTTCTAGTCAAAGTGAAAATATGTAGATCCTATCTAGGCCTTGCAAAACAAATATTGGATCCAAAGTAAACAAAGCCCACAACTAACAGTAAATTGCCAGGAAAAAAAAAAAAGTTGGATCATTTTCTCTAATAGCTCCGATTAGTCGCCGGAAAAGGGCACTCTGGACGTCCGATCGCATTACCGCTGGTAGTTTTCTTCGGGTGGAGAGGTGAACGATGAGCGGCGCCGCCGTGGTTGTGGCCGTGACGGTGGCTCGTCGACTGGTTCGGTTTGTGGTCTCTGGACCTCATCTTGATGGCGTTAATGTCTTCCAAATTGGCCAAAACTTCTTCCATGTGTGGCCTCACCTTAGGGTCAGGCTCCAGGCATTTCATTATAAGCTCAGATATTTGGAACACTGCCTTTGAAGGGTACTGCCCTTCCAGTCTTGGGTCTATTATCTTCCTTAGCTTCTTCTTATCGGGCAAAATGGGCTTTGCCCAATCTACAAGATTGTGTTGCCCACCCGGTCGGTTCAAGTCCATCACTCTCAAACCCGTTATTATCTCTAACAGAACTACTCCGAAACCATACACGTCACTTCTCACGTACAAATGTCCTGCATAGATACCGGAGTGACTTTGATTAGAATTTAAAACACGTTTTATTTTTACTAGAAATAATAATCATGGTCATCTACAAATGTTTCTATGGCATTTGTAACATTTGTAGATGATCATGATCACGTTTCTATGAGCTTTCAAAAAAAAAAAAAATGTTTCAATGAGAGGTTTGTTTTGTTTTGTTTTGTTTTGTATTTTTTTTTTAAGTATTACTAACTCAGTTACAACTCATGATTTTCTACTTGAAAAAGTCACTTCATACTACTACATCATAGGTTTGGCGACAATGACAACAAGTAAACAGGTTGTTTGGGCGGCCGCTGAATAATTAATTCTAACATTATTAATTCCCTATGGGGGACAGAATGCTGAATGCATGCGGGCCATTCTAAATTCTTATTCAGATTACTACTCAATATAATATCCTAGTTATGTTAATTAAATGGATAATCTAAGGAAAATAGTTGTCAGAAGGCACACATTAGATGCAACAACCCTCACCATATTTATTTTTAATGATTTCCATATTTAATGAAAGAAATTGTCATGATTCAATTCTATCGAAAGTTCAAAGTTGAATCATGTACAGTACAAACTAGGGATGTCAACGGGGCAGTAGCGGGGAGTATACTCCCCGTCCCGTCCCCATCCTCGACGGAGGATTAAAAATAGTCTCCATTCCCGTTTCTGTGGAGAATTAGGCGAGAATAGAATTTTTGATTAATACTTAATCAAAATCATAAATTAGTGTAATTTTTAATTTTAAAAACTAAAAATTTAAGTTATATATATATATATATATATATATATATATATATATATATAATAATAATAATAATAATAATTATTATTATTATTATTATTCGGGGACGGCACGGGACGGGGAGGAGTATCCCCATCCTCAACGAGAATCACATATATTCCCTGTCTCCGTCGAGTCAGGTATCGAGAATCCTCGTCGGGGACGGAATAAATTGCCATCCTTAGTAAAAACTAGTCATGAACTATAACTGTATGAAAACTTAATCGATAATTCAGAAAGTACCTAGAACTGTATAGTAACAGTTCAAGTTACAATTCTTATCAACTAGCAGGTCTACATCTATGTTGCTTATAAAATTATTTCACTTCTCTAATATTTTATAACGTTAATTAGTTGTTGTTCCTAAAATGAGAAGAAAATAGTGAAAGTAAGTAGTGGTAAATAATGGTAAACATTGTTTTCACGGACAACTCAGTTGGTTCTTGGGTAGTAGATTATAAATAAGGATATATGACCGAACAATGATAATTGTAGTGTAGGAGTTACACTCAATGTGATTAATTCTTTATAACCACTAAACATTAATTCTCTTACCTAATAGATCAATCCATCACCGTAATTTATTTTCTTATTATTCTATCGGATCAGAGTATAGGGGTTCTAGAGGTAAAAGAATTTGCTTTGGATAAATTATGGTAAAAATTGAAAAAATGAATAATTACCAGTTGCCATGTACTCTGGTGCTGCATACCCATAGGTTCCCACCACTCTCGTTGTTACATGTGTGGCTCCTTCTTCCGGACCCGACTTTGCCAGTCCAAAATCTGAGAGCTTCGTATTATAATCCTGAAATTAAATAAGCAAAATGAACAAAATTTTTAAATAGAAAAAAAAAACCATTTTAGTATTTCAATTGTAACTATATAATACATTTATTTTACATGGTAAAATATTAAGACAAATTCTATAAAAAAATAAGAGTGAGGTTTGTTTGATAGTTTTTTTTAGGCCAAGTAGGAGGGAAAAAATCGAGAAAAAAATAGAAAATTAATGTCAGAAAAAAAAAGATAGTTTTTTTAGGCTAAGTAGGAGGGAAAAAATCGAGAAAAAAATAGAAAATTAATGTCAGAAAAAAAAAAATAATGATTTACGCGCCCAGCGACCAACAGGCACAACTAGTGTGCAAAATGAACACCAATGTGAGTTTTTTTTTTTTTAATTTGTAGGACCCACAAAAAACTAGTTCTCCTGCAAGTTTATTTATTTTTTATTCTCCCCTCCCTCCCTCAAGTCATTCTCTCCCCACCAACCATGCAAAAAAATTCAAAAAAATGTCTATTGAGGTTGCTCTAATGACTATTTTTTATGGGATAAATAGAGTATATATAATATTTAAAAATTTATAGTAAATTACCCCATCCAACAATATGTTGGCTGCTTTGAAGTCACGATAAATGACTTGCTTCTCAGTTGTATGTAAGAATGCAAGGCCTCGAGCTGCTCCTAATGCTATCTTCATTCGTAATTCCCATGGGAGTATTTCTCCACCCTCTGCAATACATACACAAATACAAATTAGTATTATTAATTTTTTTTTAATCTTGAATACTTAAATAAGAAAAATAACATTTTTGTCCCTCAATTATAATCGTAGTATAAATTTACTCTCAATTTATTTATTTATAGTGTATATTTAGTCTTTGAATTCTCTGTGTAAAGTGACAGATTTGATTCTTTAAATTAGAAATATCTTAAAACTTTAGAAATTATAATTTTAATTAAATAAAAAAAAATTAGTGATTAAATGATTAAATCTACCTAACGAATAGGATTGGGGTGGACTTACTTCTGAAAAGGTGGCTTTCTAAGCTGCCCCTCTGCATGTGTTCATAGACCAGCAGAAATTCCTTTTCTTCCCAACAATATCCGATTAATTTTACCAGATTTGGGTGAGAAAATTTCCCCAGGAATTTCACCTCTGCCTGCATCCACACATTTTTAATTTAACTCAATAATCATCCAGAAAAAAAAAAAAAAAAAAAAAAAAAAGATAATGAAGTGACTAACTACACAAAATATCAAAATAAAAAGCAAAAGAAAAAAAAAATTGCCAGATCAATTTGATACATTTTTAAACTTGAATTCCCCCAAAAAGAAAAAAAAAAATTGAATTACAACACCATCGGATATTCATCGAATCAAACTTTGGTCTTATAATCAATGTTGCAGAAGGCGCTAGTTGGGCACTCGAGGACACCTAGCGCCTAGGCGGCCAAGTAATCCGAGTACATTGTCTCTACTTTTCTCCCTAATACACTTATACTATTATAATCCCCCAAACTAGTCAACTGCATATGTTAGATTGTTAATTGAGTACATGACTGGAGAAATATAGAAGAAGAGTAGCCGAGCAGACAAAAAAAATCACTCGGCCGAGTTGAGCGCCATCACGAGTTTGCGCCTAGGGCACCTAATCAATCGGTTAGTCGGTCAAACGACTAAAACCTGTTTAGGGCTGAAATCGCTTCAGCCTAGGAATGTTTAGCGCTTAGGCGGCCGCTTAGGTCGATTTTTACAATATTACTTATAATAATAATAATAAATAAATAATAAATGAGAAAGAGGGAAAGAAGTCTATATAAAAAGTCAAA
Organism: Ipomoea nil; assembly: GCF_001879475.1. NCBI lineage: Eukaryota > Viridiplantae > Streptophyta > Magnoliopsida > Solanales > Convolvulaceae > Ipomoea > Ipomoea nil. The sequence continues at coordinate 8,903,387 of NW_017617471.1, forward strand.
AGTAATACACCATTGTTTTCCTTTTATTCCCATCATTTTAGTTTAATTTATTATTGAAAAAAAAAAGAGAAAAGAAAAACAGTTGGCAGATAAATTAAAATAAATATTATAGGTGAGTGTAAGTCAAGTGTGCTAGCTATCATGGGCCATCGATTTATTAATTTCTCACACTGCAAATGTTTGACCAACTTAAGTCAGCTACACCATATGAGTCCAGTCAAATTTCACCTTAGAAAAACATATTACAAGAAGAAAGAATTTTAGGTTAACAAACTTTCTTATCTTAAATATACCTAATATATATAGCTTATATTAAATGAGAAGATTTTGGTCTCATTATACTTGAAAAAGAAAATAAAGGAAACAAGTCGGGAAAGAAATAACATCTTTTTATTTTCTTTTCAATAATTTAATATGATTAAAATAATTCTATCATTTTCAGTTTGAATAAGAAACAATAGTAACTGCACCAAAGTATGTATACATGTGTGTACATTTGTGAAGATTTTTGTCGGGACTAGCAAATGTAATACTAATTAAAAATAAAGTGTTGGTTACTTATAAGGAAAAACATAATATTTTTTAGGACAAATGTAATACTTTTACATTTTGATGTAGAAGTATTTTTTTAATCAAAAATATTATATTTTCCTAATGATGTATTACTTTTTTCATACAAGTTTTTGTCAAATTTAAAATATTAATTATATTAAGATGTAATATTATTTTTTCACAAACAAAAAAAAATTGAAAAAGAAAAAAAAAAGGAGTTTATCGTAATTATACCTTAAGCAACGTAAGGGGAACTCTTTGACATTTTCAACGAAACTCAAGGTTGACTAGCCATATGTGATAATTTCACACAGACCCCTCAGGTTCTTCACAATTATATTCACATTCACTAATTTTCGTAAAACTTACGTTAGACCCTATTCCTCGTTATCAACTGTAGATTACGTGTTTCCTGTTGTCACCTAAGTCCTATTTTATTAACGATGTTATAGTTGAGTACTTGAGTGATATAAATGATTACAAATTTAATTTTTAACATAACTTTGAAAAAATTTAGATTTTATTTTTTTTCCAAGTTCTATAATATAAAAACTTATAGGGGTATCTGGGCAAAATTGTCGCATCAATGTAAGTTTCTGCGGTATAGTCTGCTAATTTTTGTTGACTCTCTTAAGAATTCTTTCCATTCACACAACAATGCATTTACACGTTTCTACCCCTAATATCACACCAAAAAAATATCAATTTTACAATAAAATTAATTAAAATAATAAATAATCAATAAATAAATAGTATTATACAAACACATGTTGACTTGTTCTTTTTGGTGAGATGTGCATATCAATATCAATTATTATAATGTATACCCATCCACTCTGTCCATATTCATATAACTTTTTTTTTAAAAACAAAAAAAAAAAAAAAACAAATTTTGAATAATTGAAAAAGATGAATTTATCTGTTTAACGAGGAAGACAACATATGCATGCTTACATATGCATAAAACGTAATTTATTTATTTATTTATTTATGTAATAACTAACTCGGGAACAACAAATATGTTGACACCAATGAGTCAAGACTACTGGTTATAGCAAAATAGGGGCTATTTTTATTTTTGTCCGATCCCTAATTTTTTACGTATTTGTTCATTAACAATTATTTTTTACATTTGATGCATGACTATTAAACTTCTATCACATTAAGATATTTTGATCAATTTTTTTTGGTCAATCTTAGCGAGAATCTCTCATACAATAAACATGTGAGTTATTTTAAAGGATATTTTTATTATTTGAATTTGAGCAAAATGTAAATCACACAGTTAAATATAATAGTCTTAGGGTTAATACTGATGTCACTCAAATAAACTTGGCTGAAAAAATGATTGGAAAAATCAAATATGACAAGAATTTGATAATCATACACCAAATGCATAAAATTGCTAGTCAAAGAGCATATTTGGAAGAGGTACAATAATTGAACGACCATATAAGTGAAAAAAAAAAAAAAAAAAAAGAAGAAGAAGAAGATAATTATCTATGAAAATGGCAATATTCCTCTAGTTGAAGTGTATCTATACATATACTATTTTAAGTTAATTAAATCATGTATTATTAGTCTTAGTAGTTAGTACCAATAATGATTAATGTGTTAGCTAGTATGATTGTACTTGGTAGGACAATATAAAAGATCCTATAGATGTAAATTAAGTTTGTGAGAGGAATTAAATATTATATATATGGAAAAGAAATGTATGAATTATCTTTTCTTAAAAGGTTAAATTCCTAACGTTTTTTTACACTTGATTTGACCGAGTATTTGACACGAGATTTACCTAGTTTTTAAATATGAGTTTCGAGAGGTTCAAAATTAGTCTAGCCGGGTGAAAATTTATTGTGTAAAAAAAATAATAATAATAATGTATGAAGGGGAAGGTACGTTGGTGGTACCTGCCACTCTCTGATGCCTTGTTCGCTGTCGGGGTTGGATTTCTTGACGGCGACAGGCATTCCGACACCAACCTTGGACGGGGCTAAGGTTTTCTCGTCAACCCACCCTTTAAACACGCGCCCGAATCCGCCTTCACCCAACACCGTATCCGGCCGGAAGTTCCTCGTCGCGCTTTTCAGTTCCGCTAAAGTGAACATCTTCAGGTTCGGCGTCACTGTCTTCCCACTCGCCGCCGCTTCCCCGCCGCCCCCTTCTCCATTTCTGGCCGGCGACGCCGCCGTCGGAGTTTTACCCGCCGGAGTCCGAGGTGATTTTACCGGCGTTTTGTTGCCGTGTTCTGCACGGGCACATATGCGGATCAGTCAGAATTACAAATCAAATAAATAAATCACGTAAATATAATTGTAGATATATACCTTTAGAATTATTGGGGGTAGAAAGTCTGAGGTTGCTCGGAATATTCTGTACTGGTTTAGGCCAGCAGTTGCCCATTATTTGTGTTGTTGACGATGATACAGCTAGCTGGTAAGTATTGGGGAATTGAATTGGAGGAGAGAGGAAAGGTGTGAGAAGCAATAAAACATAGAAATGTGTTTATATGGTATGAAGTTTGGATTGGAGGCCAAGTCGTGTAGACCTATTCTTCTCTCTAGGTGCTCTGATTTACCCCTCTCCCCCACATGTTATTAATTGGACATCTATACATACATACATCATACACTACTCACCCTCTCTCTCAAAGTGAGGGGCTCCTTGTGAGTAGTAAGTAAAGGTCTAGCCTTTGTGATTCAGTTGAGTTACCATGATTTACATTTTTCCAGATACTCTGTCGGAGCCGAGGTGTTGGAGTCCTTGGAGTTGGGAATTAACATTTTGGGAAGAATGATACACTACCCACATATATATAATATGTACAACTGCAATAGACTATTGAGTGTAATTTACATATTATTAAATGCATTTGTAATTTTGCCTCGACACACTTTTAAAATTGTAAATCTTGAATCAATTTTGAAAAAATCGCTAGGCGCACTCTAGGCACCTGGGGACCGTCTAGAGCGTTTAGTGCCTAGGCGCGATTTTTGCAACAGTGTCTTGAATACAATAGTATATGTTAGGAAATATACTTTATAGGGTAACAAAATGCACGTTTGCATCTGAGCGTATGTTTTTACTTGATTCATATATATATAAGCCATCCATTTGGTAAGATGTATAGGTTCTAGAGCAATGAGAAAAAAAAAAAAAACCTTTTATCCAAATTTAAAAGTGCAATTCCTAATGATTTAATATATGATGCACTTTGTAACACTATATTGTGTATTTTGACCAGTTTGAAGATGCAGTGCACTTAAGATTCACATTTTAGAATTTAGGGTCTTTTTTTTTTTTTTTTTTAGGTTGGTTATTGTTTCACTTTTTAGTTTTGTTTAAAGGTTCACTTTTTCTTCTAAGGAGTCGTTTGGTACTTTGCTTTAATTAAATTCATGGGAAAGTGTTTCTCGGGAATATATATGATGGGAATAATTTTATAGGAAAAATTAATTAATATGTTTGGAAACATAACAATTAAATTACCTGAAAATTTAATTAACATGTTTGGTTTGTTTAAACTTTCTCGTGACACTTTTAAAATGTCTAATATATCTTTGCTATATACTACACATACCTAATGTGTGTGTGTGTGTGTCAGCTCAAATACGGTCAAGGCTTAACGTGCTGCTGATACGGATGCACCATTATGTATGCAAAAACGCACCAAAAGTGTTAGAAAATTGAAGTATTTAATTGAACTTTTTTAAAATTTGAGAGCCTAATTACACTTTCCTATAATATTTAAGGGTGTACTTGACCGTTTTCCTTAACTTGTAATAAATTTTATTCGACAAAATGCTGATGGTGTGATTCATAAATCCTACCGAATACCCAATTAGTAGGTTAAGTCAAAGAAGACTTAAGAGGTCATGTATAGTATTTAATTTCCATTACAGCATGAATGTGGAGCCTTTATTATTGAAGTGATTACACCGTACCACACACTACTTTTCGAGGCATCTCCAACCTAAGAGTATCCTCAATAGGCATAGATTTTGAGGAATTTTTACAAGTATGGATAGGAAAGAGAAGATGCGAGGGAAAGAAAAAGAAAAAGTAAAAAAAAAAAGAAAAAAAAGAAAAAAAAAAAGAGGTTTAACACACCCAACGGGCACGTGTAGTGCACATGCTTGATAAGCACTTCAATGCTGCTCATTTTTGTTTTGATGGGATCACGTTTGGAGACAAAAATTAAACTAAGTCTGCAACAACCTTAAACATTTTTTCTCTCATTCTTCTCTCTCTTACACTTTAACCAAACTTTCCTCAACAACCACACCGAAATTTCTATTGTGGATTCCCTAAGGAGAAAGAAAGGGAGAAAGAGAGAGGGGATTCCCTAAGGAGAAAGAAAGGGAGAAAGGGAGAGAAAAAGAATTGAAAGAGAGGGGAAATGTTTTTCTTGCGAGAACTATCTCTCTGAAAAAACCTGACAAAGGCGCGAGACATGTAGGCAACATGCGCAACAAAAGTCGTGCAGAAGGTGGGGGACGACCTATGCTTTATTTAAATTTTTTTAAAGTCATTTTCCAAAGGCTATTTTTTATATAATTTTTTTATTCATTATTCTTTTTTTTTTAATTCTTATATTTGAATTTATTTTTAAACTTTTTAATTGTATTAATTGTCAGTATGTGAGATATATATTTAAAATTTCGTATTTGATTTTGAATGTTAATGTATTATGTAGACTATTTTGAAAGCGAATATTACTTTATGAAATTATAATTGATTAGTTTATGAAATTATATTTTATAATACAAAAAATATTTATTTTTATTTAAATTTATTTTATTTAAAATAGAAATTATAATTATAAAGTTGAAATTATTAATTATAGAAAAGTAAATAAAATACTAGATGGTGTATAGGAGTGTGGAGGAGTATGTCCCACAAAAAGGGAGAAAAGGGAAAAGAGAAAAGGGATTGAAGAGAAAATTTGATATGAGATTATACGATGATGTGGAGGGCAAATTTTTCTATGATTCAAGAATACAAGATACATTTTTAATATATTAAAAGTACATTACTTTTGTACTAAAGGGAAAATGGCAATTTTAGTTCATTAGTTATACCTAAATTGTAGATTCAGTCCATAAATTATTACCTTATAAAAATTTCCCCCGGCCCTTTAATTATGTTAAAAGTGACCATTTCAATCTTTTTTTTTTTGAATGCTACTGGCTCTATTACAATGTAGTATCTGTTTAATCTATTACTTATAAATTTTGTTAATGTAAATAATTTATTTTGAATTTTCAAATTATTAAAGGACGTATTACTCATTTTGTAAACTTTTTTCAAAATTCCTCCATCAACCTTCATATATAGACAACTCTTATCGCAAAACCCTTGCTAAATACGGGTCTATATTGATAGCCAAAATGACAAGTAGGATATTTTTTAATTTAAAGATAAACGAATTTTAAGTTTAATATATTAATTTATTATATTTGTTCCTTTTGTTGTATGCAAAATATTTTTTTGAAAACTCGAGTTCATACATTAATGGATAATTCAATCTAGTTATTAGCATATTAAACATAACTATTTTTAAAAATTCATTATGTTAGTGAATTTTTTATTTTTTAATATATACTTCCAAGATCTAATAGTACATTTTAAATGTCATTTCCCTTAGAATCTTTATTTATAACCAGTCCATCAATATCATTTATTTGTCCTTTTACATTTAAAACTATTTTGAAATAAAAAATAATATTTTAATAAATTACCCATCGTGTCAACAATAACCGGTCAAACTTTTCAAATTCGATTTAATCACATAATTTTAGATCGTTCAGAGACCTAATTATAATTTTTAAATTCGACAGTTTAATTACATATTTGTGTGTAATTCAATAACATATTCGAGCATTATTCCTTGACAAATTATACTGCGGACCTTGATCCAAAACGGTGTTGTTTCTTTTAATGAAAAGAAACGGCACTCATTCCATGTCGTTCCGTGTAATTAGTTCTGTTTGTATAACATGTTCAATTTCATTTCATATGCATTGTAGTTTTATTTCAGCACAATTAAACTTTCATTTTGTTTCAACTTTCAACTATAGTATCATTTGACATTATACATACAATAGTCTTATTACAATGAGACATGTTATTGAATTTCATTGTATACTCAATGTAGTCTTATTATAACACCACTAAATTATAATTCTAATTCAACTACGTTTCATTGGAAAATGTACATTCAAATATGTGAAACTGTTATTCAATTTCATTTTATATACATTGTAGTTTCATTACAACACAACTACATTATAATTTCAATATAGCTAGAGTTTATTTGACAATATACACTCAGTATATGAGACATGTTATTCAATTTCTTTTTATACATACTGTAGTTTCATTTCAGCAAAACTAAAGTATATCATTTCTATTCAACTACAGTTCTATTGTGAAACTGTTATTCAGTTTCATTTTATATACACTGTAGTTTTATTACAACACAATTACAGTATCATTTTGATATAATTACATATTCATTTGACAATATACACTAAATATGTGAGGCATTTTGTTATTATTATTTTTTTTAATACTATTGACTCTATTGCATTGTAATATCTATTCAAACATATTTTCTCAACCTAATGAAGCACACAATGTATATGAAACTAAAGTAAAATGAAACTGAATGAAATTGTCTCGCATATTGTGTTGCATATGAAACATACTTCATTTGAAACTGTTTGTATAACATTCAGTTTCATTTTATATACATTGTAGTTTCATTTCAACACAATTAAAGTTTCATTTTGTTTCAACTTCAATATCATTTGACATTATACATGAAATTGTCTCGCATATTGTGTTGCATATGAAACACACTAAATACGTGAGACATGTTATTTAGTCTCGCATTTCAATATAACTAAAGTATCATTTCAATTCAATTACGGTTTCATTTGATAATATAAACACAATATGCAAGACAATTTCATTTTAAATATACTGTAATTTCATTTTGTTATAAACACACAAAAAAAACATAAAATCTGTTAAAATGTAACAATTGCCGTATCTTTACTTAAAATAAACGATACCGTTTTCGGACCATAGTCCACAAATGGGCAATTTATATCCTACACCCCGGTGCGCGTTGCACTAGCGCCCAGATGCAAAACGACGTCGTTTTAATTATTTTTTTTTGAAATTTCCCGCCCCAGTGAATGGCAGTAGTTTTTTCTTTTAAAAAAACCCGCTGTTCAAGAATGTACATAATGTTATACTAGAATACACATAATGTTATACATGAATGTACATAATTATATAACAAAATATACATACTCTTTTTAAAAGATAATACACATAATCTAACATAATACATAATAAACATAAACTTTTAACATAATACACATCAACTCTTAACATAATACACACAAATTTTCTGATTCGGATGTACATAATTGTATAAAAAGAATGTACATAATTGTATAAAAAATACACATAACTGTATGAACCAATACACATAACGTTATGAACAAATACACATAACGTTGTGAACAAATACACATAATCTCAGCAACTTCCTACCGCGCCTCCCAACACTACCCCAAGACGATGTCGTTTTGGGAGGCGCGCGGCGCACAGTGCTATGTACACCGTGGTGTAGCATATAACGATTGCCACAAATGTCTGTGGACCATAACAGTATAACAACCGGGATACAACCCATACAATTAAAGTTGGGATAATGGACCCTAAGAGTTAGGCTCATCTGGCTACCTTAAGAACCACTAAAACAAAGAGTTTAAATAATATATATGGGCTGCTAAGAATGCCCGATCAAGAAGGCGGCCCTATAAACTATTAAAATAAAAAATTAATCCCAAAACTAATTAAACAATTTTATAAATATAGAATACTTTTGGGCTTCAATTAGGGTATCCACATGAATACTTATGCCATGAACCCATGTCCACCTTGCAAGGTGGATTCAGATTAAAATACACAATTTAAAATATTGAATGTTCACAATTAATATACTAAATGTTCATATTGTAAATTGTGAACATTCAGTATATAAATTGTGTACTTTTAGACTTGAGTTTATCTTGCAAGTTGAATTCGAGTCTATAAAATAATTTGCCACATCCACATCCATTCATTATTCTATGGATCATAGTCCACACAACGACAAATTACACAGTTCACACAGTTGTGTGCACTACTATCCAAAACGACATCGTTGAATTTTATGAGTTAGAATAATATACTTTATGTATTAGAATAATGTACATTATGTGTTAGAATAATAAAATTTTTGGGGTAAGATAATGTACTTTATGAGTTAGAATAATGTACATTATGCTTTAGAATCATGTACTCTATAAGTTATAAAAATGTATGTTGCAGTGGATCATGTGAAAAAAAATTACACGAAACAACGTCGTTTTATTTATTTATTTATTTATTTTATTTTATCGTGGTCCATACAATTATGTGGACCATAACTATTGAATTTCAATCTTATTATAAAAAAGAGTTAATGATCGATTTGGTCTCTTAACTATAGTGAAATTTTCGATTTGGTCATTGATTATCATTCTTACCAAATTAAGTCTTCAACTTTAGAAATTTTACCTAATTTCGTCCTCCTGTTAATTTGAGCCGTAGGATGATAATGGGGGGACGAAATTTAGATAAGATTTTCAAAGTTGAGGACTTAATTTGGTAAGGAGTTAATTACCGATTTCGTCATCGAGTATGAGGATTTCACCAATTTGGTCCTAGACTACCAAAATTTCTCAATTTAGTCCTCAACTATGCTTTTTTTTTTACCTGAAATGGTACTAAAGTCAAACTATCATTTTTAAGGGTTAAAATTGAGGATAGATTTGTAATTTCACTTCCCAAACTACCATCCCCTACGACTTCCTAGAGCAGCACCTCTCCGCCCAAAACTTCCGAGTTTCCGGTCCTCTATGGCCTGCTCTCATCTTTCCGGTCTAGCCGTGTTGCTAAAGGCAGCCCACCCAGTCTAGTCTACAACTTATCCTCGACCAAGATGGCAAAGAAAGTGAATTTACAAATCTGCCCTCAGTTTTAACCTTTAAAAATGATAGTTTGACTTTAGGATCAATTCAGGTAAAAAATGCATAGTTGATGGCTAAATTGAAAAATTTTTCTTAGTCGATGATCAAATTGGTAAAATTCTCATAGTCGAGGGACCAAATTGGTAATTAACTCATTTGGTAAGGAATAAGGATGATAGTCGAGGACAAAATTGATAATTTCGTTATAGTCAAAGAATCAAGAAGGTGATTAACTACTCTACAAAAAAATTTTAAAATTTCTTTTTGAGTACTATTGACTTTACTACAATGTAGTATTGCAAGCCAAAGAGTCAAAACCCTACCACCGAGGTTCAATCCTGTGACCTTCCCTCAAAGAGAGGGACAAAAATGCCATCTGAGCACAATGTGCTTGGCAAAAAAAATTTCAAAATTAAAAAATAAAATAAATAAAATTCAACACTTCTGTACCTACTGGTAGATGGGGACGACAACATTAATGTGATTACACAAGTTGTTCAACAATGTAGATTGTTGAGTATTGGACACGACAATGTGAATTATTGAGCGTTGAGACGTGCACGATCAAGTTGTAACTACTTCGTATCTTATTTCATAATATTCATTAATCATTATGATAATGTGTTACAACCAAGACTATGTGGTCTAATGATATCTGGGTTGGACTTTCATTTGGAAAGTTGTGAGTTTGAGCTTCAGTGGAGGCGTTTCTTTGTGTTTCAATAGATTGAAAAAGTATATTGTGAGTTTGAGTTTCAGTGGAGGCGTTTCTTTGTGTTTCAGTAGATTGAGAAAGTATATGAACAGATACTACATTGTAATAGAGCCAGTAGCATTCAACAAATGATGATTTTATAAAATAAACATTTATAAATGTGGCTCTTCCAAATAGGAGGTCACAAATCCGAATTTCAGTGGGGTATTAATTTTTTGTATTTCAATAGATTGAGAAAGCATGTATAAACAGATATACATTGTAATAGAATCAATGAACAATAGCTCGATTTTTTATCAGATAAATCAAAATATATGATATCAGGAAAGAATAAAAATGGGAGAAAAAGCGTCATATATATTTTTCTCTTTTTTATTTCAATAAATGTTTTATAAGTAATGTAAATACTAGGAACCACAAATGATGATCTTATAAAATTAACATTTATAATTGTAGCTCTTCTAAATGGAAAGTCACAAATTCAAACTTCAATGGGACATTAACTCGCCTCAATTGAGAAAATATGTATAAACAAATATACATTGTAACAGAGTCAATGAACAATAGCACGATTTTTTTTTGGATAAATCAAAATATATCATGTTAGGAAGGAATAAAAATGGAAGAAAAAGTGTCATATATATTTCTCTTTTTTATTTCAATAAATGTTTTATATACTAGGAACCACAAATGATGATTTTATAACATTAACATTTATAACTGTGGCTCTCCCAATGGGAGGTCACAAATCCTAACTCCAGTGAGAGTATAACTCTTTGTGCTTTAATAGATTGAGAAAATATATATAAACAAATACTACATTGTAACAGAATCATTGAACAGTAACTCAATTTTTTATCGGATAAATCAAAATATATCAGGAAAGATAAAAATGGAAGAAAAAGTGAAAGTATGTGTAATATTACTCTAGAATTCCAAATAACACAAAATGGTATCCATGAATCATTTCTAAATTATTAAAGACCACTTTCTTCAACCTACCATTTCTATATGGTATTCTACAGCTATTAAATTCTTTCTCTTCTGTCTCTAAAACTAAATTTTTGATTCAAATGTTACAGAATAAATCCCCCATGGTTTTAACCTAAAAATAATTGAACATATAATCTGTACAAGATTTTTCTTTTGTGGGTTCCTAGTAAACATGCAAAAGTTATCATTGTGTACCTCGGTTGAGCTAATTTACCTGACATTAACTTTGTCCAAATCGAAGGGAATGGCTAAAGCCCGTTATAGCTGTAATGCTAAGTCAGGTTGCTGGGATGAACCAATTTGTAAACCGGAACTTGGTGATCCGGGTGGCTGAACTTTGACATTCAGGTCCGGTGGAACTGGAAAACACTGCCTATGCTGCCCCGATTCACCAGAGAGCCTTGTGTCGGATTCTGGCAAGTTCTTCCCCATTGAACTCAAATGGCTCCGGGGTGCTGGAAGAGAAGATGATGAAGCGTCACTTCCAGAAACCATGCCAATCATGTGAGAAGGCACCGAGCCATCTTGCAGTCTAGTGTGCATTTTTGGGGTGCCTAACTTTGCCCGGTCCACCATATGAGTTGGTAAATCATTCCCGAGAACACCGTTGATACCATTCCTATAAGGAGGATAAAATAAAGGTTGTTGCTGAGCCTGGGAGCTAGAGCTAGAGCCCGGGGTTGTCCAAGAAGACATGCCACGTTGGCCCACCATCTCATTCTGGCTATTCAATCTCCTCACCGCTTCTATCATTGCTTCAGAAGCCACCCCCGCAGCAGCTGAATGCGAACTAGGTGCCGGTGGAGTTACCGGTCTACTAGAATGGTGATCGGATGCCAAGCTGTTTGATGAGTTCTGCTGCTCATTTGAGTGCAACGATGCCTGTGGAGGCGGTGGTCCTCCACCTTCTCCCACCCATCCCGGGCCAAACTCAACTCCAGGTGGAAGAACATGCTGCAACTTTTTCGAAGCTACTTTCCAGGCAACAGGCCCAAGATTTGCCGCAAATCTGGCAAGGCTTCTTGCATAGGCATGCGGCTCCGAATGAAGGCCTACCTGCACAGTAATTAAACAGTACGCTTGGGGTTCAGTAAGGTAGGTAACAAATCAATGAATGAATCCCTGAATCTACACGAAAGATCAATGTTGAAAAAATCGCAATCTACACGAAAGATCAATGTTGAAAAAATCGCTAGGCGCCTGGGGACCGCCTAGGGCGCCTAGGAGGCCGAGCGCCTAGCGCCGATTAATCGGCGCTTAGGCGCGGTTTTTGCAACAGTGCGAAAGATCTATGATTTTTTATTGTGGGGTGGGGTGGGGGGGAGAGAGAGAGAGAGAAGCCACAGAATTACGTACAGCACTTAGCTGCTTCACGTCTCCATTTGCATTACTGAATAAAGAAGATTCATTTCCAGAAAGAGAAGGCTGCACTTGTTTGTAGGTATAACGCTTGTTCTCATCTACTACTGAAAAATGCTTCTTTCCATACTTCATGTCCGCCCTCAAAATGGCAGCTGAAAAAGAAAATTTTATTGCTTTCACTCTACGAGAAGATTAAACACAAATAAAACATTGCATACATAATGTACATGTCCAAACCTGGAAATTCCTGATTCCAATCAATCGACCATTCAGAGCAACTCTCTCCATTGCGTGATCGATGGCCTAAAGATGCATCAGTAGAGTGAAACCTATAAAATGGAGTTGCCTTTCTTAGATTGTAAGAATTAGATCCAATTGCTTTATCCTCCCCACTAGCATGAGTAGCACCTGAGGAAAGCTCAGGAGCAACACAATCAACAGGAGATGACTCAAGTGGCTTTTTCATATTTTTACTTGGGGGCCTTCCTCTACGAACTACCTTGGGCTGTGGTTCACCATCGTCACCTTCACGCCTCAAATTCCCAAAGTCCCTTTTCGCTAAATCTTGAATAGACCGTGCCTGAAAAAGTTGAATTCTGAAGAATAGGCAGGAGATAAAAAATGAAATGTAGCACACAAAAAATAAGGCACACCTGCCGAAAGTAAATAGTATCCGGTGCATTATACTCCATTGCATTTGAGCATATCAAGATAACATCGGCCTGCATGAAATAAGTTATTGGAGTCATTTGCAAATCCAATCACTTAAAACGTGTTGTCAATTTCCAAATCTAAATGAAAATTTAACTAATGAACAGAGAAAAAGTGGAACGAACAGAAACGATAAGATACAACACAAAGTCATGACTAAATCAAGCGGGATGAATGTGTATATCCAAACAATTGTCCACTACTAGAGCTTTCTTACTATTAGTTAATTAAGCATCGTCATTCAAAAAGCTAGTAAATATGATAATAAAGTAAAATAAAATAAAATAAAACTTGAGGTCAAGCTATAAAACTTTCCAAGGAAACAGAACTCCCATATTAAGAATTGAGAAGCCTCCCCTGTGGAGAGAAATTGCAAACAAACAAAATTATCTGAGCAAGATAGCCACTTCTAAGAGCCAATGCAGTAAAGATTGTATTTGCTTCATAAGAATATCCTTTAGTCAAAGAAAAAGCAGCGAACCACTTTAGCAATGACAATTAAAGAAAACAATTGAGAAAACACTACTTTGAGATGCATTTGATTTGGGAGGAGTGAGCAAGCAGCATTAGTTTTGAGTTTGCTTGTTAATAGCATATCATATATAACATGTATCACCACCAACTAATAATTCAAAAATCAACTCTAATTACAATGCTTCAAATATTTCCTTACAGGCTTTTCCTAGGCTTGTAGGACTTGAACATTTTACACCAAAAACATTAGCCTCCACAGAATTCCTTAATGCCTTAATGTCCCTTTAAGCAAATAAAACAGATATTCATCCAACCATCTAAAATTTGTGAAACATGTCTCAGAATGATAATTTTCTATAACTGCTAAATCTTACGACCATTAGGGAGTAACTCAGGAAGCACCACGCCAAACTAACAATACAAAGCCAAATTCTCAAAACAGACATAGAGAATTGGAACATCCTCCTGAGCTAAATAGGTGCATAATAAAATTAAAAGAAAAAGCCTTAACACAACAGAAAATTGGAATATCAAGATTTTATTATCACTTTGTAATTTGGAATATAAAACAAGCAGCTACATTAGCCACCGGAAAGATATCAAGAACAATTAAAAAAAAAAACATAATAGAAATATATTTAATATCTCAGTTTGAAATCCAGAATTGACCTCCAATTCCTCAAGGTTTGAATAGAGCCCCCCATCAAGCTTCTTCCTGACAGTCCCAAAATCCATTGGATGCTCAATAATCTCATGATAATCAGGTAACTGTACATAACCATTTGAACATGTTAATTTCATAAATTTACTGCTAAACATCAATGTATCAACAGAAATGCACCTCATTCGGATCCACAGGCTCAGCAAACACTCCATATGTATCCTTCCTGCATTATTTAAACGACGAAACTAACATAAGCATACAAATAGGCATATTAGAAAATAAGCCTATATATATGACACTAAACCAAACAGTACAAATTCAAGAAATAAAAGGACATCAAAGCATCTGAGAGGTGGGAAAAGAAAAGAAAAAAAAAACACACACTTTTGAAGTCTGTCCAGAATGAAAACCAACAACTTTTTGTCTGGCAAAGGTGCTGTGGGGCCGAACACCAATGGCGACCCTGTCCATAAATTAATGACCAGAATTAGATTAAAAAGCAAACAAAATTACTGGGTTTAAAACCAAAAAGCATTCTTTTTCTTTCAATTCTTCAAAAGAGTAAAAGGTTTGATTGGAACCTTGAGTATCGGTCCCTTTCTGACCCTTTTCTTCCTGTAAAATGAATGCAAAACCCAGCAGTTAGAACAAAATTACTTTCCTTAAATACAGCTACTCACTTAAAGGCTACTGCTACACCAACCCTGAATGTTTCAGTTAAAGGGGTCAGTGAGAAGTGGATAATAATGGAGTATATAACAACAGAAAGCGAAGATCAATTCGGACCCAAAAACACTGAACATGATAAAGAAAAGACAAAATCTGGGACTTCTGGAATATGGTATATGTGTATAAACTATAAAGTACTCCTCAGAGTACATCTATAATTAGCAAAACAAGAAAATGTTTTAATTAAAAAAAAAAAACAATTTTTTTACAAACAGGGGAGGAAAATAATTCCTTTAAGATAAAGAAATTCCACTCTTACTTCAAGGCCCATAAAAAAAAATTATTTTTATTTTATTTGTGTATATCATAAATGTATGGAGAAGCGCCGAAGAGCCTGACTGAGTCAAACCAGGAAAGTCACAGAAAGATGAGAGGAACGTTGGGGTTACGCGCCAAAAGAGAAAAGGTTGAGATCACATCGAGGCACAGAAACCTCAGGATTTTTATATTTTTTTCTCCAAAACAAAAAGTAAATTAATACGGCGTTCTTCAATTAGCTCTTTAGATTTGAATTTTCAAAAAAATTTCCAAAACCCTTTTGCATCCATTTACCCCGGTCCTTGCTCCCCTCCCACCAAAAATCCAAAAAAACCCCGAAATTGACGACCTGATCCAGAACGACGTCGGTGGATCTGCGATTGACGGCGTTGATCTTGCGCTTCTTAACGGAAGCCTCACGGTTGTCGCCGTCCGGGTCGGACTCGGAAGCCCAATTGCCGGAGGAGGAATTGGGTAAATGTTGGTGCTGATTGTTAGACTCTGGCAAGCGGACGACGAGCTTGACTTTCTTTTCCTTCCTCTCGTCGTCGTCGTCGTCTCCGACGAATTCGGGCGGCGGAGATTCGGAATTCGAATTAGGGTTCCGGCGGGTGGAAGTGGAAGCAAATTTATGATTCTCCCGGTGCCGGACATCGGACAGAGACGGTCGGCCTTTCTTCTTCTTGCTCCTCAGGTTTTCGGCCTTACCCATTTTTTTCTTTCCTTTCGGACCAAAATTTTCTCTCTCTACTGTTTATCTCTAAACCTCCGTTCTCTCTCTATCTCCCTCTCTCTCAACACCTTTCATTTTCTTTCTTTTTCTTTTTCCTTTTAACTTACAAAAAAAAAAATATGTTCGTTTTATTGGTCCACTAAAACACTGACAAAACAATTTAAAAATAAATTAAAATACCCGTGTATGGTGGGTCCCAGCAGTAAATAATACGGAGTACAAAGTAGTATTCAAGATTTATTAGGGTTTTTTAATTTATTTCAAAAAAAAAAAAAGATTTATTAGGGTTTTTTTTTTTTTTTTTAAAATAAAGTTCAAATTGGCTAATGAACCTAATCTGAATATTAGGTCGAAAAAAAAAATTATAATTAGATTACTGAACACTCTAAAAATATTTAATTAAGTCACTGAACACTCCAAATGTATGCAATTTTAGAGGATAGGTGGTTACCATCAATTTTAGCAAGTTACATGCTTATGTAACAGTTGAGTTGGCATTTTTTTTTATACTTTTTAAATAATTTCTAACAAATTTTAATAATAAATTTTTTTTAAAAGTAAATAAAAAATTAAATTAAAAAAATAAATAATAAATAAAACGACGGGCCCGGCCTGTTGTTTAAAAAAATAAAATTAAAATTTATTATTAAAATTTATTAAATTTTTTTAATATTATTAAAAATGCCAACACAGATGTCAAGTAAGCAGGTAATTTGTTAAAATTGATGGTAACCTGCTATCAGATGAAATTACATACATTTGGAGTGTTCAGTGGCCTAATTGTACCTCTTTTTTTTTTTTCGTTGAGTGGCCTAATTGCATTTTCAGGTTACGTTAAGTGGCCAATTTGAATCATATTCCAAAAAATAAAATAAATAGTAGGTTATTTACAATCTCTTTTCACCTTCAATTTTTTTTTTTTTTTTTATCCAACGGAGGAGACACCCCAAATACACATGCAAAGCTTTTAGGATTCCTCCATGCCCCTTATACGTGGGACGCCTTCTTGGGCATTTCTTAGACTTACCACTACGTTTGGTGGGGGTAGCAAAAATTTTAACATTTCACTTGAGAGTTCGTAAGAGAATTTTACCATACATTAAGGAGGTTGATGGATTATGGGTCCGAGCACGGAAGGTTAACATTGGCAGGCGCAAGGCGGATTAACAAGGAAGAAGGGTAAATAAGTAAAGTGAAACATAATGATGGAGCAATCAGGTCAAATGGAGAATCGAAGGAATAAATTGAGGAGTCAGCATAACCTTCGAGGAGTTGGCCTAGACGTGCCCGAGTACCTGGATGAGTGAATGAGGCATTCGAATCTGAGTGGTAGGTGAGAGCACCAGCCGGTCTATCTGGTGAAGCTGAGTGGCTCATTTAATTAGTCGTGAGGCCTGAGCGAGTAAAGAAATCATTCGGATTAGGAGACTAGATGGGTAGAAGGACTAGTCATGCAGCATGATGGAAGGTCAGAAGGTTCATCCAATCAGATAGTTAGGGAAGTCGTGTGGGTACATCAACCAGTCTTACCAAAGCTCAAGTAGGCCTAGCTGGGTAAGGGAAGGAGTCGGCTCGAGGTGTTCGGGTGAGAGCGAGAAGATAGAAATGAACCAATTAAGGCGAATTAATGGCAATGATGAAATTAACCGTTGAGAGAGATGATTCGTCGCAAAGGAGATGGGGAGTCGGCGCAATGATTAAGTAATATTTATGACATTTAAAGGCTTTAGTTACTTCATTTATTGTATTAATGAATTGGCCGAGTGTAATGGTCCTCCTACCCGTATAAAAAGTCTGAAAAGACACTGTAAAAAGGGTTAATCATTCTGAAATATACACGCGAGAGTTGAGAGCAAATACTTTTTCGACGATCATTTGCATGTTTCTGGTAGTGTTGACCCGCCGGAAGGCTGCTCTGGTAGTCTCGAAACCAACATAGGTGCTTGATGAAAGTCAAGTTTTACTGGTGGAGCTAGGTATATGATACAAAATTACCAGGATGCAATGGCCATTTGTCATTGGATAGGATATCTAAATCGTTTTTCATTACATTCACATGTAATCCTAGGTGGCTAGAGATACGCCGTTAGCTTGATAGGAGAAATTTAAGGGCTAAAGATAGACATGACATTGTGTGTCGAATATTTAAAATGAAGTTGGATTGTCTAATATGGGAGTTCAAATCTAGGGAAATCTTTTATGTAGTTAGAGTAGGTGCACTAAACATTTTAAAGTAATTATTTATTTACATAATTGCGATTTCTCAATTCATCATGCATTTATTAACATAAAATCTTTTTATACCAATTATATACACCATAGAATTTCAGAAGCGAAGACTTTTACACGCACACATTTTGCTTTTCTTAGCTAAAAATCAAGGCAACAATTCGATCAACTTCATGGACTCTATTATATCAGCAGAAATACCTGACAAAGAACACACCAAAGGCTACTACAACGTAGTTGAAGAATTCATGATTCATCGTCCACGTGGAGCTGCACGAAAAAAGTCACCTTGCATGATAAATTGTAGATGTTCTAAGTATTTTCCAAAGAAGTTTGTTGACTATTATAGTTTTGACAAATATAGATACTCGATCTATAGGCGCCGTGATGATGGTATAACCATAAACAAAAATGGTATTCACTATTCAGTTGGACAATAGATATGTGGTACCACACAATAGGTACTTGCTTTTGAAGTATAGGACACACATGAAAGTAGAATGGTGTAACCAATCGAGATCTATAAAATACTTATTCATGTGAACAAATGCAATGATCGGGTAACAACTTAATTTTATACAAGTACTTATGGACGAAATTGGCAACAAAGTCATAGATGAGATAAACATGTATGTACTACGATTGTCGTTATGTCCCCACGTGTGAGGCTACGTGGCGTCTACTTAGCTTTGACGTCCAATACAAAACACATGCAGTTGAAAGGCTAAGTTTTCATCTTCTTGATTGCCAGTCTGTTATATTTCAAGATGATGATAGTGTTGACGATGTCTTAAACTGACATACTATTGGTCAAAGTATGTTCCTTGGATGGTTTGAAGCGAATAAGAGATATGCAGATACCAGGATTTTAACTTATATTGAGATGCCTAATAAATTTGTTTGAAAAAAGGATATTCGAGAATTGCATCCAAGGAAAAATAGATTTTCAATTGGTCGTATTTTCTATATACGGCCGCGTAGTGGTGAAGTATATTACTTGAGATGCCTTCTTAATATAGTTTGTGGGCCTACATGTTTTAAAGAAATCCGTACATTTGATGGCGTTGAGTATATGACTTTTAGAGATGAATGTTATTCACGAGGATTATTAAATGATGCAATCAATGACGCAAATCATTGGTCAACAACGCATTCGATGAGAGAACTATTTGTGACATTGTTGATATTCAATTCTTGGAATAGGCCAAAGACTATTTGGAATGATGTATGGAACAATCTCGCGAAAGATGCACAATTCAATCAGCGTAGATTACTACTCAAACTAGGTTTTTTATATTCATTTTAAACATTCCTTATTTTACTATATACAAACTACTTTTCAGTATAAAATAATTAATTGTATTACTTATGATTTATTGCAGATCTTATCTTAACTGATAATGAGAAGAAAAATCTTACTTTGATTGAGTTGGAAAAGTTGTTACAAACACACAATAGATCTTTGCAAGATTTTCCTCCGATGTCTATTCCAAACTTAGTCTACGCGACGTTAAGTGAAAATCGATTGTTGCTTGAGGAGTTATCTTATGATCATGCAGCCCTTGCGGAAGAGAGTGATAACTTAACAAGGAGACTTAGCGATGAACAAAAGGTTGTATATGACACAGTCATTGGAGATGCGTCATCAAACAGTGGGGGATATTTTTTGTATACAGTTACAGAGGAACATGGAAGAGATTCCTATGGAGAGCTTTATCTGCTACATTGCGATCTAAAGGTGATATAGTTCTTAATGTTGCATCAAGTGGTATAACCTCCATGCTTCTTCCCGGAGGCAGGACTGCACACTCAAGATTTGCAATACCTATATCTCTTACCGAAAACTCCACATGTAATATTAAACCAGGAAGTCACCTTGCTGATTTTATTGTTAAGACAAAGTTAATAATCTAGGATGAAGCACCAATGATACACAAACACTGTTTTGAAGCGTTGGACAGAACAATGAGAGACTTATTACGTTTTGTCAATCCTTCAAGTTCCAATAACACATTTGGTGGTAAAATGGTGGTTTGGGGGGGGGGGGGGGGGGGGGTGATTTTAGATAGATATTACCTGAGGCACAAGGCAAGATATTGTATTTGTAAGTATTAATTCCTCTTATTTGTGGAACAATTGCAAGGTTTTAAAATTGACTAAGAATCTTTGTTTGAATATTATGGAACCTGGTTCTGAGTTGCAACAACTTGAAGAGTTTGGCAATTGGCAATTGGATTGCGGCTGTTTGAGATGGGCCAATTGGAGGTCCAAATGATGATTGTGTAGATGTTGATATCCCACAAGACATGTTATTGCCCACGACTAGTGATCCCATTGTCACTATAGTGGAAGCTACTATACATTTCCAATGATTAAGAGTGTCAATTGTGATAATAGTTTTGTTTTGGAAAGCATGGCGATCCTAGCTCTAACACTATATGTGGTCAACTCAAAACGATTACATGAGTAACATGCATGTCGTCGAAAGCAGGACATACTTGAACTGTGACACAGTATGTACTTTTGAGTCAAATGATGGCATTCTCGTGAACGTCCACACACCGAAATTCCTAAATAGAATACGAGCATGTGACATACCTAATCACTCACTAACATTAAAGGTTCACTCCCCTTGTGATGCTCTTGAGGAACATAGATCACTCCCTCGGTTGTGTAATATATGGTACTAGGTTGGTAATTACCAGGTTGGCAGAACACGTAATAAAAGCCAAAATAATGACGAATGGCCATGCAAGTACTAGAGTTTTGGTTCCTCGGATAACTATGACACAGTCAAACCCAAGATTGTCATTCAAATTCAAGAGAAGACAATTCTCGTTAATGCTTTCGTATGCAATGACCATCAATAAAAGTCAGGGACAAACTCTACTCATGTCAGATTGCTACTGAAAAAACCAGTGTTTATACACGGATAATTATATGTAGCGACATCAAGAGTGAGCAATCCAAAAAGTCTCAAAATCTTGATTTATAGTGAGTTAGGTCATAGTTGTAGTTCTGTGATTTACAAAGAAATTTTTAATAATTTGGAATTTTAATTTCATTTCCTTTGTCTATTAATAATGCTTATTACTTTTACTAATTCTACGTTTCAAATTTCAAATCTTAGTTCAATTACACAATGCACATACATAACAAAATTAATATTACCATATTTATTCTCTTACTTTTTATTATAATTCTTTTTTATAAATGCGCTTACATATAATACTTATTAATCAAATTCATTAATACCAGTAATCTTATATTATAAGTTATAACAACATTTTTTTTTGAATGCTACTAGCTCTATTAGAATGTAGTATCTGTTCATATACTTTCTCAACCTACTGAAACACAAAGAGCCAATAACGCCTCCACTGAGGCTCGAAATCACAATCTTCCAAATGGAAGTCCAACCCGGATACCATTAGACCACATAGTCCTGGTAACATAATTTCAATAGTTTTTACAATTTTTTCTATCCATTGCACGGGTAAATTACTAGTATGTAATAAAAAATAAAAAATAAGAATTGAATCTTCTTAATATAAATAAAAAGATTATGTCAATAATTAATTATTTTAATATTATATAAATTATATCACTTGTGTTCTGTATTTATTTTTATCATTATTTAAATTATTTAATATAATTATAATTTTTATATTGATAATACTATTGCAAGCTTATTTTCGTGCATCACATATATAAAGACGTCAGTGTATATTTGAATTATTCCCACAAAAAAGATTCTTAATATGATAAGAAAGGCCAAAACGATATTTCAGAAAAAAAAAAAAAACATATAAACCAAAATTTGGAAGGTTACAACTTTGAAAAATAATATAAAATATGCAAGTCTTACAAAAATCAAATTATTGCACCCTGGGAGCTCGTGGTTAATTAATAAAACAAGCCAAACTTAAATATATTTTAAAATAAAATAATTGAAATATTAACAATCTGATATTGCAATGGTAATAATGCTATTTTATCCTTGCATGGCAATACTATTACACTTGTGGGTCATACTTCTGCATTATCAAATTTATAATTTATTTAATATTTTTTCAACAGTCCTGCAATATTTTTTCACTTTTAAAAAGGTCAAAATTTCACATCACATTATAATTATAATTATAATTATATATAATAACAAAATAATGATAACAAAATAATAAAAAAAAAAGTTAAAAAAAAATATTTCAACAATTGAAAGCTTACAAAGCCTTGCAAGCCATATTATATGTAATATATTATGTGTATATAGTTATCATGTTATGTGCCATTAATTTATTTACAAGCACATAAACTATTAATTGTATATATAGTTTATAGAATATGTTAATTACAGACATATAATCTGAAGATTATTTTAAAATAGAGTCCACAATGCAAGATAGACCCTGATCCATAGTATAATTTGTTCCTAGCCCATGCATTAACTCTTTAGCGGCAATTTATATCGTACACCAGGGCGCGCATTGTATTGTCCCTGGTGCAAAACGACGTCGTTTCGGATTTTTTTTTTAAAATTCCGCGTTATTGTGTCGGCTGTTAATTTTCTTTAAAAAAATCTTATGCTTCGACATAATTGTATACTAGAATGTATATAATTGTATAAAAGAATGTACATAATTGTATAACAAAATACACATACTTTTTTTTGAAAAGATAATACACATAATCTAACATAATACATAATGTAAAATTCTTAACACAATACACATAAATTCTCTGTTTCAGATGTACATAATTGTATAAAAAAATGTACATAATTATATACCATAATGTACATAATCGCGTCAACTCTCAACATAACTTACCAAAACGACGTCGTTTTGGAATGCGCGGGACCCACATTGTTATGTGCGCCGTGGTTCAGGGTATAAGGATTGCTCTTTAGCTTAGCCCAATATCTTTTCAAGCCCATCTCTGTGTTTAATTAATTCCTAGCCCAGCTTCCACCTTCTTGGACTTATCAAATTCAAATTACCCAATAGGCCCATAGCCTCATCATATGGCAAATTATTGTGTGGCCCAGTGCCCTTTGTCCCTAGCCCTGCCTTAACTCTCTATCTTACATTGCCCTTTGCACTACAGCTCATAGAGAGTTAAGACTTGTCCTTAATAAACCTTCTGAAGCATAATCTACAGTGCCCTTTGCACTACAGCCCATAGCAATCAATTTTATCTCATCTAAGCTTCATCTTCTTCATGAAAAAAAGTCTCTATTAATGGCTCTCAAGGACAACAAAACCATGTACATGTATATATAACTCATTTTCCGAGTTTCTAGTGTTTGGCGAAGAAAATACTAAAGTCAATGTAAAATGAAGTTTGATCAATGGAAAAATTGATGCACTTTTACAGGAAATGACTTTTTTATTTTTTATTTTTTAGGGGAAGTCATTTTCCGCTTATTCTTCGCACGACCACAGAGACCTTCTTCACGCCGCTTCCTTCTCAACCACCTTAACGTATTGGTTTCCAACTTGGAAACCCACAGATATGGTTTTCCAAGCCAGAAACCAGTCCAATTTTTCTTTTTTAAAAAAAATTTATTGTATTATAATTTTGCTCGATTTTAACAATCAAAATGGTAAAATATACAATTTTGTTCATTTTTCTGCTCATTTTCTGGAAAATGAATCAAACACACAAAAATTGTTTTAGGTTGTGTAACCAAACACCAAAAAAGGAAATGTTTTTCAGAAAATGAGTCATTTTCCAAAAATCATTTTCTTGCTTTCCAAACGGACCCTTAGTCGAATAGTATTCGTAGTTTTTCCTTTTTAAATTTTCATGTTAAATTATTGTGTTCCTTTTATTATTTAAGCTTTATTGCTCTTTATTACTTGTGATCGATAAATGAATTTAGCCTAAATATGAATGCTTATTCAAAACTCATTAGGTTGGTCTCAAATGTAGAACCCTAGATTCATAGCTTAGAAGGGAAAAGATAGATTAGACCATCTGTAGCCTTAAAAGTGTGGTCATTGCAAATTCTTAATGGTTTTTGTTTTTCTTTTATTTTTTATGATGTGTTACATTTCTGACACTACAGAATTGCAACACTTGCAATTTTGGTGTTTGAATTGCAACAATTGTAATTCCAGTGTAAGAATTACAGTAAGTTTGCAAGAAACTTATTACTCCCTCTGCCCCATTTTGCATGTCCTGTTTACTATTCATTGGTCAATCTAACTCTTTCTTCATTGCTTATTTTCTTTAGTAATTTTTAATTATTTTTAAATTTAATTTTTTATGTTTAATAGTACTTTTAATGTACTTTCTAAATATATAAATTTTATATACTAAAATAAACTTAATATTAGGAAAAATTAAAGTAAAAATAGCTTCAGTCAAGCCTCGTTAATCGAACCAGACAAACAAAATGGGACAGAGGGAGTATTATTATTATTGTTGTCGTTGATTACTACAAATCTTAAACTATATTAAAAATTTAGTACATAGTATTTCATATTATAAATTTTTAAGAACTTAGTAAACAACAATAGTAATTGAATTACAATTTTAGAGTCACCACGGATCAAAATTTTTAGACCTTTGAGATTTCTAACTCTAGATGTAGCAATATACAATTGACCTTTAAAGACCAAAATCACAATCTTAGTTAGAACATTGATTTTTTTTTTCTTCCAAATACTATCGAATTAAGTGTGTAATCAATAAAAGATGAGAACTAATAATTCGAGAATATAATCTTAATGTTACTAAGCCTACTTCACGTCAATTAAGTTGGAGAGTGTTGTTGGATAGTATCCGATGAATCCACGAATAACGGATCTTTGTCTCCGTAGTCCTCAATATGCACATCAACAATCTTAAATATTAAGCCACATAGCTATGCTATATATTAATTTCAAATTTATGGACTTTGGGGTTGCATGCATGCTTCTTAAAGCCATATGGTCTTGTGAAAATTAAATGCAACATTTAATTTTCACATCTTAAAGTCATATGGTCTTGTGAAAATTAAATGCAACATTTAATTTTTCACATCTTAAAGTAATTTTCACATCTTAAAGCCCATTTAATTTTCACAAGACTTTCACATCTTAAAGCCATATAGTCTTGTGAAAATTAAATGCGAACATTTAATTTTCACAAGACCATATAGCTTTATTATATATAGGATAGGATAGGATAGGATTGGATAGGATTATTATTATTATTATTATTATTATTATTATTATTATTATTTATCACATATGTTGGTATTTAAAAGTGTAATTGTAGATTCTTAGTGGGCTCAAAAGTCGAAAGATTATAAAGGAGCTTTTGGCCAATGGAGATTTTGGAGGTTCACAAGTCAAAATCATTACATTAGGCATTTAGGTTCTCTTACAATGGTACCCATGTTCTCTGTGTTTCCATTTTTCTGAAAAAAAAAAAATTATATATGTAATGCACTTCACTTTTACATGATTCAATGACCCTATTTTGAAACAAGAACAGCTCCCTCTCGTACTATCTGAACGCCAGCGGTGAAACAGTTAGGTCGTGCCTGTTTGGTTGGAGGGTTTAGAGAATAGGAATCAGGATGCATGATTATTCTTATTCTTATTATGTCCTACTTGAGTATAATTATTATATTATATTAGTCTACATGAGTATAATTATAATATTATTGGATTAGTAATAGTGGCAGTGGGATGATCCTGTCAATTTTTGGTGTCTTTTTCTTCTTGAGATCTTCTATTGTACTTATAGGAATAGAATCTTTGAAGTTTTTCACCTTTGTTTGTACATTCAATTTTTTTGGACTTTGGGTACCCTAGTGACTCTCACCCTAACGCTGGAGCAAGACTTCAAGAATAACCCTTGAATCAATAAGCTAAGTTTTGCAGGGTGACATTATCATTTATTGATTATTGTTCATAAATTGATTAACTCTACCTTGTTCGGGTGACGAAAAGCATGCAACATCTCAGAGGTTGTCTTTGGTCGAGGGGAAGGGGAGTGGTGAGGTGGGACCCCGATCTTATTATACCAAAAAAAAAAAAAAAAAAAAAAAAAACTCCCTCTTACACCAAATCAACACAAAATTAGAATAGGAATTAAGTTTTCAAAAAAGAAGATACTCTATTAAGATGAGTTAAAAGAAAAGTAATTTAGTTGTCCTTAGGACATTGATCTAGTGGATGAGAAGTATATTATTTAAGAGTTGCTTCTAGCAGTATTCATGCTATATATGAACATTGGGGCTTTGGGTTTGGTTGCGCTCCTTGTGTACATTTTTTTTGTGTTGAGTCTCGAAGTTAGCTTGACTCGATTTACTTCATTAGGGGTCTTGGGTAGATTTATGGGGTTCATGAAACTTGAATTGTCAAACAAAAAAAATAATTAATAATCAAATATTAAAAAGTTTAAATAAATAAAATGTCATGTCACAACTGAAATTTTAACAAAAGCTATTTAGTACTTTATCTATCTTTTCTTCACTTGAGATGAATGTGATAGATAGTATGAGTTTCCTTTTGACACTCATTTTGATGATATGTTGAAATGTGATGATGATATAGCGTTATATTAATATACTGTCCAAAAGACGACAAGTCTTATAGATTCTAAATATAGTTCAATTCAATATAATAATTCTCTTGAAAGATAGTGTAACCACAAAGTCCAATAGAATAGGGTTAATTATTCCATTATGAAGTCTTGTATCCCATAGAAAGCTTTTTAAAATCATGTTCAATATCAGCTTGTTTTGAACATTATTTTGGGGAGAAGGATGGTTTTCATTTAAATATCTCTCCATTATTGGAATGGCAACAGAGCGGAGCAAGTGCAGATGGCCCGTCCCTGAAACTCCATGCCGCAGTTTTCATCCCCGCAGGAAATTTTTTGGAATGTACTACATACACATAATATAGCAACTACAAATACATAATATGTTAACTGCGGATAGGGCCGTCCCTGGGCATGTTTGCCCAGGGACCTTGCACAGGGCCCCCAAAATTTGGGGCCCCAATTACAAAACATATATACATATACTATACAGCAGGTGCTGCCTGCTGTATAGTATGTGTATATATATATATACATGTATAAGTCACTAAGTGATTTAGTTGCTCAATTGGTTGAGCTTTGAATATGACATCAAATGTCATGGGTTCAAACCCTATCTATAGCAATTTTGAATACTTTTATTGTTTTATATTATGCCATACATATTTTTATAACATTTCAATGTGTTTTTTAAATTTCACCCTACCCAAGTATAGTTTTGGCTCTGACCTAAACTATCATGTAATCTATCGTAAATATTGTATTATAATTTATAATGTATTTGAACCATATTATAGGTGTTTGATATTTTATCATTGACAATTCTAAAATCATTTCAAGTACACCCCCACTCACGTCATTTTCTGGCTCCGCCACTGTGTGTGTGTATATATATATATATATATATATATATATATATATATATATATATATATATATATATATATATATATATATATATATATTTTACAATTGGCCCCCAAATTTGGGGGCACAATTGTAAAAAAAAATTATTTATATACATATATTATATGAGTTATATATATAATTCATTTTTTTTTTTCAATTGGGAGCATAATTGTTAAAAAAAAAATTGTATACTTATATACATGATTGAAAAAATCGCTAGGCACTCCTCGAGCACTTAGGGGAGCCTAGCGTCTAGGGCACCTCGGCGTTCATGTATTTTTTATTTTATTTTTTAAAAATTTGTTTAAATTTTTAAAATTTTTTAAAACTTGATAATTATAAACTATTTAATACTTTAATAGTTAATACTAAAATATTAAATATTAACTTAAAAAAGATGAGTTTGAACAATTTCGCGTTATTTCGCTCAAAGTGATGTCGTTTTGAGTGAAATAACTTATTTAAAAAGAATGAAACAATAGCTAATTGGCCGATTAGGCAGTTTTGTCGGCGCTTAGGAGGCCGGTGTGGCACTTAGGCGGCCTAGTCGGCCGCCTGCCAGCCGCATAGATCACCGATTATGGTGATATTGCAAATAGTTGTGGCAAAGTAAGAGATTCGATCCTTTAGATTAGTGCAACGTATTTATACAATTGAACAGCTATTTATTATTTATATATATGAAATAGTTGAAAAGGGGCCCAAATTACGATGTCGCACATGACCTCCATTTTTATTGGAACGGCCATGACTGCGGACACATAATATTTTAACAACATATTATATTTATGCAATTAACATATTACTGTAGTTAACATATTATGTATTTATAATTGTCATATTATGTGTAGTAAGTTAACATGTTATGTGCCTTCAATTTATTTACAGTCAAACAAACTGTTAACTACAGATACAAAATATGTCAACTAGAGACACATAATCTAAATTTTGTTTTAGATCAGAGTCTACAAATGCAAGGTAGATATCCGATGATCCATGGTATAATTTGTCATGCAGTATATATAGTTGATTATTATCATATAGAATTTGAAAAATAAAAAGTTAGATAGAAAATAAGACAGTGAGGCAACACGACCCGAAAGTATATTACCCTAACATAAAGTTTGATTAAGTGCTAATCAATAATACACAACAATAATACATTATATTGCCCAACTCCTCACATGGAAGTTCGGCCATTGTGTGCTCTATTATATTAATTACTTTCAAATCATTTATTACCAACAAATTATTGATATAGCCATATAGGGTTATGCATCTTAATTAAATACTCTCTTCATCCTAAAAACAATAATTTTCTTATTATATTAGGATGTCCCGAAAATTATTCATTTGTATAAATACAACATCGGGGTTATTACTCCATCGTTGTAAAACCAAATAAATAAATATATAAATGAAGAAGATATTGCAGTTTCAATTAAAAAAAAAAAATACAAAGAAAAGACATAGACCTATCTCCGTCAAAGTATCTATAAAGTCCTTGTACTATAGTGTTTTGTTCAATTTAGTCCTTGTACTTTTATTCTGTTCAATTTAGTCCCTCTATTTTAAAAAGTGGTGAAACTAAGGACAATTGTCCAAATCTCAGTAAAAATATGGTTTTAATTATTTATTTTAGACATACTAATTTAATATATTGGTGGTAAAAATAACTAATTTTAAATATTTATAAAGAAATATATGAGTAAGAATATAAATATCGTCAGCACCACGTAACCTAAGTTAGCCGTAATATTAATACCATTAACTATTGTCCTTAATTACACCATTTTTAAAAATACAGGGACTAAATTGAACAAAATAAATGTATAAGGACTAAATTGAACAAAACGCTATAGTACAAGGACCTCGTAGATACTTTAACTCAAAGAAACATGCCTAAACCCATAAAAGATAAAAAGAGTTAATTTCATTTTTGATCCTAGATTTATAGGTGTCAGTTCATTTTTAGTCGGTTTTTTTTTTTTTTTTTAAATCCTAACATCCTCATTTGGTCTTAGTATTATTGTAGCATGACAATTTTTTGTCCTTCGTCAACAAAACCGTTGAAATGCCGTTAAATACAAGTACATTTCGATCTTTTTTATACAAATTAAAGCAGGTTGACCCACTATATTTTTTATGATTATTATTTTTTCAAAAAAATTCATAATTGAAAATCGAAATGCCCTTGAATTTAACAAAATTTAAACTATTTTGTTGGTAAATGATAAAAATGATCATGCCACAATAATACTAGAACAAAAAATAAATATTCTAAAAAAAAAGGACTAAAAGTAGTCTGCCACTTATAAATTTAGGACTAAAAATGGACTCAAATAAAAACAACTAACTATAAGATATTCCTTTTGTCTTTCTTCTTTCCCTATCTAAGGGTGTGTTTGGAAACCTGGAAAATGAGTTCTGGAAATCATTTTCCAAGTTTTCACTGTTTGGATGTGCCTGGAAAAATCAAGTCAACGGAAATCATTTTCCGTTGACTTTGGAAAATAGGCTTGTTTTGGAGGAAAATGACTTCCTCTTTTTTTAGGGGGAAGTCATTTTCCAACTTTTACACCAACATCACACCACCACCAACATCATCAACACCATACCACCACCACCTCACTACCACCATCACCACCACTACTGCCGCCGCCGCCACCACTATACCACCGCCACCACACCACCACCATCACACCACCACCACTACCACCACCAACACCATACCACCACAACCACTACCACCATCAACACCATACCACTGCCGCCACCACCACCACCATCACACCACCACTACTACCACCGCCGCCGCCACCACCACCACCATACCATCGCAACCACCGCTGCCGCCACCACTACCACCACCGCCGCCGCCACCACCGCAACCACCGTCGCCGCCACCACCACCACCACCACCATACCACCGCTGCCGCCACCACCACCATACCACCGCCACAACCACCATACCATCGCAACCATACCACCGCAACCACCACCACCACCACACTACCGCCGCCACCACCACGACCATACCACCGCCGCCACCACCACCACCATACCACCGCCGCCACCACCACCACCATACCACCGCAACCACCGTCGCCGCCACCACCACTACCATCGCCGCCGTCGCCGCCACCACCACCACCATATCACCGCTACTGCCACCGCCACCATACCACCGCAACCACCACCAGCATCACACCACCGCCGCCACCACCACCACCATACCACCGCAACCACCGTCGCCGCAACCACCACCACCACTGCCACCAGTTTATTATTATTATTATTATTATTATTATTATTATTATTATTATTATATAACAAACGACACCACTACCACTACACCACCACCACCACCATAATATTTTTGATATATTATTAGTTATTTTTTTTATTATATTTAAAATTATTATTATATATTATTATATGTTGTAATATTCTAAATAAAATAATTAAAATGTTTAATTATACAATTCTACTCATTTTCCAGAAAATGAACCAAACACACAAAAACAGTTTTCTAGAATGCAACCAAACACTGGAAAGGAAAATGTTTTCCGGAAAATGACTCATTTTCCAGAAAACATTTTCCAGAAGTCATTTTCCTGCTTTCCAAACGGACCCTAAATGTAAAAGAATGCTTATAACGACTTGAGTAGGATAACCTCAATCAACGACCCTCCATATCGTCATATATATCATCAAAAGGCCCGCATGGGTAGCTCAACTGGTCATAGAGGTGAAACTTTGGAAGAATGACCAGGGATCGAGACTCACTAGCGGCAGTGTGGGAGCAACCTCTCAAAGTAAGGGGGGCTCCTTGTGCGCAGTGAGCACCTGTCTAGCCTCTGTGGTTCATGTTCAGTTGAGTCATCATGATTTACATCCTCCCAAATGCTCTGTCGGGCCGAGGTGTGGGGGCCTTTAGGGTTGGGGTTCAGCCTTTTGGAAGAATATATATCATCAAAAGCTATATAAATTTTAATTTCTTCTCCGATCCCTAATTCCCTATATGAGGAATAACTAATAAGGTGAAACCATACCCAAATGCTTCGAACTAATAGTATTTATGTACTCCAACCAATCACCATGACTTTTAGTCAGAAGAGATTTATAATCCATTTAGTATGACCAAATTTGAAATCATATCAATTGGACAATGATAAGTGTATCCATATGCATGTAATAAATTAAAACATTGGTCATGTTTCCAAAAAAAAAAAAAAAAAACATTGGTCATATATCTTGACTTTATTAATTTAAAAAAGAAGACTGAAAATTATAATTAATCTTTTTAATATATAAATCAATCAAATCATATCACATTTATAAAGAGTCAAAATTAAATAAAATAGAACAATATTTTGATAACACATTTTCCCTCTGAATTATATGCTTATATAACGCTTTTTCTCTTGAATTATTCATGTATCCATATTAGTCCCCCTTAATTATTTTAAAAGTGACGAATTCCCCCCCCCCCCCCAACCCCCCCCCCCTTTTTTTTTTTTAAATGGACATTTTCACTCTTAAAATAACTATTCAATTTATTTTTATTCTCCAACAAAATATTGCTTATATGTAGGGATGATCGGTTCGGTTCGACCCGAACCAAACATTGTAACAACTGAATTGAAACTTTTTTTTTTTTGGTTTATTAAAACTAGGATCGAGAACCAATCAAAACCAATCGGTTTCGATTCCTAATCAAAAAAAATTGTTGAATTTAGACTATTTTAAAATAGTAAATAGAATTTAAAAAAATTGAACCGGCAAACTTCCAGTTCCGATTTATCATTTCACAAAACTATGAATCTAATTGAACCGTTTTCATATATACTTATATGTGCAAATCAAATAAATGTGTAAAAGAGCAGCAACCATTTGTAAACATTATAATTATAATTTTATGTCAACGCTAGTAACATTAATATTATATATAATTATAATTAATTAGTATTAATAAATTATTTGTATTTAATTAAATTGTTACTAGCATTAGCTTAAAATTATAATTATAATATTTGTAAGTGGTGTATGCAGTTTTTCGCATTTATTTTGATCCCCGTATATAAGCAACAATTTGTTGGAGAAGACAAATACATGAAATATTTATTTTTAGGGTAAAAATGTCCATTTAACATAAAAAAGAAAAAAAATTATCATTTTTAAAACAATCAAGGAGGCTAATGTGGATACATGAATAATTCATGATGAAAAAATGTTATAAGCATATAATTTAGGATAAAAGTGTCATTTTATTTATATTAAAATGTATATATAACAATAAATTAAGATAACAAGGTAAAATAAGAATTTATAATTTTTGAAAAATTTCCATATATATATATATATATATATATATATATATATATATATATAGGGATCAAGTGCATTTGTGGCTTCTCGTGCGGTTGTGTGGAGGATTAATGTGTGTGCGGTTTATACTTAATTTGCGTGAGATTTGTACTCAATGTGCCTGAAATTTGTACTTAATGTGCGTCATGTTAATATGCGTGAGTTTTGTACTTAATGTGCCTGAGTATTGTGTTTAATGTGCATGAGATTTGTGCTTAATGTGCGTGAGTATTTCAGAATTACGAGCTCAGAAGGAAGCAGAACAGAAACGCACGCACATTAATGCACAAGCTTCTTGTTACTTCTTCCTTCAATTTGGCCATGGATTCTGGATTATCAGCTACCTCCAGTGCAGTTGAATATTTATATAGATGACGCACGCACAGTAAAATTTGCACAGCATGCAGCTAAGTGTGGATTTCTGTTGTATTATTCCCATAATTCTTAACCACCATAGTCCGCCTCCGCATCATCATCATCATCATCAGGGAGGGGGCAATGACTACTGGGGATGGGGAAGAAGCTAAATCAATAATTTCTGCTGCATTTTACACATTCACGCACATTAAGTACAAATCTCAGGCACATTAAGCACAACACTCACGCACATTGAGTACAAATCTCACGAACATTAATCCACCGCACATCCGCACGGGAAGCATTCAACCGCACGGGAACCTTTCACTATATATATATATATATATAATATTGATGTTGGATTACTTTAGACGTGAGAAAGAGATTGGCATTGCCTCTTGTTTTTTTTTTTTTTTTTTTTTTTTTTCTTTTGGTTTTTGGAATACTATTGACCGTGTTACATTTAGGCATTTTGTTGGAGGCAGGGAATTACATGAGAAAGGAATTACAATTTTATAGGAGATGAATTACTGGAAATAAAGTGAGAATTTAAGGGGGGTGTATTCAATCATGACTTTTGTAGAGTTTTAAGACTTTTAAAATTATAGATTTTAATAAACTTTTATTGACTTTCATAGAGTCGTTCAAAACTTTTTAAAACTTTATAAGACTCTATAAAAGTCTATATAAAAAACATTCATAGACTTTTATCAACTTTTTATTTTAAAAAGTCTACAAAAGTCATTGAAATTCCAAATTGAATACATCCTTGCAAACTTTCAATGATTTTGATTCTTATCATTTATATAATTTTCTTATTATATAGTTCTTCACCGACATCAACATTCTCAACATTATTATTTTTATCCATAGTATATTGAGACTTATATGCTAATTACTTATATATATATATATATATATATTATTAATAAGCATAAAAAAAATTATTTCATTAGAAATTCATAACAATATTGAATAATAAAATTTATAATAAAAGAATTGATCAAATAAAATATTTAAAAATATAATTACAAGTTGCATAAAATAAAAAAAAATCTAATATATATATATATATATATATATATATATATATATATATATATATATATATATATATATATATATATATATATACTTGATATATTGCTAGGAATCACGCAAAGAACTATTATTTGCAATAAGAGACTGCGAACAACAAAAAGGTGCTACTGTTTGCAACCCCAAAATGTTGTTGCTAACAGTAGTTCGCTATTCGTAGTAACTTGTTAAAAAAAAGGAAATATATATATTACGAATATAAACATAAAAAGAATAAAAATCAAAATATATAAGTATTTATATGAATATTATGAAACATATACTAAAATTAGATGATGAAAAATTTGTTTTGTTCATGTATTTAGGGAGAATTAGAGAAAGTTAGCAATAAAAAATTCATAGAAAAAATAAAAATCAATATAAACAAGCAATAATGAAGTAAAAATAATATTATTTAGAATTTTTAGAGGAAGATTGTAAAGTTTAGGAGAGAGAGAAAAATTGGTAGAGTTTAGGTATGAGGAAAATATAGGATAATGAAGAAAAAAATAATTTTATTAAATTTAGATAGGTTTATAAAGTTTAAATAGGGAGAAAAAATAGAGTTTAAATAGCGAGAGAAAACATTCAAAGTTGTTAGAAAGAAAATTTTGAAATCTTGGGGTTGATGGTTGGATTTCAACTATTTATATTTGAGAAGGAAAAGTCTACGAAAGTCTTAAAATTAAAAAGTCTACAAAAGTTCATAACTTTTTGAATACCACATTACTTTTAAAGACTCTATAAAAGTCTTAATCGAATACCACATGACTTTTAAAGACTCTTTAAAATCTTGATTGAATACGGCCTGACTTTTAGAGACTCTCTAAAAGTTTGAATTGAATACCCCAAACTTTTACAGGGCGTTTGTTTAGATTTTAAATTCCCTTCCCACTTAATTCCCATCTAATTCCAAAGGCCATTAAACTCCGTAGTTTGGTTGGAGTGAATTGCAATTCCATGGAATTGCAATTCCCCCATTTTCATGGAATTAAAATCCCATGTCCCCCCCCTGTGATTTTAATTCCTGGGAAAAAAAATAGTGATGAGTCAAAATTACCCATTCCTTTTTTAACCTAAAATTTTAATGTCTAACAACAATAGTGGACATTTTTTACTTTATACTACTTATTCCCTTTCAATTCCCATGTATACCAAACATTGGAATTGAAATTCCCAGTAATTCTATTACTGTCAACCAAACACTGGAATTTAAATTCTCACTTTATTCACAGTAATTCAACTCCCATGGAATTACAATTCCTTTCCCACACAATTCCCCCCTCCAACCAAACGCCCTGTTAAAGTTCATAAAAGTCTTTAAAACTCTATGAAAGTTATGATTGAATACACCCCCCTAAATTCCAGTGTTTGGTATACAGGAATATAATTACTGGGAATTTCAATTCCAATGTTTGGTATACATGTGAATTGAAAGGGAATAAGTAGTATAAAGTCCAAAATGCCTATTATTGTTGTGGGCATCAATTTTAAGTTAAAAACTATGGGAGAGGTAATTTTGTCTCATGATAATATTTTTTTTCTTCCTAAAATTCGTATACTTTTTCAACCTACTGAAACCCAACGAATTAAAACAACTTTAACTGAGACTCAAACCCATAATCTCCCCGTTGAAAAAATCACTTCATGTCGCTTGACCACAAGGTCTTTGCCTCTCGTTAATCATTATATTTTCTCTGTCTTGAGGCTGCCTTTCACGTCCAAATTAAAAAAAAATAAATAAATTAAAGTAATGTAATTTATTGTAAATAATAGAACCTATACGCTATACTTAAAGAGATTTTGGCAAGCTAGCCGGTGGTATATAGTAGACTGTGGACTTAACCAGTTTAAGCAGAAAATGACGTTTGTAATTAATTACGTTGTTGGATATGATAGGCATGAATTGAGTAGGATAACATCTATATATAGCGTGGCATTATTGACTTGTTACAACGTAGCCTGAAAACTGGAAAAACCTAAACAAATTATACATTATGTAGACAATAATGTTGGGACCAAGTTACTTGAATAAAAAAATTTAACTGGAAATTTTCATGATCTGATGTAATAATATATGATTCATAGTATTTAAAAATAAAAAGACTTTAATTATCACGTCAGATGAGAAAAGATTTTAATAAAAACTTTTATTATCTCTATAACTTTATCAATAATATTTTTTTAATTATCATCAACTTCACTATACAAACTTAAACACTTAAATATACAATATATAATAAATAAATATGCAAAATTGGTAAATTTTATAAAATAAACGAAAATGTTAAAATTTAAATCTAGACTGTAAATGCTAGATCTTAAGTAGTAAAATGTGAACGACTAAATCAAATAAAACAAAAAACTAAGTCATAAACTCTAAGTGCAATCTTTTAATACTAAATGTGCAAACCTGGAAAAGTCTAAGAATTACATATTTTAGTGTTCAAGTTTGCATAGTAGAGTTGGTGATAATTACAAAAATATTATCGCAATTTTTAAAAAATTTGATCTGATCCGTTCGATTATTTTTTCATATGTAAGGCTGAGATTGGTTTTTATTTTCCTTCTAAGGACTTATTCTCATTTGATCCATTCTAAGGACTTATATATATATATATATATATATATATATATATATATATATATATATATATATATATATATATATATATATATATATATTTTGGTTCTTGTGAGGTCAGGTCTTCCCGTGCAGTCAATGCGACATACACCATTAGGTATGCATAAATACACCATACAATGTTTAAAAATACACTAGAATGAAATGCCAAAAAATACACCACACATAATGGTGTATTTACAAACATTGTGTGGTGCATTTATGCATACCTAATGGTGTATGCCGCACTGACCGCACGTGAAGACCTGACCTCACAGGAACCTGACCCTATATATATATATATATATATATATATATATATATATATATATATATATATAATCGACTAAATTATATTATTCATAATAGTATGGCCACATGGATTTAACTTAAAAGTTTCGATAATTTTGTTAGTAATATCAAAATTTATGTCTAGACTAATATTTATGGTTGAATTCAAATATTATGTTTTATTGTTCAATATTTGATTTGATCTAGAAGTTTTCAAAGGTAATTTATTTATTGGTAATTAAATGTTGACAAATAAATATTTTCTATGTAAAGCACCCATTATTACAAATAAGAAAAATAAATATTTTTCATATTTGTATTTTATTTGGTATTGCAAATCAAGTCTTGGCCTTTAAACACCTAATTTTGGGTAAGATAAAGCTATATAGGAACCAAAATTTTAAACCATCTTACATGAAAAATGAAACCCTTTTAATTGATCGGTTGCCATAAATTGAACACCCTTATCCCATGTCAAAAAAGAAATATATTTATATTGTCACGTCATCCCGTGTCAAAAGAAAAAAAAAAATACTTATATCGTTACTCAAAACAAATTTAAGATCAGATTTTGTTTCAAAAATTTGTGAGTATATCGAAACATGATATATAGGCGTTTCAAAGAATTTAGCCAACTCATCCCCACACAAATTAATGATTCTGAATAGTTTGATAAGCTTTATTATGTATTCGTAGCCTTCCTTTTTCGATGGTATTATTTTTTATAATAATAGTGTCTCCAAATTATAGTATAGTACTGCATGTATAAATATCCCTCATTCTTCCTCTTTTTGGTATCACCATATCATCAGTGTTGAATACAATATTATATATTCTCTCTACAACTTTGGTTTAGTCTCTGCAATTCACATATAATAATGTGCATTGCAATATTTGTTTGGCAAGCACACCCCAGGTACCCTTTTCTTCTCTTGCTCAACAGAGATGAATATCACAGCAGGCAAGTCCAAATATCGATGTACTTTAATTTCTGTTTTATATATATTACTGGGTTTTTGAAGTTTTTTTAGTAATAGCTAGATAGGTGTTTAGAAAGATGAATATAATGGTGCATATATATATATGTAGAGATATTATAGGATAAAGTGTCATTCCGCACCATGAACTATTCCTAATTACAGGGCGACAAAAGCGTTGGAGTGGTGGGAAGGAGGTGAAATATTAGGAGGGCGAGACGAGGTTGGTGGGGGGACATGGTTAGCTTGTTCAAGGGAAGGGAGGGTGGCTTTCTTGACTAATGTTTTGGAACTTCACACCCTCCCTGAAGCCAGAACCAGAGGAGACCTCCCTGTTCGTTTTCTCCAGGTACTACTATATCCATGCTCATTTGTTGTACATTACTACAAGAAAAAATCTTTTTAACGTCGGTTATTTTACCCTTTTAATATAATATTTGCAAATTAAATTTATGAGCTGACAGCAAGAATTGGTACAACCCGGAATACATACATGGTTGTACCAGGTGTAATTTGATATCTATATCGATTGGCACCTCATAGAAAACATATAGGTCGGGTAAATTCCGTCTTGTGATTTAATCTTGCAAAGGATCATAAGGAGTTAAGCAAGCTTAGCTTAAGTTGCTCATAGTTGACGGACAGTTCTTATTGAGAGCCGAACTTATAATCTTGGTTACCAAATTAACAGCCTGACAAATAATTTTATATTTATTGGTGCTTATGAATTGTCTGATCACATTTATTTATTATCAAATATTAAAGAATCTAACAAATAATATATGACGTAACTTGCGGTGATTGTAGAGTAGTAAAAGTCCTAAGGAATTTGCAAAGGAATTGGTGAAGGAAGGGCATGAATACAATGGGTTCAACTTGATAATGGCAGATTTTGAAAGCAAAAGCATGGTTTACATCTCCAACAGGCCTAAAGGGGAACCCATTTCCATTCATGAGGTCACTCCAGGTATTCATGTCCTCTCAAATGCAAACCTCGACTCTCCTTGGCCTAAGGTCTCAACTCTCAACTCACAACTTTTTTTTTTTTTTTTTTTTTTTTCCTTAATGAATGCCAATCGGGTTAAACTGTTCAATTTCAGCCTAGTCCTATCGGATTTCGGACTTATCGGGCAGGATCAATTTTTAATTATGATAAACTAGTGCATTTACACTAATAAATATAAAGTTATACATTATCCAATCAATAATATAAATCTCCATTTCTAAATTCCAATTAAAAATAATTAATATATCTATACTATAATGTAATAATTAAAATAAGTTTTTTTCATTATTTATTTTCATACAAAATAATAAATTTATTAAAATTTTATTTACAAATTTAATAAAAATTACTAAAGATGAGCTTAAATAATATATATATATTGTTCCACATTTCTTGCGAAACAAAGAATATAGCCTTAAGTGGCTTGGGCTATCGAGCTAGCCCACCAAATTTCAAGTTGTCCGTTCGGGTAATTAGACTTATCGGTTTTGGATTTATCGGGTCAATTTCTCAGTTTCTGACTAAAATTGACACCTCTACATTTTTTCATACAGTATAAGTGGCTTGGCCTATCGAGCTAGCCCACTAAATTTCAAGTTGTCCGTTCGAATCATTGGACTTATCGATTTTGGATTTATCGAATCAGTTCATCAGTTTCTTGCTAAGATTGACGTCCCTAAATTTTTTCATACGGTATAAGTGGTGGGTCAATAATTGATTTGTACAAATTGGACCAAAAATTGATATACAGCTGACAATTGTTTAACGGGTTGTTTAAATTAGTCAAAAAATTAATTTTAATCCTGCAATAATTAACATTTTTTATTAATTTATTTTTTTTTTCTGAAATTTCGTGTTTGCAATTTTTTTTTCCAAGTGTCAACGTCTGAAAATGAATTTCAAGAAGATGATGGTTGGCGAAAAAGAAGAAGATTTACCTTTGAAAGAAATGGTAGAGAAAGTGATGCGAGACACAACTAAAGCTGACCACACCTTATTGCCTCATATATGTTCTCTCGACTGGGAATTCAGCCTCAGTTCTATTTTTGTCCAAGTTGACACTCCCCTGGTAAATTAATTAACTATATTTCTTCATTTTGTTGGTTTCATTTGCGTATATTGCAAATATATAGTATGAGAAACTAAATCAATATAATTAATCTTCCCCAATATACGAATTAAAATAGTACTCCCAGTGGGAGCAACCTATTAGATTTCTTGGTTTAAACATGTAAGCTATGAACAATTTATGTTGGTTTACTTTCTTGTGGTCCTTTACCAACTAAAGTCACAATGCGGAGTTTATCCAGTGTACATGCATTATCGGATAATGGCTGCTAATTTCTCTGTCATGAAAAAATAAAATGTTTTTTTATGTGACTCTTACACAGTCAATATACACATGAAAAAGGAGATGGTAAATATATGAATAATTTTTTGAATACTACTGACTCTATTATAATTTAGTATTTGTCCATATATATGAATAATTTATATCTGTTGATATTGAATATTTTGCATACAGTACTTCATAGAATGGAATACCATAAAATTACCATTTTGATGTGTATAGGGGCTTTATGGTACTAGAAGTACAAGTGTGGTAAGCGTGGATGGAACTGGGGAAGTGGATTTCTACGAGGTGTCTCTTGAGAATGGCAAGTGGAAGGAGAAAAAGGTCAATTACCAATATGGGAAGAAACGAAGCCTTTGATGGAAATTGGTATTTGTATACTATGGAGGTCTATGTTAATAGGAAGTTAATGTTGTTACATCCTAGTGACTTGTACAATAAACACTCAGGACAACTGTTACGACTTACTGTGTTTATTCGTTCTTTACTTTTATATTGAGTTAATTTCAACAATGGCCCTCTGACTATACTGATTTTTCAAAATTAGTCTTCGACTTTTAATTTGAACACTTTACGTCTCTTGACTTTCAATTTCTTTTCATTTGAGGTCCTTTAATTTCGTCTGATGACTGTAAAATGAACTTTAAATGAAAGGGTAAAGTAGTCATTTCATGTGTCTAATATATAATTCTTCGTATTTCTTCCTTGCATATGCAACTTCATACATTAGATTCACTTAATTGCTTAATCCTTAATGGAATTTTGTTCATTGAAAGTCAAAAGGATATAAAGTGTCTAAATTAAAAGTCGATGACTAATTTTGAAAAATCAATATAGTCAGAGGACCATTGCTGGAATTAACTCTTTTATATTTATTTTTTGCAAATTATATATTTCTATCATAAAATTATTGAATTTTAGGTAAAAATTATTGTACTCATTCACTTTTATTGCATGTGTCTCTTTTATTTAATGAGTATTTAATTTAAATAAGGTTTTTGTAGGTAATATAACTTTCACGAAAATCTCATACATTTTAAATTATATTTTTCATTGTAAATCAAGTTTAGAAATTTGTTCTACAGTTTCAATATACAATTGTTTAGTTTTTAGTTTCCGTTTGATTTTAGTCCACTTTTGTGAAGCCATTCCGATTTATTTTTATGTTCAAAGTTGTCCATATAAGGATTCTGTATTTCATTAGCGTTAGAATTTCAATTCATTTTCTCTATATTATTGTAACTCCTCCTTTCCTTAGTCATCTCTTAACTAGGACTAATTCTTGTACTTCTATATCTACTTTCGTCATGTATTTTATAAATGCGATTGATCTATAATAAAACGTTGTGTAAATATTATTGTTCTCATCTAAGAGCAACATTATCTGTTGGGGAGAATTGGGGGGAGAATGTAAGAGTGATTAGGAAAGAGAATGTGGATGGGGAGAGAAAAAAACAAAAAACAAAAAACAAAAAACAAAATAAAATTAAAAATTAAAAAAAAAAATTAAAGGTAATCAGCGCGTCCGCCCGTCCTTCCTATTTTTTTTTTTCTTCCATTCTCCCACTCTTTGCAGGAGAATTCTTTTTTTTTTTTTTTTTTTTTCATTCT
The DNA here is from genome assembly GCF_001879475.1 of Ipomoea nil. Taxonomy (NCBI): domain Eukaryota; kingdom Viridiplantae; phylum Streptophyta; class Magnoliopsida; order Solanales; family Convolvulaceae; genus Ipomoea; species Ipomoea nil. The sequence goes on from NW_017617471.1 coordinate 8,945,997, forward strand.
CCCATCTGTTGAGCTGCATATTTGTGTACTAATCTCCCCATATTATACTCTGATGGGGATGCTCTAATATCAGTAGACCATACGATCCATGCATGGTTAGTTTATTAATAGCAATACACACACTCATGTGTATATATATATATATATATATATATATATATATATATATATATATATATATATATATATATATATATATATATATATATATATATATGCGTGTGTGTTGCTACTTCTTAAATTCTTAATAGAACTTTGAATTTATTTTCTAATAATTTATACAGTGGAATTTTAAAAATGTGGATAATGTCGTTTCTTGATAAAAGTGAAAAATGTGTAATTATACAGGAAATTGATTGCATAATATCCGCTAAAATTATGGACAAAAAAAATCATATCCATCGTATTATGTTGTTGTTGAGGAATTTATCATATATGAGTTTGTGTGAAGCAAGGAAGAGATCTCTGTGCATGTCCATTAGTCAGTGTATATTATAAATTGAAAACAACAAAAGAGATCTCCATGTATGTCCATCAGTCAATGCATACTGTCAATTGATGATAACAATTAAAGAGTTGTAGGAATCTTTAGACTTGAAGTATAAGAGTGAAGACGATAGGGCAAAGAAATTTGTTGTTAGCTGATTCCTTGATTACAAGATGGTGAGGGATGTCTTGAATCAAATTAAAGACATGCATATGATCTTCAACGAGATGATTGATGAAGGAATGGTCGTGAGTGAAGCCTTTCAAGTGAAATCTGTTATCCACTTGTTGCCTCCGGGCTAGAAGGACTTCAAGAATAACGTGAAACAATTCCACGAAAAATGATTCTATTGTGGCAATAAGAGCTACAAGTCAACTAATTGCAAAACACATAAGAAGAAGAATAATAATTCTAAATCTAATGTGGTGAAGGACAATCATAATGAGTCCAAAATCATCCTCTCGGCTATGGTGGCCAATATAGTGCGACCCAATATATGTGTTCCAATCGTTACTTTTGGTTTCTTTGTTTTTAAATTGATACTTATACTATATCATTGTATATATTTTCTAATTTAGTCCAAACATATCAGTAGATGAAAAATTATACTTTGATTGAGATCAATAAGTTGTTGAGTGTATGGAGCCACAACTTTGAATGCTATCCATCAATGATAGTACAAACTATTTATAATTTGCGTCAGGTAGCTAGAAAATGGGTTTCTGTATGAAGAAATGTGGTATGATCAAGCATCTATGGCTAAAGAGTTTAATAAATTAATTAAGCAATTGACTGATGAGCAGAAATATGTTTACGATAATGTGATAGGCGATGTTAATAGAAATGGAGGTGGATTGATCTTTGTGATTGGATATAGTGGAATAGACAAAACCTTTTGTTTTGAGAACATTATCTTCTATTATACGGTTGAGAGGCGTAATTAATTGCTCTTAATGTGGTATCCAGCGGAACAACTTATCTTCTTTTTCTTGAGGGAAGGATTGCCCACTCTACATTTGTCATACTAATTCATCATCCTTGGGAGAAACAAATTTTTTAGGCATAATTCTTGAAAACTATTAGACACAAGGTGAGAGGAAATTAGTGAAAGCTAAGTAACAACTAGGGATTAGGGGAATGAAAGTAAACAATTTGAGTAAATAACCAATAATCAAAAGAGGGTTTGGAATGAGGAAACATTCGATTCAATGCCAATTCTAAGGATTAAGGAGAGTTAAACTCAATTTCAAGATTCAAGACTGCCAACACCAATTCGGTAGGCTTACACGCCACTTTCATGATCCAATGTTAAGACGAATTGAAAAATGATGATTGTCTCACTTTCGTGACGCTACCGACCCTTTCAAACAAGGCTCAAACAGTCTAGAACCTTAGAATTACCTACTTTCGTAGTGGAATCTAACGGTAGTGAGATGAGTCTAGAGGAATATTGTTAGTTGTGAGTCAAATCAAGAAGATATGCTAACCCCGTGTCAATTGGTTGTCAAATTCCAAATTAAGAATGTGTTGGCAATGTTGGGCCCCACATCTCAACACAAAAAATCATCTCACAACACAAGGAACCCTAAATTAGGTTTTACCCCTCTTTGTAATAGATATCAAATAGACATTAAGAATCTCATATAAACCTCATTCCAAACCCAAATAAGACTACTCATATACTATATAAACTAAAAGTACAAAACTATCAAAGCAAATAAGAGTAAACAAGACACATATCTTCAAAATATAGTGGATACTTGATCCTTATAGGATTCAAGCTTGTAAATACAAGAATCTAAGCTTTAAGAGTAAAATACCAAGTCTAAAAGATGAAAATCTCACAAGAAAACATAAAACCTACGCCTCACTACTTCCTGCTTCTCCTCCCTTTTTTTGAGATCTAAAATTATCAATTTATACTGTGCGTCAGGGTTCGGCGCATGGGTGATGACATGGGCATTCTTGCAACCGTCTGTAGAAATGGACACCCCAAGGGCGTGTACCGTGCGCGAGGCAGATTGCCTGCGTGGGCTTGCTGACGCATGTGAGCGTTGTTTGGTCTGCGCCACAGACTTACCTTTGCTCCTATTTTGAACATCTTCTTCTCGAGTTACTTCAAGATATCCTTCTGCTTCCTTTTATGCATTCTTCGCTCAACATTTGCTCATTTTCGCTCTAACATGCCTCTTTTTCCCTTAATTGTGCAATTGGGTGAAACTATATGCAAAACACATCATTTAGCTCAGAATTCCAATTAAACACACCAAAATAGGTAACAAAATAGGCGAGAAAGGGCATAAAATATAGCTCAAATAAAGTGTCATACTAAGCATCCGAAATGAAGACTCAACGTGGAACATAAAAAAGGGAGTCAACTTGCCAAATTGATTGTGAAATGCAAGTTGGTCATTTTGGATGAAGCTCCAGTGATGCATAAGTATTGCTTTGAAGCATTGGGATTGAACCATGAGAAATCTAATAAGATGCATCGATCCTTTTAGTTCTGAAATGACATTTAGGGGAAAACAGTTGTTTTGGTTGGTGACTTTAGACAAATCTTACCAGTTCTTATTATCTCTGGTAGATTTGTACGGTTCTAAAGTTGACAAAAAAAAAAAAAATCGCATTTACAAAAATTGCAGACTAGTGTTGATTTTGCAAAACTTGAAATTTTTTCCAAGTGGATTGCTGCGATTGATGATGGTATAGTTGGTGGCCTAATGACGGATCGAATATTCAGAAGTGATTGTACCATTTGAAAATTTATTACAGTTTGTTAGTGACCCTTTTGCAACAATTGTAGATAACACTTTAACCTGTTGTATTTCTCTGGAAGAAATCAATGTTTAATCATGATTAGTTATATGTAGTTGTGTCTAAAGTTACTAGTCTACAATGACTTAAAAAAAAAAAAAAATTGATGTGTGGGGATTCCGATGAATGTTGTAGTCAACTACAAATGTTATTTATCATATGAAGTGTTTAATAATTTGTAATTTATTTGTGATACAATATTAATATTTTTTGTATGTGTAATTTCCATAATTATGTTCATATTGTACCTACATTTGAATTTTTTTTTTGAAATAACTATATTTGAATTATTTAAATTTATATTTTCTAAATCTCATGTGGTATTTTCAGTGTATATATATATATATATATATATATATATATATATATATATATATATATATATATATCACTGTGAATTTCATTGATAATTGCTTTATTATATTATTTTAATTTTAATGTATTTTTTAAACATTACTAACATAAAAGTTATTTAAATTTAAATTTCATATTGTACATCACACAGGGAATGCCGATCGCTAGTCCTACTAAAATTAGGAAATTAAAGGAACTATTTATTATGACTTGAATAATTATTAATTAACCAGTTACATTAATTAGACCAAAGGGACAAAGAGAGAGACTGCTCGATTTTAGTTCGGATTTTCAGGTATGCTCCCAGTTTACGTTAATGGCCACCCAATCGGTTTACGTTAATAGTTAAACCCTAATTATATTTTGCGTGGCCTGGGTTGAGGGAGGCGTTGCCTTGCAGCAGCGCCGAGCCGGCGCAATCCGGCCGGCGGTGTCGCCGAGTTTTGCCGCTGGTTACTGTTGGCTGCGTCAGCTCGCCGGCGGCGTATGGGGCTCCGCTGCTGTTCCCGAAAGGGCTCCAGTCAAAGTGGGCTGGAGCCCTAGGCCCAATTTGGGGCCTTTGGCCCAGTAAGGAAGCAAAGTTTTGGGATGGTGTATAGTAGCAAGAAAGTTTGAATTTTCTTGGAAAAATTATTTTCATGTTTGATATGATTTTTTTTTTTTTTTTTTTTTAAGAAAGGTTCGGGTGAATGGGAATCTAATTCAATTATATTAATGAAAGTAAATTTCTAAGAAGATAGAATTCTTTTTCTTGGGATTCTACATAATTTATTCAATTAGATATTTTTTTTGGGTTAGGTTAAAAGTCTCTTATAAATTGGCATATAATTTATTGATTTACAAGTAATTTATTAAACTTTTAATTATACGTTATGTTTTTATTTTTTCTTTTTAATCTTTATATATAACAAAGATATATTAGAGATGTTAAAAATTTTTATAGGAAAACTTAATCGGATCAAACATCTTAATTAATTTTTTAAATAATTTAATTCTTATGTTTCTCAAGTAAGTCCAAACATACTAATTCATAAAATACATTCTCTGGAAATATTTTGTTAAGAATTTTTTTTTTAAAAAAACTAAAGAACTTTCACCATTAAAACAAATGTTCAATACAACCAGGAATAGTATTAAGCCAAATTAAAAAATCAGAATCAGAATTAATAGGAAATTACTAAAACCTCTCTAAGGTCTGTTTGGTTTCTACTTTATTGGCTATTTTAGTCAAGTTTGACCTCTTTTGGGCCGATTAAATGTTTTAATAAGGCTTTGTGCCTCATATTTTTGTAGGTGTATTTTGAGCTAATTTGGGCAGATTATTTATTTGATTTTTAATCTGTTTTGGACTGTTTAAAACTGATTTTGAACCATAATTATTAGATTAAATATTTAATCATTAAAGTATATTGGGCTATCCTGAGGTATTAAAATTATGATAGACAACTGTTATATGATGGTCCTAATGTAAAAATTATGTGTGGAGTTTATAGAAAATAAATTGAGGGCACATGATGGGTTAACTATAGACACTAAATGCATGCATATAATGTCTTAACAAAATTCTCTAGTTTTTCACACATTTTGATTTGTTTTCATTTTTTTTTTTTTTTGTTAGATTTTTAGTGATGACTATGAAAGGAGAGAAATCAAAAGCTGGCTCTGGGAAAACTGAGAAGTAAGTTATTATTATTATTATTATTATTATTATTATTATTATTATTATTATTATTTTCAACGAAGTATATGATTTTGTGCTTTGCTTTCAATGAACATACGGGAAAGAATATCTTACTTTGATTTTGCTTTAGGCTTGCTATAAGGAAGCAAAAAGTGAAGAGAGTTAAGGATCCCAACAAGCCTAAAAGGCCTCCCAGCGCTTTTCTCCTCTTCATGTATGTCCAAGTTTTTTTTTAGGCCTTTTTCTTTTATATTATATGGTCTTGAAAAATTCTAATCCTTTTAAATATTTTGGGTTATAGGGAAGTGTTTAGAGAAGAGTACAGAAAACAACACCCAGACAACAAAAGAGTTGGTGTTGTAAGTGTTTTTTTTTTTTGTTTTTTTTTTTTTGTTTTTAATTGTAGTTTAGATTAGAGAGCATTGGTGAATTGATTTTTTTTTTTTTTTAAATTTATTGTGTTTGATTTTAAATTTGTTTGAGAAAATAGGTTGGGAAAGCTGCTGGAGATAAATGGAGGTCTATGACTGAAGAGGTAAATTCTTAACTATTTAAAATTTGAATTCTATTCTATTTGGTGAAATTTTTGAATGGTTTTTCTAAAATGAATTTGCAATTAAATTGCAATTTCAAAATTCAGGAGAAAGCCCCCTACATAGATAAAGCAGAGGAAAGGAAGGAGGAATATGGAAAAAAGATGACAGCTTATCTAGGGATATCGGTAAATAATTTACTATACTTTCTTCTCTTTTTTAATAATATCTTTAATTATTATTATTATTATTATGATTATATTATATTTTGAGATTGCATTCGAACTATAGAGATGCATAAAAAATAATAGAGAATTATAAATTCGTTGAGACAGCGAGAGTCTAGGATAGTTTTGAGACTGGAAGAGAATTGCAATATATAAAGATATACTTAGGGGTATTTGAATTAGTAAATAATTGTTAGTTGATTGAGTTAGTGAGTTTGACTAGTTGATAGCATTAGGTGATTGTAAAAAAGTGTTTGGTAAATTATCTGTTAGTTTGATAGTTAATTACATACAAAATTACTTTTTCAAGAAGCTGATTGAAAAAGCTGCTTTGAATTTTATCATTTTGGAGCAACAAGTTGTTACAAACACTCATATTAATAATGGTCAAATAAGTCAAAATTAATTGATAAGCTAATTATGTTACCAAACTGGGCCTCAATACTATTTTTCTTAATATGTTTTGTTTGTTTATTTTGTTTTAACAGCAGGAGCAAGAGAACAATGAAGATTTGGAATAGGAGGATGATATTTATATAGATTATTTATAGATTTTTTTTTTTATTTATAGATTTTAATGGGACTATCGTTGTTATTCCCCATACATTTTTTTCTAGTAGAAAAGTATATAGCTTCTATAATGTTGCCCCTACTATAGATTGTAGTTGGTAGATTGGGATGAAAGTATATACGGTTTCTCTCCTTAACTATTAGGTTTTGAGTACTTTGTATTTCTGCAAGGCATTATATTATCTAGCTATAGCTTCCATACTCTTTGTTTGTGTTCCGGTAATTCCTCAAAGCAACTCTTTAATAATGATCGTAAATTTGTTGGATTAAAGCAATGCGTACGACATCTCTTGTTACATTTTTCGTTGTTGCTGAGACAGTGTTGCAAAAATCTCGTCTAAACACCAATTAATCACTGTGTAAGTGCTAGGTGCTGGTCGGCCGCCTAGCGTATCACAATAATTTGTGGTCTAGGCAATTGGCTAGCTAAGCGGCCGACTAGGCCGCCTAAGTGCTGTCTAGGTTAATTGCTTAGGCCTCCTAAGCACAGACTAGCTAGTTGCCTAATCGGTTGATTAGCTATTGTTCCCTTCTTTTTTAAATGAGTTATTTCACTCAAATCGACATCGTTTTGAGTGAAATAATTCTAAATTGTTCAAACTCTAGATATTTTTTTTATGAATCCTTGTTCAGTAACGTGTTGGGTTGTAGACAACATGTTGTTTCTTATTATAAGAATCATAATACTTATTACAAAAAATTTAATATCAATTTAAAATAAATAAATTGTTACTTACAATAAATAATATTGTAATATTTATAAGCTTGAATATATGCATGCATGGTATGTACGGGGAATGAGATGATGACTTTGATATTTTCGTTGGGGTATTGTTTTTGATGGAAGAATAGAAAAGGTTGACTGTGAATTGAACTTTGAACTTGAATGGGTCAGGCCTACTCGTTAAGCTAGGAACAAACTATACTGTAAAATGAAGTCAAATACGTATATTTCCCAACAAGTCTATATTTAGAAAAGTAATTTTCTTTTCTTATTTGGTTAAAAATAAAACCGGAGGAATAATTCTATTTTTGTTTATATTCTATCACTTTGAAAAATGTTTTTTTTTTTTTTTATAAATAAATTGAACATGACTATTTTTGTGAATATTATATTAAGATTATGAGAATATAATATTACCTTAACATTATACTGAATATATTTTAACTCCAATTACCTTTAATCCTATTTAGGGCATCTGTCTTATTATTTCCAAAAAATGTAAACTTTTATGCATGTAAAACTAAATTGTGGTTCTTAGCTAGTTAAAAGTCTGAAGAGATTGAATAAACTTTTATAAAATTGTCATTATGTATTTTGTTATAAAAATACAAGTGAGTAGCCCTTTCACAAAGCTGCTTCACAATTTAGCTCTACATCTTTGTTCCCTCCTGCATAGGTAGTTTGAGAAAGTAAGTTTAATGGAGATATAGTGATGATTATTTGTAGAGTATTTATTGGGGCTGGGGTTGAAGAGACAATATCGAAGGTGGTGGTGGCGGCCGACGGTCGCGCAACGTCAAGGTTGGTGGCGGTGGTGCTGATGGTAGAGTTTGCAGCTATGGATTGTTTGGTCAATTGAAGCATGTGCTCCATCTCAACTAAAAGCATAAGCTGATAGTTGGATTACACATTAATGGTTATTATATGCTCAACATGGTCTACATATAGCAAATGAAAATAATAGTTTTGGGAAGAATTTTAATTTATATTGCTCAATCCAATTTATAGAATACATGAAGAGATAGTTTGAGAAAGTAAGTTTAATGGAGATAAAGTGGTGGTTCTTTAATTTGTAGGGTATTTATTGGGGCTAGGGTTAAAGAGACAATATTGAATTGGTGGTGGCGGTGGTGTTGCCGACCGACGGTCGCACAACGTTAGGGTTTGGCGGTGGCAGTGATGATAGGGATTGCATGTATGGATTGTTTGGTCTACGGATAGCAAATGAAAACAATAGTTCTGGGAAGAATTCAAATTTATATTGATCAATCTAATTTATATAATTCATTAAAGAGATGTATGTATTTATAAGAGTACAAATAGTAGGTCTAATCAGGTCATTAAAGGTAACACTTGTGTGAGACCGTCACACGGGTCTCAAACCGTAAGACGGATCAGATATTTGATTAATGGTCAAATCTTTGGTTAATGAGTCAGATCTGGTCTCACGAATTAAGACTGAGTTCACACAATTAAGTTTTTTCCAATCATTAATGATAAAAGATAAATGTACAACAATACACTGAAAGTGAGAATGAATTATAATATAAATAGAATACAGAGTCTTAATAATATGCCTTTGAGTCATTACCACATTACTTAACCGAAAGAGTTAAAAATATATAATATGATACATTACTCCAAAAAAGTAATTCCATATTAAAATTATTCAGTCGTCACTATGCTGGTCGTATACAGTTGCCCATGCAGTCACAGATTGCGTACATGTTGTTAAGACTTAAGAAGGTGATTAATTAATTGATTTTCAACAACAAAAAAAAAAAAAAGGGAAATAAGAAAAATGAATGAAGAAATGAATGAATGAGTCGTTAGGATTGGAACGTCAAATGTGAGATTATTCTTCTGCTAACATTAACTCGCAGCCTTGTGAGACCCCTCCGGAAGCCGGTGGCTATGGTGTTTTGAAGAAGGAGATGATGGGCGAAAAGTCATCATTTTTCCAGCCGCGAAGTTCTGCTCACTCACCGTGCTAGCCCCGTTGTGGCCGGGGTTAGTTGACGGAGAGGTTACCGGCCGCCATTGCAGAGAAGGAAGCAAAAGATGAGTTGATGACTCCTCTCTGGAGGCAACGTTAACCCTGCTGCTGCAAAGTTCTTTGCTCCAGCAAGAGCCGAGTTGGTGCCGGGGTTGGATTTGGGAGGGGTTACGGGTTTCCATTGCAGAGATGGTAGAAAAAGATGATTGTTTGTCGCCCACTTGTCTTCATTGTTGTCAGCAGGAACTGATCTACATGCTTCATAAGGTTTGATGCACAGTAGAATAATAAGTACTAAAACAAGACTAGGTTGATAATGTCTCATTGGATCGGATGTGTGTTTAGTTCTTAATGTCTGTTGGTTAAGGAACAACAATAACATATAGATCAGAGGTACGGTAGGTGATATGAATTGAAGTTGGTGAAAGAATTTGATGATGGGAAAGAAAATGAGAAGAGGCATATTTATAAACTTGAAAGTATGTTATGTACATGGGATGAGATGATGACTTTGATGGAAGAGTAGAAAAGGTTGACCGTGAATTGTACTTTGAACTTGAATGGGTCAGGCCGGTCAGCTACTCGTTAAGGAGCAAATTCTGCCGTAAAAATGAAGACGATATGTATACTTTCCAACAAGTCTATATTTGGAAAAAAAAAGTATTTTTCTTGTTCTATTTGGTTAAAAATAAAAAGTCAGGAATTCTTTTTTTTTTTTTTAAATTTAAACTTGTTTTTTTTAAAAAAAAAATTAATTTATTAATCAAAGGAGGGCAGAGCCCATACAAACTCAAGGAGTTAAGGCCCCGCATGGCGAAAACCTACCAAGTCTAAAAAACAAAGGAAAAATAAATAAATATCTACATCAAAGAGGCCCAAGGCTATAAACTAACGGCCCGGCTTATGCCAACACAACTAGCACAAGACCAAACTAGAGGTGTGGACCAACACATCTGTAGATGCCATAGTGAAAAACTACCACCACACGACCATCCTGACACGCCCGCGGTCCAACTCGTACAAGCAGAGAAGGCCTATCTCAAAACAAGCTAAGATCCGACACCTCCCGCAATTAGCCAGGGGAACAACCACCTTGCTATCATCGTGACACGCTACCATGCCGCCTCCCTACAACGTTGCAATGCCACGTCTCTACACCACAATGCAACCAAGTAGAGCTGCTAACACAGCCGCAACACCTCCTCAAGCTCCAGTGCTATTGGTTGCCCTGTTACACTCCAAACAAAAGAGGCACATAGGCCGGGCCAAACAACGCGGCTCACACGCCAAAGGCCCAAGTGGTAGGCTAATAGCTAGGTCCGAACATCTCAATTAAACAAAATATACAGATAATCTGACTATGGTCACAGATAGAACAACGGCGCATAGGCCAAAGCAAAACGACTCGCAGGTCAAGATATAGGCACGGGCCCGCCAATAGCAACAAACCTCCCAAACCGCACCAGCAATGATCAGTAACCAGAACCCCAACGAGATTAACTACTATGGGCCAACAGCAAGCCTGGACTACCGTCTGGAATTCTTTTTGTTCATTTTCTAATTTCTATCACTTTGAAAAATATTTTTTTTTTAAAGAAATTGAACATAACTAGTTTTTCGAAGCGACTAGAGAGCAACATCAGTAAACTTAGCTTGCTCAAAGCTAAGGCTAATTTTTGGGTAGATGATATTTATCTTGATGCATATTTTATTGTGGATTATTCTCAATATTTGTAATAGATTTCGGTGATGTAGAAAAATATGTGTAAGCACTTTAGACCTCTCATAAATTATTGTAATTTTAGATAGGTTTCGCAATCCAGTTGACTAGAAGGAAGCAATCTCGGAAGGAAGTATCCGGAAGAAAGGCTTCGAAATGAGGTAACCAAAAGGAGTCAGATCGGATAAAAGAGTTCTAATGTGACCTTATGGTAGATAAGGACATTCAATGCTATCTTCTATGTTCATATGAGCTTTATTTATGAACTTTTAAGGAAGATCATCCTTGGAAGGAGTTCATTCGAGGAAGAACAAAAAAGAATCGGAGGAAACTCTGAAAGGGTTTGTAGTAATTGGAGGAAACTCGGGCACTTCAAGGAGGATTGTCCTTACCTTGAAGAGGAGCTCCAAGAGAGATGATCGGAAGAAACATGACTAGAAGAAAGATGAAAAGAAATCCAGAAAGAAGGCTCTCATTTATGATGATAATCAATTGGAAGAAAGCAAATCAAGTGGAAGTTCTTCCAAAACCAGTTCTTCTGACTCATCAAAACAAGAGGAGCTTATGTGTTTGATGGCCAACCTAGAGCTGAATGAATCCACTAGTTCATCGAAAGAACCAAGTTCTTTAGACAAGTCTGAATGTAACATTAGTAAGACCGTGGATATCAATTTGAGATGTCTCATGGCCAATGAAAATGAAGAAGAATATGTAACTTACACGTCCTCTTCTAAATCTTTAAATAAGGCACCAAAAAATCACTATGATACATTTCTCGAAATGTCGAGCAAATTTTTTGAAATCCTTATAAGCACAATCTTTTGAAATCTAATAATTAGCTACTAAAAAAGAGTGATAATTCTAAGTTGACTGAGGAGCTAAAATATCTCAATAGTTTCACCTTAGAATTAAACAATCTCAAAGCTATTAAAAGAAGAGTGCACAAGAAGAAAGACCAAAAAAGATTTGAAAATAATTAATATCTTGAAAATTTTATAATTAAAAAAAGAAAAAAAAAAAAAGGCGATCAGCTAGTCGCCTTCCTCAACTTGAAGAAGGCGACCGTTGCCATATATTTGTGGTCGCTTCGTTGAAAAATCTTTATCTCTTTGCTTGAAAACCTCTATCTCTATAGCTGTTAGAAATGAAGATTGAAAATAATATCTTGGGCAAAGTTATAATTTAAAAAAAAAAAAAAAAAAAAAAAAAAAAAAAAAAAAAAGACATAAGCTAAATATGTCATATCGTCGTAAAATATATTTTTTTTAATCTGAAAACTCGTAAAAAGAATTTGATTGTAAATTTTCACTAAGTTGAAGCATTTAATTTAAACTTTATAAATTTTGAGTGCTTAATTGTTGTTTCAACCATACTTACAGAAACCACAGACATATGTGCACAACCGGATTTTATCTTTTATTTACGCGATTCGTAACTCCAAGCTAAGTCAAACGCTGTGGTCTAGTTCCACCAAGTTGCACTTAGTAGGTTGAGAAAATTTTGTATTATAACAGATTCAGTAGCACTCAAAAAAAAAAAAAAAAATACTTAGAGTGCCTATTATTTACTCATTTCCTAATATCAAACTTAAAAATAAGGAAAAATAGCATTTTTTCCTCTTGAATTATTTAAGTAGCAATTCCACCCCCCCCCCCCTCCCCCCCCCCCACCCTCCCAATATGTTAAATGAACATATTTACAGTCAAAATACATATTTCATTTATTTTTCTTCTCGAGCAAATTATGACCACAATTTGGTTCAAACCGAAGAGACACTATAACAATCAAAGTGAAAGGTTCCAATTAAACCGGAACTTGATATTTAGAGTTTATTAAAATCTCGAACTGGAACGGCGAGTTCATGTTTTCAACTGAAAAAATAAAATACATTTATTGTTGAATTTAGATTATTTTAAAAATTTAAAAAAAAAAATTTAAAGAAAGTTTGAACCAGCAGGTCAAACTAGATCCGGAACCGTGAATGGGTGATTCAAAATCAAAACCAAATCGCGGTGATATATACTTATATGTGAGAATCGGAATAAATGTGAAAAAGAACATACATTATTTGCAAATATTGTAATTCCAATTTTAAACTAATGCTAGTAGTTGTTCCGATTCAAACCGTAGGTTTGCGGTTCAGGATCCTATTTTTTCTATTCATGATTTTAAGTAACTGAAACACAAATATTGGGTTATGATTCTAAATCATAACTGAAAACTTTTGATTCAATTGTTATAATGTTTGGTTCAGTTTGAACTCTATTGTGGTCATTCCTATGTATAAGCAATAATTTGTTGGGGATGAAAAATAAATAAAATATTTACTTTAAGGATAGAAATATCGATTTAATATATCAGGGGGAAAATCCACCAATTTTAACATAATTGAGAGATTAATGTAAATACACGAATAATTTAAGGGGGAAATGTGCTATAAACATATAATTTAGGGAAAAAAGAATCCTTTTTCCTTAAAATTAAATAATGTTGGTATGCATACAAAATAATAAATATTTAAAGAATTAAAATTTTTAAATATATATAAGTTGGAAGTGCGAAACATAAAATCTAATCAAATTACAAACCGAAAGAGTCAAAAAATAATTCCATTAATATTATTCAGTCGACTATGTCGGTCTTATACAGTTGACCATGCAGTCACAGACTACGTACATGTTGTTAAGACTTAAAAAGCTGATCAATTCATTGATTTTCAACAACAAAAAAAAAAAAAAATTGAAAATAAGAAAAAAGAATCAAGAAATGAATGAACGAGAAGTTAGTATTGGAATGTCAAATGTGAGATTATTCTTCAGCTAACATTAACTTGCAGCCTTGTGAGACACCTCCGGAAGCTGGTGGCTATGGTGTTTTGAAGAAGGAGGTGATGGGCGAAAAGTGGTCATTTTTCCAGCCGCAAAGTTCTGCTCACTCACCGTGCTTGCCCCGTTGTGGCCGGGGTTGGTCGATGGAGAGGTTACCGGCCGCCATTGCAGAGAAGGAAGCAAAAGACGAGTTGATGAGTCCTCTCTGGGAGCTGCAAAGTTCTTTGCTCCGGCAAGAGCCGCGTTGGTGCCAGGGTTGGACTTGGGAGGGGTTACCGGTTTCCATTGAAGAGATGGTAGAAAAAGATATTCTTTTCTTCATTTTTGTCAGTGGGAACTGATCTGCATGCTTCATAAGGTTTGATGCATAGTAAAACAATAAGTACTAAAACAAGACTAGGCTGATAATGTCGCATTGGATCGGATGTGTGTTTAGTTCTTAATGTCGGAACAACAATAACAGATAGATCAGAGGTAGGCCGGTGATATGAATTGAAGTCCGAACTGATGAAAGAATTTAATGATGGGAAATTAAAGTTAATGCAAAGAGGCATATTTATAAGCCTGAAAGTATGTTATGTACGTAGGATGAGATGATGACTTTGATGGAAGAGTAGAAAAGGTTGACCGTGAATTGTTCTTTGAACTTGAATGGTCAGCTACTCGTTAAGGAACAAACTCTACTGTAAAATTAAAAATGAAGTCATATGTATATTTTCCAACAAGTCTATATTTGGAAAAAAAAAAAAAGAAATTCTTGTTCTATTATATTTGGTTAGAAATAAAAAGTCAGGAATTCTTTTCCTTCATTTTCTATCACTTTGAAAAATATTTATTTTTTCAAGAAATTAAACATGACTAGTTTTTGGAAGAGACTAGAGCAACATCGGTAAGCTTGCTCAAAGACTAATTTTTGGATACGTAGATGATAGTTATCTTGATGCAAATTTTATTATTGATTATCCTGAATATTTGTAATAGATCTTGATGATGTAGAAAGATATGAATAAGTACTTTAGATCCCTCATAATTTATTGTAATTTTAGATTGGTTTCACAATCCAATTGACTAGAAGCTAAGGAAGCAATCTCGGAAGGAAGTATTCGGAAGAAAGGGCTCCGAAATGAGGTATCCAGAAGTAGTTAGACCAGAAAAAAGGAGTTTTAGCTTGATCCATGGTAGATAAAAGGGCATTCATAGGAGCTTTATTTATGAACTTTTAAGGAAGATCATCCTTGGAAGGAGTTCATTCGAGGAAGAACAAAAAGAGGACATGTGCAACTTATCTGACACTTAGGAGTCTACACATAAAATAAAAATGATGATAAGCAAGAGCAACTCTTTTTTACCTTGAGAACACTTATACATAGATATGGGAACAATTAAGGATATATCAGCGGATTTTAGGGGATTGTGGAAGCTTTTGGACAACTACTACTTGCTAAGTGACAACAGACAGATTCAAATTTAATGTTGGCTCTCATCGATCCTCATTTATAATTAAAAGGAGGATCCCAATCTTAGAGAAAAGAAGTTGGAAATGTTGTGGTGGTGAAAAAAAATTTGAAGTGATCAAAAAGCATTAAGTGTTGAAGCGCTCAAGTTACATTTAGACCTCTAAGCTGAAAAGAAATCAATTTGATTTCTAAAGTCCAACACTTAACAAACAATAACAATTTTCACTGATGAAGTTGTGAGATCAACCTAGCAAGATGACTTGGTGTATGACCCTTGGCTAGCTCTGATAAGGTAGTGACAAATAGGGCGACTTGATCACTGACCCTATCTTAAGATTGTCAACAGGAAGAAGTTGGAGCTTCTATCACTTTGTATTTGTGTACAAAAATACTTAGTGGGATGGAACCTCCTTGGAGTTAAGAAGAAGAGTATCACTTTGTATTTGTGTACAAAAATACTTAGTGGGATGGAACCTCTTTGGAGTTAAGAAGAAGAGTAGAATAGGAAATTAAAGTTGTTCCAGACCACTATAAAAATTTATTATATCTTTAGTTTTCATTGCTTATTATTAACTGTGAACTAATCACATACTTACGCACTCTAACACGTTCAAACTACAAACTTAGCTACACTCTTTTAGGTTAGCTAAAAGTCCTCCACTGCAAGGAAACTCAGTTTCCAAGCTTTGATCCTATCTCACTTTGAGCATTGAAAAAAGTTCTTAAAAAGGTGTTAGAAGTCTATTCATCCCTCCCCCTCCCCTCTCACCTTCTAGATTTTATACTTGCATGAGATCAACAAATAGTATCCGAGCAGTTGTTATTCTAAGTGATCAATAGTTTTTTTGTCAACTTGAGTAGATCTAAAAAAATTCTCATTTAAAAAAATCCGTGTTGTAGCTAAAAAATCTAAAAATGCACAAAAGTATAGATCTTATTCTCAGTTATTTATAGGAAACTTTGAAGATTAGAAGACGAGACTCCAAATACATCTTTTGCCCATACACTCTTTTGGATGTGGGAAGTTATATAGAGAATAGGCCAATAAAAATAGAATCCTTCGTTTTGATGTCAAGGACCTTGAGTACAATATGGTGAGGCTGGACAAGAAAGATGTCACAAGTGAAAGGCCTACAATAGCTTTGATAGGAAACAGAACTCATTCCACGTCAAAATCATCTAGAATGACTTCCAGTTCAAGAAACGATTATTTGAAAGAAGAAATGGCACTTCTTCTGAAGAATTTCAAAAAGTTCATGAGGCACTACAAAGGAAAATTTGACAGAAGCCTCAAGAAACAAAGATCTTTCGACCGAAAGGTGAGAAAGAATAAAAAATCTGAAGAAGATAACTCTGAAAGGGTTTGTTATTACAATTGCAAAAAACCCGGAATGCAACATTAATTAGTATGACTGTGGAGATCAATTCGAGATGTCTCACGTCCAACGAAAATGATGAAGAAGATGTAACTTCCACATCCTCTTCTAAATCTTTAAATAACGTACCAAAAAATTACTATGACACATTTCTCGAAATGTCCGAGCAAATTTTGTGAAATTCTTATGAAGCTATTAAAGAATGATAATTCTAGGTTGATTGAGGAGCTAAAATATCTCAATAGTCTCATCCTAGAATTAAATAATCTTAAAGCTATTAAAATTAAAGAAGAGTGCACAACAAGAAAGAGGAAAGAAGATTTGAAAATAATTAATATCTTGAAAATTTTATAATTAAAAAAAAAAAGAAAAAAAAAAACGATCAGCTAATAGCCTTCCTCAACTTAAGGTGACCATTGCCATATATTTGCGGTCACTTTGCTGGAAAATCTTCATCCCTTTGCTAGAAAATCTCCATCTCTATAGCCATTAGAAAGGAATTGAAGATTGAAAATAATATCTTGACAAAATTATAATTAAAAAAAAAAAAAAAAAAAAAAGAAGACATAAACTAAATATGTCATATCATCCTGATGAGAACTGATTGTATTATATTTTCTGAACTTGATTACAATGAGATCAGATGATGTGAATATATAGAATAGAGAGTCACAGTGTGACAATGATAAGAAGTAGAGAGTCACAGTGTGACAAGGATAAGAAGTTCTAAACAGACTCATATACATAGAGTCCTAATACTCCCCCTCAAGCACAGTATATACTAGTAACCTGTAGCTTGTCTCTTAAGGAAGAAAATCTAGGTCCAGGCAGAGCTTTGGTGAAGATATCAGCAAGTTGATCCTTTGTGGAGATGAAGTTGACTTGGATATCGCCCGAAGCTACTCGATCACGAACAAAATGATAATCAATCTCCACATGCTTGGTGCGCGCATGAAAGATTGGATTGGCACTCATATATGTAGCTCCTAGATTATCACACCATAATTTTGGAATGGAAATACCCGGAATCTGTATCTCACGCAATAATGACATAATCCATAGAACCTCAGCACAAACATCTGCAAGAGCTTTGTATTCAGCCTCAGTGGATGACCTGGCAACAGTTCTCTGTTTCTTGCAAACCCATGATATAAGATTACTCCCCAAGAAAACAGCAAAACCACTCGTGGATTTTCGATCGTCAGGACAACCAGCCCAATCAGAATCAGAGAAAGCATGAATGTCTCTAGATGAGCACCGTCGTATGCGTAAACCATGATCAACTGTTCCCTTAACATACCTGAGTACCCGTTTGAGCTGCTCCCAGTGTGATATGGTGGGGGCATGCATATGCTGGCATAACTGATTAACTGCAAAGGATAGGTCAGGTCGTGTGACAGTGAGATATTGCAGTGCTCCAGCTAGACTCCTGTACTGTGTGGGATCATCATATAGATCTGAATTGAAGGGGACAGTTTTCGAGACAGAGATAGGTGTAGAAAGGGGTTTGCATTCAGACATTCCAGCCCGTTTTAAAATATCATTCATATACCGTTGTTGAGATAAAATAATCCCATTGTCACTCTTAACTGTTTCAATACCCAGAAAAAAATTTGGTTCACCAAGATATCTGATTTTGAATGTAGCAGACAGTTTGGACAAGAGCTGAGACATAATACCTTGATCACTTCCCATTACAAGAATGTCATCCACGTACACCAATAGATAAACCAAAGCAGAGTCTTTAGAGTAATAGAACAGAGAGACATCTGTCTTGGATGCTTGAAAGCCAACCGATAGTAAGAACGTATGTAGTCGATTAAACCAAGCTCTGGGAGCTTGTTTTAACCCATACAGAGATCTTTTTAACAAACAAACATGATTCGGGAAGTTAGCATCAATATAACCAGGGGGTTGCTTCATATAAACTGTTTCAGCCAGATTACCATTCAGAAAAGCATTATGAACATCTAGCTGTTTGATAGACCACCCAGATGATAAAGCTAGAGATAGAAGGAGTCTTACAGTCGTAGGCTTTACCACTAGACTAAAAGTGTCGAAGAAATCCTGACCTGGAACCTGATTAAAACCTTTCGCAACCAGCCTGGCTTTATGCCTTTCAATAGCACCATCAGCCTTTCTCTTCGTACGAAACACCCATTTACAGCCAATAATATTCATACCTGCAGTGGGTGGAACTAGAGACCATGTGTGGTTATGCAGGAGAGCATTGAATTCTTGGTCCATGGCTTCACGCCACTCAGGATATTTGACAGCTTGAGAGTAACATGTGGGTTCCGTGGGATGCACTTGAGCTGCTAGAGCAAAAAGAAGAGCATCTGCGTTGCTGCGAGTGGCCATAGAGTGAGTACGGACATTGGGCCTGATGGACCGCCCACGTGGACGGCCTCGCCGGCGAGCAACAGGCTCCACAGGATCACCCGACGAGGCAGCCTGTCCAGGAACCACGGCTGGTTCGAATGAAGCAGGTAGCGGCGGTTCTGGCAGCTCATCATTGGACACGGCAGGAATAGGTGTGCTGTGACTGAGAACAGATTCCGCCCAAGGTCCAGAAAACGGAGTAGATAGATCCTGCAAAGAAGTTTTAGTAGCAAAGGGGAAAACTTCTTCATCAAATCTGACATGCCTGCATGTGTAAATCTTATTAGTATGTAAGTCCATGCATCTGTACCCCCTAAAGGACTCAGGATAACCTAGGAAGACACATGGAGAAGACCTGTATGACATCTTATGACGATTATATGGTCGAAGATGAGGGTAGCATAAACACCCAAAGACACGAAGAAAAAGATAGGAAGGAGGGGATTTATATAACAGGAGATGAGGACTGGAGTTATTTAATACAGAAGATGGCATTCTGTTAATTAAATAGACAGCAATCTCAAAGGCAAAATCCCAAAATTTCAAAGGAACAGCGGCATGAGCTAGAAGAGCCAGACCAGTTTAAAAAATGTGACGATGTTTTCGTTCAACACGACCATTCTGTTCATGTGTATAGGCACAGGATTGTCTATGTTGAATTCCTAATTGAACAAACAAAGAATGCAACTTTTTGTACTCAGCACCTAAATCAGACTGAATGGCCTTTATTTTGCAATTAAAGGACCGTTCAACAAGAGTACGAAATTTATCAAAGATGACATAAAGATCAGACTTTAATTTCATAGGAAAGAACCATGTATAACGGGAATAGTCATCCACAAAGATCACAAAATAACGGAAGCCAGAAGTAGATAAAGTGGGCGCAGGACCCCAAATGTCTGTGTAAATAAGATCTAGGACTTGAGAACTAGAGGAAGCAACACGGGGGAGGGGAAAACGGGCAGATTTGCCTAATTGACACGCATTGCATAAAGAATTATGACAACGAATATTATCACGAGACCCACTAACCAAACAAGAACGAAGTATATGGCTAAGAACACGGTTATGAGGATGACCTAGACGATTGTGCCAAGTGGAAGCCGAGGCACGAGCGGAAATAAACGCTGACGGAGACGAACTAGGTAATGAAAGTGTGTATAGTCCCCCCGAACTATTGCCCCGAAGAAGTATTTCCTTGGTATTGATATCTTTTACAACAAAAAATGAGGGGTGAAACTCAAAAAAGACTTTATTATCGGATGCAAACTTCTGAACAGATAATAAAGAATTAGACAAACGCGGAACGTGAAGTATATCAGACAATGTAAATGATCTAGAAGGGGTATTAAAAGAGGCATGGCCAACATGACTAATAGATAAACCCATACCGTCACCGACACGTAAAGTGTCATTACCAGTGTACTTCTCCGATGTAAAAAGAGCAGCGACGTTCGGAGTTGCATGATTTGTGGCTCCAGTGTCCGGAACCCAAGTATGAGAATTTGACGAGGTTTTAGCAACTAAACCATTCTGAAACACCAAATTAGCCTGAGAACCCGGAGCCCCTGAATATCGCCGAAAACAGTTGACTCCCGTGTGACCGAAACTTTTGCAGATTTGACACGGATCATTATAGCGCCAAAAACAATTGGCTCCCGTGTGACCAAAACGTTTACAAATTTGACACGGATCATCATAGCGCCAAAAACAATTGGCTCCCGTGTGACCAAAACGTTTACAAATTTGACACGGATCATCGAAGCCACGTTGCTGACCTCCACGGTAATTAAGGTTGCCATCGCAGCGCTGCATCTTCTTAATTTTATGAATCACAAAACCCTAGCTAACTGATACCAGATGAGAACTGATTGTATTATATTTTCTGAACTTGATTACAATGAGATCAGATGATGTGAATATATAGAATAGAGAGTCACAGTGTGACAATGATAAGAAGTAGAGAGTCACAGTGTGACAAGGATAAGAAGTTCTAAACAGACTCATATACATAGAGTCCTAATAATCCTAAAAAGATTTTTTTTTTTTTTTTTGGAAAATTCGTAAAAAGAATTTGATTGTAAAATTTCACTAAGTTGAAGCATTTAATTTAAACTTTATAAAATTTGAGTGCTTAGTTGTCTTTTCAATCATACTTAGAGTGTGCCTATTTATTCATTTCCTAATGTCAATTAAAAAGAATATCAAACTTAAAAATAATGTTGGTATTCTTACAAATTAAAATAATAAATATTTAAAGAATTAAAGCTTTAATTATATAAGTTGGAAGTGTGAAACATAAATCTAATCAAATAACAAACAGAAAGAGTTAAACATATATAATATGATACATCACTTCAAAAATAATTCCATTAATATTATATTATTCAGTCGACTATGTTGGTCTTATACAGATGCCCATGCAGTCACAGACCACGTACATGTTGTTAAAACTTAAAAAGCTTATTAATTCATTGATTTTCAACAACAAAAATTGGAAAATAAGAAAAAAGAATGAAGAAATGAATGAATGAGGCGTTAGTATTGGAACGTCAAATGTGAGATTATTCTTCTACTAACATTAACTTGCAGCCTTGTGGTGTTTTGAAGAAGGAGATGATGGGTGAAAATTCGTCATTTTTCCAGCCGCGAAGTTCTGCTCACTCACCGTGCTTGCCCCGTTGTGGCCGGGGTTAGTTGAGGGAGAGGTTACCGGCCGCCATTGCAAAGAAGGAAGCAAAAGATGAGTTGATGACTCCTCTCTGGGAGCTGCAAAGTTTTTTGCTCCGGCAAGAGCCGCGTTGGTGCCGGGGTTGGATTTGGGAGGGCTCACCGGTCTCCACAAAGATGGTAACAAAACACGTTTCTCGGTGGCCGCTGCTGCTAATTTGTTGTCACCTAGATCAGCCGCGTTGGACTTGGGAGGGGTTACCGGTTTCCATTGCAGAGATGGTAGAAAAAGATGATTTTTTGTCACCCACTTTTCTTCATTGTTGTCAGCAGGAACTGATCTGCATGCTTCATAAGGTTTGATGCATAGTAGAATAATAAGTACGGAAATAAAAGCTAAAACAAGACTAGACTGATAATGTCTCATTGGATGTGTGTTTAATTCCTAATTGTCTATTAGTTATGGAACAATAACAGATAGATGAGAGGTAGGTGATATGAATTGAACTCTGATGAACTGATGAAAGAATTTGATGATGGGAAATAAAACACAAAGAGACATATTTATAAGCTTGAAAGTATGTTATGTACGTGGGATGAGATGATGACTTTGATGGATGAGTAGAAATGGTTGACCGTAAATTGTACTTTGAACTTGAATGGGTCAGGTCGGTCAGATACTCGTTAAGGAACAAACTCTGATGTAAAATTGAAGTCGATATGTATATTTTCAAACAAGTCTATATTTGGAAAAAGAGTATTTTTCAATAAATAAAAAGTCAGGAATTATTTTTGTCCATTTTTTTTTTTGAAAATAAAAGGCTAATTCATTAATCATAAACATAAATGTTTACAATACAGATCATTAGAATTACAGTGCATTCTTTACCGTCAGACATAGAAACAAATTTCCTAGAAATGTTATAGAAAACTTCGATCGCGGACTGTTTTATAAATTTGAAGCCGAAATTGTTGAATGAACTCGGTGCTTCTTCATAGATCTGGTCAAACATAGCCAAGCCTGACTTTGATGTGACCATTTTATCATTCCACACTTATGATAAGAACTCGCCAAAGAAACAAGAGGAAAACTCGTCAAAGAAACGAGAGGGAAACACTCGCCAGAGAGACGAGAGAAAACAAACTAGTCAAAGAAACAAAGGGATAACATAGAACCAAACGATAACAAAATAAATGGAAAAGATGATAGAAAACCTGTCAGATTTGGAGAGTCTCTGACGCCTTCTTTGAAAAAATGATCGGAGATAATCTGAGATCTAACGCTTATTCCTAAAGCAGCCAGAGGATGGAGTCTACTAATGGCACTGCCGGCTCAACCCTCCATTAGAGCGTCAGCCGGAGGATGGAGTTGCAGGGCATTTACAGATGAAAAAGGGAGAGAAAGCAGTTGTTTGGAGAGAAAGCAGTTTTTGAAGATAACTTTTTGTTCATTTTCTATCACTTTAAAAAATATATTTTTAAAAGAAATTGAACGTTTTTGGAAGCGACTAGGGCATCGGTAAACTTGCTCAAAGGTTAATTTTTGGGTGGATGATAGTTATCTTGATGTATATTTTATTGTGGATTATTCCGAATATTTATAATAGATTTTGATGATGTAGAAAGATATTTGTAAACACTTTAGACCTCTCATAATTCAGTGTAATTTTAGATATTTTTCGCAATTCAAATGACTAGAATGAAGCAATTTCGAAAGGAAGTATCAGGAAGAAAGGGCTTCAAAAGGAGGTAACCCGAAGAAGTCACGTCGGAAAAAGGAGTTCTAGTGTGATCTTCATGGTAGATAAAAGGGCATTTAATGCTATCTTCTAAGTTCATAGGAACTTTATTTATGAATTTTTAAGGAAGATCATCCTTCAAAGGAGTTCATTTGAGGAAGAACAAAAAGAGCCGTTGTTGGACATATGCAACTTATCTGACACATAGAAATCTACACATAAGACATAAATGATGATAAACAAGAGCATCTCTTTTTTACATTTGGAACACTTATAAATAGATAGGGAACTGTCATTACCCTTTGGATAACCTGCTCTAAAAGTTAAGGATATAGTAGCGTATTTTAAGGGATATAATTGTGGCAACTTTTGTATGACTACCACTTGCTGAGTGACAACGGACATATTCAAGTTTCATGTTGGCTCTCACCCCTCCTCATATATAAAAGGAGGATCTCAATCTAAGAGAAAAGAAGTTGGAAATGTTGTGGTGGTGAAAAAAAGTTTCAAGTGACCAAAAAGCATTAGGTGTTGAAGCGCTCAAGCTACATTCAGACCTCTACGTTGAAAAGAAATCAATTTGATTTCTAAAGCCCAACACCTAACAAACAACAACAATTTTCACCGGAAGTTGTGAAATCAACCTAGCAAGGCGACTCGGCGAATGACCATTAGCTAGCTCTGATAAGGTAGCAACAAATAGGGCAACTTGATAACTGACTCATATCTTAAGGATTGTCAAGGGGTAGTTCTTTAAATAATGCACCAAAAAATCACGACACATTTCTCGAAATGTCAAGCAAATTTTTTGAAATCATTATGAAGCACAATCTTTTGAAATCTAATAATTAGGTACTAAAGAGTGATAATTATAGGTTGACTGAGGAGCTAAAATATCTCAACAATCTCACCTTAGAATTAAACTGTAACACCCCTTTTTTCTTAAACTTACTTAACAAACTAAACCTTTAAAGATAAACTAAGCAGCGGAAATAAACTTAATTAATAACTTAAAGGAGTGTCACTGCCACAATCACCCTTCACGATGATTGCATAGACTAAAGGTAAAACTAAAACATTAAAGTCATAACATCCACGAAATACTAGGAGAATAAAACCCCGGCGTCCAGCACCATCAAAAGGGCAAACTACTACAACCATAAAAATCGGAAGAGTTTAGACTACAAGCTATCTAGCTACACTAGTCTAACTCGTGCTCTCAACTTTACGAACTGGGCCCACCTGAAAAGGGTTAACAAATAAGTAACAAGCAAACCCGTTAGCACGAAGCTAAGTATAACGCCACTTAACCTGTAAAGTAAGTACAGTATATACTTTGGAAAACAAGGTTCCACATTCTTTGCTCAAGCAAGTTTAAACACTCAACATACTTTGGCGTAACTTCTAGATGCTTGCAACCTAATACTCAATTAGGCATACTTAATCATAAACACTCATCACATTCTCATCTTATGAACAATCTAAAGCTTCTCAAACATTTTCTTGGTCGACCTTGCGTTCCTTTTCAGCTACGAACAATCTAATGCTTCTCAAACATTTTCTTGGTCGACCTTGCGTTCCTTTTCAGCTAGCGTAAATAAACTGCACTCCTGTAACATTAACACAAGAATAATGTAAAGATGCGAGGATACAATGCCAGCCAAAAAGAACACGTAAAATGTTTCGATAGTCATTAGTTTAAGGGATGATAAAACCATGCATCTTGAACTGGGGATATGTGGGATCCAAAGCAAAGAGTGGTGAAGTGAATAAACTGGAGAACCAAGGATCATTATAGACTACACTTGGTATCTTATCCTCGTCAATAATTACTTTGCCCTTTTTATCCTTTGACTTTCTTCGCTTTAAATTATAGCCCTTCAAGTTGGCATATACTCCATTTTCATCTGCAAGTAATAACTCAAGCTGCCTTACTTGCTTCAGCTTCTTGGGCCGTTTCTTGATCCTGTTTTCCTTTCTTGGCACGTTTACCTTCTACTTCCTTATTCTGCTAGCCAAAGGTTCTTCAACAAAAAAAGTCATCAAATTGACATGAATGTTCTTGATCATCATAATCCTCACTTGTCACTTCACTATATGAAAGTAACGAATTCATAATTAGAAAGATAAATATAAAAAGAATAATGAAAACAAACAGAACAAAGTTGAAGACTCCTTTTTAATCAATAACCACTTGTCATGTGGTATTTTTAATTGGGGAAAAATGATACAAGGACAGGGAAAAGAATTGCAGATTAGGTATCAACCATCCAACTAGTTATATAAGATAAAGAATAAACACATTTTAACAGAGCCAAAATACAATATAACCCAAGGAATCCACCTAGGACTTTCTGAGAAAACCTTACAAGTGAATTAGCTATGGCCTTTGATGGAGTGATTGTTCTATTTGAGAACAAGAATCTAGTGTTTCTGGGAACATCCACGGAAAATGGATTAGACCCACCCCCATTTGCCACAAGAACCTGTCAATTGAACATAATTTACATAATATGCATTATGTGATAAATAAAAAGTTATCCAGGCCTTCTAACAATGGTGTTGGATGCTTAAACTATCCCAAGAATAGGGGAAAGAAGAAGGCCATGATATATAGCCTGCTATGCCTAATCATAGAAGTGCATGACTTCTGATCAAAGAGTGAAAATAAAAAAGAGATAATATCAAATTGTAGAAGTCCACTATTTTAGAATGTTTCAATGCCACAGAATAATTATTGCTTCCTGTAATTGTCAGAATTAAGGAAAAACTACCACTTACTAATTTTTTGTTTCTTAGTTGCCATGGGTAACCAAGCTGCAGAAAAGGGATCCTTCTGGGTTTTCTACTATGGTTATAATGAAAGCAAAACCAATCATTTAAACTACCCTATATATATGGCATACAGAAAAGCCCTAAAAAATAATACAAGTAATGCCATGATTTAGTAAAGAAGATAAGCATATCCTTCTAACATAAGAACATATTTGAGTACTTCTAAGTAGTGACACCAGTGAGAAGCATCATATCCATGTAAAACATGAGAATAATACAAACAATTTCACCTCTATTCAGATGTGGAAAATAATTTGATCAACACAACACCTGCCACTTGGAGTTTAAAGTATCTTTGTATGGCATGCACCTACCTCAAACATAGTTTAAAGTATCTTTGTATGGCATGCACCTACCTCAAACATATTCAAGTATCTGTTGAAAAAAGTTGACAAGAATGTTTCCCAATCAATATTGTTGTAGTTCTTTATAACACGAACTGTAACAGAGGCCCATTGGCTGTTCCAAAACTGGGAAGTTGGTATAGAATCACAGTGGTCTAGGCATGATCTAATCCAATCACTGTTCAAGAATTCAAAATAAAATTAATTGGTTTAAGCATGCAAGGCAAGGAGAAATACCATTTGAAAAACACTAGTATCTTACTCAGATAAGAAGTCTTCATTGTCCATGTTTGTTGGTATGAATAATCATACAAAACCAGAACCTTCAAAAACCAAATTATGCCATGGATTTGCAAATTAGATCCATCAATGAACTGAATGAAGTGAAGCAAAAATCATTACAGTATTTAGTGACCTATTGCATTTGAGATATGCATATCATAATGCAGAACAGTCACTAGATAATATTACAGGTGAATAAATTAAGAGGAAAACATGGGATAAATTTTAAAAGAAGAAGAAGAAACAAGCATCTTAAATTTCTTGGGAGAAAAATATGCATAAAAAAATGAGAAACTATGTGCTAGTAAGGCAGGATAACTGCTTGCATAATATATATTAGAGGCATATGATTATACGAGCTGGGAACTTAGTCTTCCGAAAAATGTTATAAAGAATGGCATTACACCTCATATTTGTCTATTTTCTCCTGATAATATTTGGAAAATAGCATATTCTTAAGATATATTACAATACAGTCACTAGATAATGAAATATACAATACAATAGTTTTACCTTCTCACACTTAACATATTGTTTATCTCTAATCTAACATTCTTTCTAGCTGCTCACACTTGAAGTTGGTCCTATGGATTCTATATGGAGACACTATGGTTTTTCTGTCAGAACGTCAAACATCTATGGAGATTGGTTTTGTCTTTAATTTGAGATTTTTGTTATGGTTTCTTTTTTCTTTCGGGGTTCAACACCATACCATTGCCGAAATGAAAAACATTCATTCATTCTTCTGTGATTTTAATTTTAGACTGACTACTTTGAAAAGAAATTTGTTAGAGTAAAGGGCCGAGAACAGAAAAGTGAGGAGAGAAACAGAGAATCTGGAATTTCAAAATTCAAAAAGAGGAAGAGAACAGAAAAACAAGGGACCATAAGGTTCTCTCCTGCAAGAAACTATCTTTCCCAGCTCCTAGAGCTATTATTTTCAAACTAATTGGATGTCTTCCCTCCTAGGAGAAGGTCTCTATTTATACTTTATAACAAGGTCTAAATGTAATAATTAAGCAACAATCATGCTAATCAGTAACTCCAGACTTTCCTTGTAAGATGCCTTGATTGCAACTATTACATAATTGAGGTTGATTGATTAATTGTTAACACTCTTGTTATGATTTTCCTTCTTACGTGTGTACACTATCCACTGATTATGATTATAAATCTGCGCTAGCTGCTTGATATATATATATATATATATATATATATATATATATATATATATATATATATATATATATATTACATCTAATTGATTTATATATATGTTTTAATGATTTAATTATGTGCTTGCTGAATGTTTGCAGGTACGATGTTGTGTTTCTAGAGTCATTTGAAGCTATGGATATACTACTGAATTGGTAAGTAAGAAACAGCTAGAATACTAGCTAGCTATTAGCAATTCTTTTAAAGGATAGGATCCATCTCTTGTATGTATGTTTCTGTATATGTTCATCGTGCATGCATTTCACATTAAGCATGACATACTGTTTGAGTGTGTGTTTTAATTTGTGGTTACATACAGGCTTAGCAATGGATCTTTGAAACGTTTGCCGCCTATTATATGGACTGTTCGTAATGGTGAACTTGCTTCCCTATTGAAACAAATGAACTCAACTGGCCTTGTTTTTTGAGAAAAAAATTTCAGTCGTGCCAATGCTGTTGTGTTTCCAAACTACAATCTGGCGATACGTATGAAACTATTCTATGGAATAATACCAAATTAAGATTCAAATAGATAATTTAACTAAAAAGTAATTTTTGTGTTGAAATTTATTACCTGATCGAATGATAATTTCTACGTGTTGCCTATTCAATTCCTTTCAGGTTGCATACTCAACAGTTGATAATGGAAACTACTTTATGATTCCAGAGTTTCCTACTGAAGTAGGGGAACATAATCACTCTCTGGATAACATAATAATATATGGTAAGATAAGGTGTAGCCCAGAAAATTTCATCATTACAATTGTGGGAAGCGACGAAGAGCAGTACAAAGAACAAGCAATTGTATTGCTGGCTCTACTACTCACTTTCAAAGCATTACATCCTCTTCTAAAAATAGTTGTATTAGCTGGATCTTCCAGTAGCAACTATTCTCGGAATCGGGAGGTAAACAACCGGCCTTAACTTTAATTTTTCCTTGCGTTCTATCTATTTGTCTTTCTGTCTTATTCAATTCTCATTTTTATCAGACCATTGCGATCCACGTAGATTACCCAAGTGGAGTGGTGATGCATGTTGATTCAAATGGAGATGACGAGAATATTTTGAGAGTGAGTAATGTTGTCATATATGGATAACTGACTCACTTGAACTCACAGCAACCAGCTTCAAGTGACTTCAAGTGCTATCAAGTGATTGCTTGATAACACTTGAACTCACTTGAAGCTGGTTGCTATGAGTTCAAGTGAGTCAGTTATCCATATATGACAACATTACTCACTCTCAAAATATTTTCGTCATCCCCATTTGAACCAACATACATCACCACTCCACTTGGGTAATCCATGTGGATCACAATGGTCTAATAAAAATGAAAATTGAATAAGACAGAAAGACAAATAGATAGAACCAAAGGAAAAATTAAAGTTAAAGCCGGTTGTTTACTCCTAGATTCCGAGAATAGTTGCTATTAGAAGGTCTAGCTAATACAACTATTTTTAGAAGAGGATGTAATGCTTTGAAAGTGAGTAGTAGAGCTAGAAATACAATTGCTTGTTCTTTGTACTGTTCTTCGTCGATTCCCACAATTGTAATGATGAAATTTTATGGGCTACACATTATCTTATCGTAGAGTGTGATTATGTTCCCCTAGTTCAGTAGGAAACTTTGGAATCACAAAGTAGTTTCCACTATCAACTGTTAAGTATGCAACCTTAAATGAATTGAATAGCTAACACGTAGAAATTATCATTCGATCAGATAATGAATTTACACAAAAATTACTTTTCAATTAAATTATCTATTCGAATATTAATTTTGTATTATTCCATAAAATAGTATCATACGTACCACCAGATTGTAGTTTGGAAACACAACAGCATTGGTATGACTGAAATTTTTTTCCCCAAAAACTAGGCCAGTTGAGTTCATTTGTTTCAATAGGGAAGCAAGTTCACCATCACGAACCGTCCATATAACATGCGGCAAACGTTTCAAAGATCCATTACTAAGCTTGTATGTAACCACAAATTAAAACACACACGACAGGCTCAATGTGAAATGCATGCACAATGAACATGTACAGAAACATACATACATGAGATGGATCATATCCTTTAAAAGAATTGCTAATAGTTAGCTATTATTCTAACTGTTTCTTACTTACCAATTCAATAGTATATCCATAGCTTCAAATGGCTCTAAAGAAACACAGCATTGTACTTGCAAACATTCAGCAAACATATAATTAAATCATTAAAATGTATATATATATCAATTAGATGTAATATATATATATAAAAATCATAAGCTAGCGCAAATTTTGATAAAAATCATAATCAGTGGATAGTGTACACACGTAAGAAGAAGGAAAATCATAATAAGAGTGGTAACAATTAATCATCAACTTAAATCATGCAACAGTTGCAATCAAGGCATAGTCTGGAATTATTGATTAGCATGATTATTGCTTAATTATTACATTTAGACCTTGTAAGTATAAATGGAGACCTCCTTCTAGGAGGGAAAGCATCCAATTATAGTTTGAAAATAATAGCTCGAGGAGCTGCACAAGATAGTTTCTTGCAGGAGGGAACCTTATGGTCCCTTGTTTTTCTGTTTTCTTCCTCTTTTTGAATTCTCTTTTTCTCTCCTTACCTTTCTGTTCTCGGCCCTTTACTCAAACAAATTTTCTCTTCAAGTAGTCAGTCTAAAATTAAAATCACAGAAAAATGAATGAATGTTTTTCATTTCTGCAATGGTATGGTGTTGAACCGCGAAAGACAAAAAGAAACCATAAAAAAAACCTCAAATTAAAGACATACTTTAGCCAATCTCCATAGATATTTGACGTTCTGACAGAGAAACCATAGTGTCTCCGTATAGAATCCATAGGACCATCTTCAAGTATGAGCACCTAGAAAGAATATTAGATTAGAGATAAATAATATGTTAAGTGTGAGAAGGTAAAAACTAATGTACTGTAAATTTCATTATCTGTAGATAATCTAGTGAGTATATTGTAATATATCTTAAAATATGCTATTTTCCAAATATCATCAGAAAATAGACAAATATGAGGTATAATGACATTCTTTATAACATTATCCAGAAGACTAAGTTCTCAGCTCGTATAATCATATGCCTCTAACATATATTATGCAAGCAATTATCTTGCCTTACTAGCATATAGTTTCTCATTTTTTATACATATTTTTCTCCCAATAAATCTAAGATGCTTGTTTCTTCTTCTTCTTTTAGAAATTATTCCATGTTTTCCTCTTAATTTATTCACATGTAATATTATTTAGTGACTTTTTACCTCTTAATTTATTCACCTCTAATATTATCTAGTGACTATTCTGCATTATGATATGCATATCTTATTCTGCATTATGATATGCATATCTTAAATGCAATTGGTCACTAATTAATACTGTAATGATTTTGCTTCACTGCATTTAGTTCATTGATGGATCTAATTTGCAGATCCCTATTAGAAAATCCATGGCATAACTTGGTTTTTGAAGGTTTTAGTTTTGTATGACATGAAGACTTCTTCTCTGAGTAAGATACTAGTGTTTTTCAAATGATATTTCTCTTTGCCCTGCAAGGTCATCTGGTTTCACAATTGAGATCTCAGTAAAGACTTTCCGAGTCACCTATTTCACAATTGAGATCTCAGTAAAAGACTTTCCAAGTCACGTACAGGTGGCTCGTATTCTAGAGCCTCCGAAAGTGTTTAGCTTTCCGAGGCACCCGTATAAAGTGCTGCGGAAAGCTAAATAAAGATTTTTTATTTTTTTTAATAGATACTTTCTGAGACACCTGCTGCGTCCCAAGTGCCTCGAAAAGTCTTTTATTTTATTTTTATTAATTTTTTTCCATGACACCCACCTATCAGTGGGTGTCTCGGAAATCCCCTTTTAAAAAAAAAAAATAAATTATATATTAGCAGCTTTCACAACCACAACAAAAATTATATAATTTTTCACACACACATACATATAAAGCAAATTTTATAAAACTAAATTCACATAAAAACCTCCAAAACTAATATTCCTTCTCAATAATCCTTAAAGCTAAAACAGTAGATAATAGTGCATACTCATTCAACGGAAAGATTACATAACCTCTCAAAAATGCCTAAGTATCCCATCCTAATGACAAAAGTAGGAAAAGCATTCCTGAACTTTTGTTGAGATTGTCTGGCTGAGGCATCCTTCGTCGCTTGTTGTGACCATCCAAACGTTTTCTGGAGCACCATTTTCCCTCATCAAATTCTGTCAAAGAATGAAACCTGCTATAAATTATATTAATTAATATTAACAAACTAAATTCTGTCAAAGAATGAAACCTGCAATAAATTATATTAATTAATACTAACGAACTGTAGTATTCAAGGGCATAGATTAGATTATCAACAAAGAAAAAGCAAAACATGTAACAATCTCTTCATCCTCTATAGTAATCACCTTGAAGATACTCAAATGACTTGGTTACCTTCTGCCGATAATCAAACACAATATCCAATCACAAACACACCAAATCGGGCAAACAATATCAGGAAAAGTTATCAAATTCCAGGGATTCAGGGAAACACTTGATGCGATAGTTCAAATTAAAGGAAAATACTAGCAATTGTAAGAGACTAAAACGACTAAATGGAAATAGCTAGGAGGCTAATATTGCATTTTCCCCCAAACAAAATAAGTGTCTACAAACTTACTTGCCAATGTCATTGATCTCTAGCAGCTCAGCTTTATTTCTAGGTACCCACTTGCTCATGTGTTGCAATGTAGCATTCCTATAGATACCAGAGAAAGTTGTTTTATCAGCACATTCCAGACTCAATATGAAAACACAAACAAGAGTTGAGAGGAAAGGGCAATAGGAAATATCTGTTTTCTATGTATTTCCTAATTTTTTGCATACATATACAAAATCAGATCACACATAGCAAATGAGTGGACTATGCCAAACAGTGTGCAGCAACAGATTTGAAATGCACATATACCATGCATGAAGACACACAAAAGACCCATAGTAGCAGCAAATCCCTAAGTAAAACACATGTAAAGTCAAAAGAAAAAAAAAAAAAAAAAAAAAAAAAAAATCAAGTAACATATAACATATCCTGTTGTCACATCATATTAAATAATAATAAAAATGTATGCAACATGCTTCAATGTTTCTCAAAGAATTTGCAAAGAATTCCCTATATCATGGCTCAAAGATAGGCAGAACCTAAAACACCAAGTGGTTAAGTGAACCATTTACACTTTGATTGGTTTATAGCTTAAATAAGCTGTACCAGACATCCATTAGTTAATGTAATGAGCTAAGCACAATTTATAACTTAAGAAGGATCATAAGTTAGTGTATTGTGTCTAGAGTTTATAGCTTAACAACTAACTCATAAGCAACTAATCATGCACATCAAACACAAACAAACAAAAATATTGAACTTCACAGGAATTCCACACAATTAGATTCTGTTACTTCAATTCAATAATCTTCAACTAAATGCTAAGATACTCCAAGTCTACAGAACCATATACTGTCAGTTCTGAAGCAATCAAATCCATAGTTTTAATGGTTGAACAACCCAAACTCTTTTCACAGAATATTGAACTTCATATTATGTATCTCATTAAAATACGACCAATTGGCTCATCCATCGCTGCAACTCTGCAAGAACACTGAACTGATTTTGCAAGACTTGAGATCTATAAAAACATGGAGTGAAAACCACAAGGAACAAGGATTACTATCTCCATTCAAGAGGAAGTTTCTAAGAATTCAAACCACAATTCGATTTCTTTATGGAGACACTAAAAGGCTTCAAAGTGATGCCTTTAATGCCCGTTAGAAAAGCAACGAATTGAAGCAGGAGAATTCATTAATTAATAATCAAACGAAACGAAGGAGTGAAAATATATGATATAAACCTCTTACCGTCAATGTCGTCGTTACTCTTGCCGGTCTCCGTCTTCTTGTCGTCAATGTTTACTCTTACCGGTCTCCGTCTCCATTTCCTCGTCAATCGTATATTTTGAGCGAAAAGAAAGCGAAGCTGCCCAGATCTGAGCCGTAACCGGAAGAAAGAGCATTTAGAGCGAATATGTCCAGATCTGAGCCGTCTAGTTTGATTTTAGAGATTAGGAGAAGAAATAAATAACAAAAAATTTGAAGGGTTACTAGTGGTGGTGGAGGCTAGCAGTGGCGGTCGTGGGAAGGTCGAGACGGAATGGAGGCGTCTAGAGCAGGTCGCGGCAGTCCGCAGCGTCGGGCGAGAGATGGAGGAGATTGACGAATGGAACCTCACGATCTGATGGAGGAGTTCGCGATGGAAGAGAGCTGTGAGAGAAGGCTGAGATCTGATATGTGTCAAACTGTCAATGGGAGAGGAAATTAAATAGTCTTACCAGATATTATATTATTACAATAATAATAATATTGGAAAATCCATGTTTTCTAGGAAATGTTCTTCATTTACACCATGAATTTAGTGTTGTTTCAAGATAATATATAACGGTCATTTATGTTGAGTATTAGACAGAGAAATGATGTTATACCATTAGGGAGTGGATGCTGAGGTGCATTGGATGGAAAGGGAAATTTGTTCAAAAATACATGGTAAAAATGCCGAGGTGTTAGAATATAAGAGTGATTAGGAAATAAAATGTGGGAGGGGAGAGAAAAAGAAAAAAGAAAAAAAATAACAAAAATTGAAATTGAAAAAAAATAATAATAAAAACTGTAGTGTCAGGCGCGCTGTTAGCACAGTGCACGCGCCCATGTAGCCTTTGCGCACAGCCAGTGTTAACTTTTTTTTTTTCTTTTTTCTTTTTTTCTGACATTATCTTCATATATTTGCAGGACAAATCTTTTCCAAAATAACTCCACCCCATATTTGTTATTAACCCCACCCAAGATAATTCATTTGACAATAACTCTATAATAACCACTATAGTGGATGCTCTTAGCGTGCTGAGAAATTTATTCAAAAAAAAACATGGTCTACAACATTAAAGATGACCAAAAAAAACTTTCAATGCGATAAGATTTTATAAATGAAACTTAAAAGTTGCTTTTAATTATGTATTCCTACAACTAATCCTACAAAATTAGTATGAATACACATTAAAGAATGATTTACCACAAAGAAAAATACAACAATAGTTCTATGTGTGAGAAAAACATATGAACAAAGAGGTTGAAATACAATTCTACTATTTGATGTGATACCAGTCTGAAAAGCTATCATACATGATATATAGATGCATAAAAGATTTTTGCAGGCAATTTTACATACAGTATATATGTCAAAGTCATGGTTGTATTTCAAAAATCCTAAGCATGAGCTCGAAAAAAAGAAAAAAAAATCTTCTGTATATGTAGACCTGTTCATGTCTAGTTCTTGGTTCTAGATCCTAAAGATCTGGTCATGCATGTTCCAGATCGCAGTTTACGGCTCTGAAATCTACATAGAACATTAACATATAATTCAAATAAAGCGAGTTAATTAGTCTCAAATTTCATATTAGAAATGTAATCAATTCAAATACACTATATTTATACAATAAATATACCAGAGATGTAAGCAATTGCTAGCACAGTCCATACATCAAAAACCCAGAGATTCTTTGTTGATATTTACCCATATTCTGTAAAACTAAACAATAAGCACAAATTAATGCTAAATAATATATGTATTCGTAGTATATCTGGATCATGTATCTGAAAAACAATAAAAATTAGTACAGAGGTCGAACTAGGTCAGTACTTCAGCACAGAGATCAAACAAGGGTTAAGGTGATTCTTACCAAAATCCGTCAAAATTTCATCATCTAGCCAATTTTCAGGTTCAAAAAACACCAAACTGTTTTTTTTTCTTCAAAAACCTAAACACTCGTAGTAGAACGACCTGTACAGAATCTCCACTCTTGAGTTGAAGACAAACTCCGATCTCGCTTGATTTACATTTCCAGCGAACTCATACCCTGAAAAACAAAAAAAAATTAAGACATGTAGTAACCTAGCGATCGAACTGGCAGATTCAACAGATACATTCAAAAATCAAGGATTTCAGAAAGAATCAACGCATTTAACACTAAAATATGTGTAGATAAAGCGATCGGACAGACAAATTTTTAGAGAGAAGGAGCATATGCTTCGTAGATGAGAGTAGAGAGAGAGAGACAGAAATGGTGACTTTGTCTCGCATGCTTATCGCCTGACTATAATTTACCATTATTATTATTATTATTATTATTATTATAAATAAATAAATTATAAATTAGATTAGATTAGATTATTATAATGAAATATTCTAAATAATAATAATAATAATATTATTATTATTATTATTATATTATTATTATTATTATTATTATTATTATTTCAATTATTTCAATATTTCATTATTTTCAATATTTCATTATTTTTAATATTAGTATTTGTGTCGTATTTATATTTTAATGAAAATTTTATAATACTTTAAAATAATAATAATAATAATAATAATAATAATAATAATAATAATAATAATAATAATAATAGTTAGGTAACTATATATTACATACTATGTAAAGGTATATAAAAATCGTTTGTGTGTTATATAGGGTGCTATGTTAGATATACTTAAATGATATAGCATTTATTATATGATTTTGTAATCAAATTTGGAATATAGTTGGTGTTCACGTTTTTTGTTACTTTAGAGAGTAATGTTTATTTTGATTTTTTTTTTCTTTTGCAGAAAATCAAGGCATAACATGTAGTGAGTTTATTCTATTTTATTTTTTAGTTTTATATTTTTTAAAAATTTCAATTTAATATCTAAATCTAATAATTTTGCTTATAAAGCTTAGGAAAAATTACGAAAAGAGGTGCAGAGATTGCGATCGTTCTCTCCAATAGGGAAGGGTGTAATTTCAACTTGCAATATGAACATGCTTTGTATTGTAAATGTGGGCTAAAATCTCCGTTATGCGTAGCTCGTGATAGTGGACGAAAATTCTTTGGTTGTCAACAGTTGAAGGTTAGATTACAATTATAAAGTCAATATAAAAATTATTTGGTTATGTGATTAATTTATATGAATCGTTTCATCTCACACGAAAATGGTTGTTGATTTTTGGTATTTAATTTGTTGATTATACTCTAATGAATGCTCAAGTTCAAGAAATCTCGGTCATTGATTATGAGGCAACACTAAATGCATTAAGAGATTTGAGTTGTATTGCTCAACAACTAAGAGATGATATGTCATTTGTCCAAAGAGAATGGGAGAGAGTTACGATGTCAACGAGTGATGGTACTCGAGTTGAAAAAGAAAGTTGGTCCAAGATGTTTACTGTTGTTGTTGTTGTGATAGGTGTGGTTTTATTAGCCATGTTGCTATGCTTTGATACAGAAAAGGGTAATAATCTTAATTTGCCTATTTTGTAATGTTGTATTAAAAAAATTTAATGTTGTAATGGGAAAGATTTGATGTTTGATTTTTTTTATTATTTAAATCATATTCAAAAAGTACTAAGATAACACTAATATTGTATATCATAAAGTTTTTAATCATTAGCAATGTTCTAACACTTCATTTTTATTAATAACATAAGCTGTATTTGAGTATTTATTGTGTAGCATTTTCATGTTTATTATTTTTGTTCAATTGGCAATTTAAATATAATTTTATAATTATTATATTTCTCCTGTTTGAAATTAATAAATTAAATTATAATTATAGCACACAATTGGACAATAAATTTAACAATTTTTTTTTGTTCAATTCTCAAATACAAATAATTTATACTTTTTCTTTTCGGTTCTCTAAAAATTACAGAATATTAAATTAAAATGTCATTATTTCACACAAATTATAATATAACAAGCATAAATTAAAGACTTTACAACTTATTTACCGTGCAACGCATGGGTAAGTTACTAGTTATTATTATAATAATTTAATATCCGCAGCATCATTTCCCGTGGGTGCGTCGGATTCCGGTATTATTATTAAAATAATATAATATCCGCGACATCGATTTCTTGTGGGCGCCGCGGATTCCCATATTATTATTATAATAATAATATAATTTTCAAGATACCCTTTCTTAATTGGCGCCTTGAAAAGTTCCTCATTTTTCTTTCGACAACACCTTCACCATAAAGGTGTCGTGAAAAGTGGAACTTGTATTCCAAATTTTGTACTAGTGCCTGTCAGAAGTGTAATTCATTCTTGGTTCTGATCTTAATTTATATTAATTGTTAGAAGAGTTTCAATCAACTCATGGGCTACATACTTAACTATTATTTCAGATACTTTCCAAACATGTGAGAAATCCTACATCTTCATTTATATTTTTCTTCTCATTTATTTTGCTTGTGCATAATATCTTGCATTCTGCCCAATTCATAATCAGAAATGATATTCAAGTTTCACTTAACAAGAAATCCAATGATGCATTCATGCATATAAGTTGTCCAAAAGCCTCATGTCTTCACCCGCATCTCCAATTCCCATGTGTCAATGGCCCAAAAACACATGCATGCATATACGTGGCATATATATATATATATATATATATATATATATATATATATATATATATATATATATATATATTAAAGTTGAGATTAAGATTACCTGTAGTTTGCTCTCCTCTCAAAAGAATGAATATAAGGCTAGTTTCATTTTAGCAACACTAAATATCATGTTAATTCTATCATAGTTTAATTTGACAACCATTGTTCACATAGCATTATGGATCATGGTCCACCGTATAACAACTGCAATTCGGCATACTTCCAATCAACATACTTCTAGTAAAGAATCAGAGAAATTTTCATATCCAGAAATTGTACACATCCTCGTTTGATACATACTTCATTGTAACGGATCCTCCTTGAATTTAACATTACTCCAAAAATTAATTTCATTAATATTATTCAGTCGACTATGTTGGTCTTATACAGTTGTCCATGCAGTCACAGACTACGTACGTGTTGTTAAGACTTAAGAAGCTGATTAATTATATTAATTGATTTTCAATAAAAAAAAATAGAAAATAAGGAAAATAAATGAATGAGGCATTAGTATTGGAACGTCAAATGTGAGATTATTCTTCCGCAACATTAACTTGCAGCCTTGTGAGACACCTCCGGAAGCTGGTGGCTATGGTGTTTTGAAGAAGGAGGTGATGGGCGAAAAGTGGTCATTTTTCCAGCCGCAAAGTTCTGCTCACTCACCGTGCTTGCCCCGTTGTGGCCGGGGTTGGTTGAGGGAGAGGTTACCGGCCGCCATTGCAGAGAAGGAAGCAAAAGATGAGTTGATGACTCTTCTTTGGGAGCTGCAAAGTTCTTTGCTCCGGCAAGAGCCGCATTGGTGCCGGGGTTAGACTTTGGAGGGGTCACCCGTCTCCACAGAGATGGTAACAAAACATGTTTCTCCGTCGCCGCGGCTGCAAAGTTCTTGTCACCCAGATCAGCCGCGTTGGATTTGGGAGGGGTTACCGGTTTCCATTGAAGAGATGGTAGAAAAAGATGATTCTTTTCTTCATTGTTGTCTGCAGGAACTGATCTGCATGCTTCATAAGGTTTGATGCATAGTAGAACAATAAGTACTAAAACAAGACTAGGCTGATAATGTCTCATTGGGTCGAATGTGTGTTTAGTTCTTAATGTTAACAGATAGATGAGAGGTAAGTGATATGAATTGAAGTCTGAACAGATGAAAGAATTTGATGATGGGAAAGAAAATGTGAAGAGGCATATTTATAAACTTGAAAGTATGTTATGTACATGGGATGAGATGATGACTTTGATGGAAGAGTAGAAAAGGTTGACCGTGAATTGTACTTTGAACTTGAATGGGTCAGGCCGGTCAGCTACTCGTTAAGGAACAAATTCTGCCGTAAAAATGAAGACGATATGTATACTTTCCAACAAGTCTATATCTATCTACTATATATATATATATACTAATAAGAGCCCAAGAGAGTTAGGCCTATAATGGGTAAAAAAA
This sequence comes from Ipomoea nil, assembly GCF_001879475.1. NCBI lineage: Eukaryota > Viridiplantae > Streptophyta > Magnoliopsida > Solanales > Convolvulaceae > Ipomoea > Ipomoea nil. The sequence continues at coordinate 8,986,220 of NW_017617471.1, forward strand.
ATGGCGGTCACAGATTTTAATCAAATGAATGGCTCAGATTGATTAAAAGATTGATAAGATTTAAATTTTACACTAAAATTTCCTAAAATACCCACACACCGTTACTAATTCCGTTAAAATTTTAAGAATTGCCGTTAGTTCACCGTTAACTTACTCATTGATTTCAATAAATAAAAAAAGGTCTTAGGTTCGAACCTCATCCCAATCAAAGTTGGCATAATTAGTACTCTATTTTACTCTTATTAAATTATATAAATAATAATTTAGTAGCTACAACAAAAAATTATAGATACGCATTTCTTTAATTTAGAATTATGTGTCCATAATGCCTTTATTCAAAAAAAAAATTATTCATTATCAATAAATTAAATAAGAGAAATAATTGTATTAGTTATATTGTCTTTATTTTTCTACAATATAAAAATTCTTTATATTCAAATTTATTAATTGATTATATTCGCTACATTGTCCTTACAATGTCTTAATTCAGTAAAAAAAAATTATTCATTATCAATAAATTAATTAAGAGAAATATTTTCATTAGTTATATTGTCTTTATTTTTCTCAAATGTAAAAATTTTTACATTCAAATTCATCAATTAATTATATTCACTACATTGTCTATTATCTTTTTTTGTGCACTATTTTTCTAATTAAATATCAAAGTTATAATACAAAATAATGCTATATATTTATTTACCAAGTATTTTATTAATACCATGAAAAAAATAAAAAAAAATATAATTAATAAAGCCAACCATATTAACTACTTGAGAGATTTTGTGACAAAGAGAGTATTCAAATCACACAACAAATTGAAGTGAGAACTACCTTGCAATGTCCTTGTTTGACAATCAGCAGTTAGCGGATTTGACCAACGAATTTATTTAATTATTAACATTGGGTAGAAAAAATGACCGCCAAATTATTAAATCAAATGAATGATTCAAATTGTTCAGGTTTTAATTTTTTTAAAAGTTTTTCTAATTTATCCTTAATTATATGATTATCCATTTAACTTTTCCGTTAAATACCGTTAATTCACCGTTAGTCTAATTCTAATATTAACGTCTAATATAGAATTATAATTACACCATTAATCTAATTCTAATATTAAAGTCTTAATAGAACTTAACCACAAATCCTAATGTCGAAATCTCCTCAAAAAATATTAGTATATATTTAATATTTTATGCCCTAATTTTTATTTGTTTTCCTTTATGTCCCGTATTTGGTTTCAACCATACCTATACAATTATTTTATTGACAATTATAATCAATCTTGACTATATTATCTTGCATTTGTAAATTTAGAATTACCTATTTAACCAGCACGGGCTTAGCTCAATGGTTTAGTGGGCAGTATTTGGGAGAAGAGACCAAGGTTTGAACTTCGGCGGCGGCAATGCGGGAATTATGTCCAAAGTGGGCAGATTCCTTGTTCGCACCGTCATTTGGTCCTGTCTGCTGAACCATTAAGTCAACGTGATTTACAACTTCCCACAATGCTCTGTCAAGTCAGAGTGTGGGGGGCCCTTGGGGTTGGGGACTCAACCTTTGGGAGAAGAATTACCTATTTAAATACGTAAATTCAACCTTCAATTATCTATGCATGAACAATTTCAATATAATCTTGCCTTAATATACTTTAAAGTACTTATTTAAAAAAAAAAAACATTGGGCATTATTCCAATCGCGCAATGCGTGTAAAAAACTAGTACTATATATAAAAACAAAATCCTGGAATTTTAACATCCCGCCCAATTCCTAAAAAATCTCTCTTCCTAATAAAATATATTTATTTCTACTTTCCCCCATACAATAATTCTGGGTTAAAATTCTATTCTAATCTAATATTATAAAATGGTGTAATACAATCTATATCTATATTTCTATATTATATATAAAAACAAAATCTTGGAATTTTAACTTCCCGCCCAATTCCTAAAAAATCTCTCTTCCTAATAAAATATATTTATTTCTACTTTCCCCCATACAATAATTCTGGGTTAAAATTCTATTCTAATCTAATATTATAAAATGGTGTAATACAATCTATACAATATCTAAAAACAAAATCCTAGAATTTTAACTTCTCGCCCAATTCCTAAAAAATCTCTCTTCCTAATAAAATATATTGATTTCTACTTTCCCATTCGTACAATAATTCTGCGTTAAAATTCTATTCTAATATTATAAAATAGTATAATACAATCTATACTATATATATATATATATATATATATAAAAAATCCTGGAATTTTAACTTCTCGCCCAATTCCTAAAAAATCTCTCTTCCTAATAAAATATATTGATTTCTATTTTCCCATTCGTACAATAATTCTGCGTTAAAATTCTATTCTAATATTATAAAATAGTGTAATACAATCTATACTATATATAAAAAACGAAATCCTGAATTTTTAACTTCCCGCCCAATTCCTAAAAAATCTCTCTTCCTAATAAAATATATTGATTTCTACTTTCCCATTCGTACAATAATTCTGCGTTAAAATTATATTCTAATATTATAAAATAGTGTAATACAAACTATACTATATGTAAAAACAAAATCCTAGAATTTTAACTTCCCGCCAAATTCCTAAAAAATCGCTCTTCCTAATAAAATATATTGATTCCAACTTTCCCATTCGTACAATAATTCTGCGTTAAAATTATATTCTAATATTATAAAATAGTGTAATACAAACTATACTATATATAAAAACAAAATCCTGGAATTTTAACTTCCCGCCCAATTCCTAAAAAATCTCTCTTCCTAATAAAATATATTGATTCCAACTTTCCCATTCGTACAATAATTCTGCGTTAAAATTCTATTCTAATATTATAAAATAGTGTAATACAAACTATACTATATATAAAAACAAAATCCTGGAATTTTAACTTCCCGCCCAATTCCTAAAAAATCTCTCTTCCTAATAAAATATATTAATTTCTACATTCTCATTCGTACAATAATTCTGCGTTAAAATCATATTCTAATATTATAAAATAGTGTAATACAAACTATACTATATATAAAAACAAAATCCTGGAATTTTAACTTCTCGCCCAATTCCTAAAAAATCTCTCTTCCTAATAAAATATATTGATTTCTACTTTCCCATTCGTACAACGCCCAATTCCTAAAAAATCTCTCTTCCTAATAAAGTATATTGATTTCTACTTTCCCATTCGTACAATAATTCTGCGTTAAAATTCTATTCTAATACTATAAAATAGAGTAATACAATCTATACTATATATAAAAACAAAATCCTGAAATTTTAACTTCCCGCCCAATTCCTAAAAAATCTCTCTTCCTAATAAAATATATTGATTTCTACTTTCCCATTCGTACAATAATTCTGCGTTAAAATTCTATTCTAATATTATAAAATAGTGTAATACAATCTATCTATACTATATATAAAAACAAAATCCTGGAATTTTAACTTCCCGCCCAATTCCTAAAAAATCTCTCTTCCTAATAAAATATATTGATTTCTACTTTACCATTCGTACAATAATTCTGCGTTAAAATTCTATTCTAATCTAATATTATAAAATAGTGTAATACAATCTATACTTCTATACTATATATAAAAACAAAATCCTGGAATTTTAACTTTCCGCCAATTCCTAAAAAATCTCTCTTCCTAATAAAATATATTGATTTCTACTTTCCCATTCGTACAATTCCATTACGTGCATCGCACGGGTGAAAATACTAGTAATATCTAAAAGTAATTAAGTGTTAATAATAATAGTAAGAATATTAACGTAAGAGTTGTAACATAGAATAAATTGTAATAATTAATAACTATAGTCTAGGATTAAATTTGGAATTGTCAGGAAAGATAAACGGCCTCGGGTGAAATTAACTCTTAAATAATTATATATCGATTTAAATATTCTTAATATATTACAACAATTCCATTCCGTGCATCACACGGGTGAAAATACTAGTTTGGGAAAAAATAAAAGTATTTTTCTTGTTCTATTTGGTTAAAAATAAAAAGTCAAGGAATTCTTTTCGTTCATTTTCTATCACTTTAAAAAATAATTTTTTAAAAAGAAATTGAACATGACTAGTTTTTGGAAGCGACTAGAGCAACATATATCGGTAAACTTGCTCAAAGGCTAATTTTTGGGTAGATGATAGCTAGTTATCTTGATGCATATTTTATTGTGGATTATTTCGAATATTTATAATAGATTTTGATGATATAAAAAGATATGTATAAGCACTTTAGACCTCTCATAATTAATTCATTGTAATTTTAGATTGGTTTTGCAATCTAGTTGACTAGAAGGAAGCAATATCTCGGAAGGGAGTATCCGGAAGAAAGGGCTTTGAAAGGAGGTAAACAGAAAGAGTCAGATCGGAAAAAAGGAGTTCTAGTGTGATCTTCACGGTAGATAAAAGGGCAATCAATGCTATCTTATAAGTTCATAGGAGCTTTATTAATTTATGAACTTATAAGGATGATCATCCTTGGAAGGAGTTCATTCGAGGAAGAACAAAAAGATCCGTTCCACATATGCAACTTATCTGACACTTAGGAGTCTACACATTCTAAAATGCACAAAAGTAAGGATCTATTTATGAACTTTTTAAGGAAAATCATCCTTGGAAGGAGTTCATTCGATAGTTTTTTGTCAACTGGAGTAGATATAAAAAGTTCTCATTTTCAAAAATCTGTGTTGTAGCTAAACATTCTAAAATGCATAAAAGTATGGATCTTGTTCTCAGTTATTCATATATAGGAAAACTTTGAAGATTGGAGGACGAGACTCCAAATACATTATATATCTTTCGCCCATACACTCCTGGATGTGGGAAGTTATAGAGAATGGCAGGGCCGGATTTTAGGCTATGCAAGCAGCCCAACAGCACAGGGCCCCCAATTTTTAGGGGGCCCAAGCCCTAATATTTAATTTTTACTTAAGAAATAATAATAAAAAAAATCAATTAATACTAACCGGCTAAATATCTAAAACTAACGCATCAGTTCTCTAAACGTCATTAATTAATCATGCAAAACTCTTCTGCTTCCCGAAATCCCCAACGTATCATTCACCACCGTCCACAAATACTGCAGATCATACGAAATAAACAAAAAAAAAAAAGCTTTAGTTTTCCTTGAATTTCTTCGACCTGAGACTTCTGAGAGCAGTAGAAGTGTAGAAGACTTACACTAAAATCTTAAACCTGTAGACATAGCCACATATATAGGATGATAGATTGATATGAATCCGAATGAGTGAATCAAATATTTTGATTTTAGAATTTTAGAAATTAGAATTTAGAGCCTCTAATCTGAAATCTCTAAAGCTTTTTCCCTTTGGAGTTTGGAGCTGATTGCGTTTGGCCCTTTCGGCAGCAGGACGAAGCCGACGGACGGAGTCACGAAGCCACGGTCGCAGTCGCAATTTTGCAGTCTGGGATAATTTTTCGATTTCGTCATTTCAGCAGTATCCTACGACTCACTTTTGCTCAAACAACACAATTCCGTAGCTCTGTACCAGTCTAGCAGGTTGTTCCAAAGATTCAAGGATTCATGGCTTTCCAATCAGGTTGTTTCAATCTTTTTACTTTAAATTTTTAATTTTACAGTGTAATGTGTTTGTTCTGTAGTCTGTACCTGTGACCTGTGTGTTGCACTGCTGTGTATTATTATTTGGTAATTTACTAATTTTAGTTTCAATTACATATTTGCATATTATCATTAATTCATTATTATGGCTCCAGGTATTATATTGAAAAATAATATATAAATAAAAAAAATATATTTTATGGTGATTTTAAAGATTGCACTTAGGGCCTCATTTATTTACAAGAACAGGGCCACCAAAATAAAAAAACCGGCCCTGGAGAATGGGACAATAAAGATCAAGGAAATCATACAATAAGGAAATCAAGTGAAAGCTAAGGCCTACAATAGCTTTGATTGGAAACGAAACTCCTTCGACGTCGAAATCATACTTAGCTTCCAGCTCAAGAAAAGATTAGTTGAAAGAAGAAATGACACTTCTTCTGAAGAATTTCAAGAAGTTCATGAGGCACTACATAGGACATAAGCCTCAAGAAACAAATTAAAGATCAGATCTTCCGATCGAAAGAATAAAAATTCTGAAGAAGATAAAAAGGGTTTGCTACAATTGCAAGAAACCTTGACACTTCAAGCATAATTGTCCTTACCTTGAAGTAGAGGAGCTCCAAGAGATGATCGGAGGAAGCATGACAAACATGATCAGAAGAAATATGAAAAGAAATCCAGAAAGAAGGCTCTCATCTCTGATGATCAATCGGAAGAAAGCAAATCAAGTGGTAGTTCTTCCAAAACTAGTTCTTCTGACTTAGAACAAGAGGCGCTTATATGTTTGATGGCCAACCTAGAGTCGAATGAATCCACCAATTCATCGAAAGAACCAAGTTCTTTTGACGAGTCCGAATGCAACATTAGTATGACTATGGAGATCAATTCGAGATGTCTCATGACCAACGAAAATGATGAAGAAGATGTAACTTCCACGTCCTCTTCTAAATCTTTAAATGACACACCAAAAAATTCACTATGACACGTTTCTCGAAATGTGAGCAAATTTTTTGAAATCCTTATGAAGCACAATTTATTGAAATCTAATAATCAACTAGTAAAGAGTGATAATTCTAAGTTAACTGAGGAGCTAAAACATCTCAATAGTCTCACCTTAGAATTAAACAATCTCAAAGCTATTAAAATTAAAGAAGAGGGCGCAACAAGAAAGACCAAAAAAGATTTGAAAATAATTAATATCTTGAAAATTTTATAATTTAAAAAAAAAAAAAAAAAGCTATCAGCTGGTCACCTTGTTCAACTTGAACAAGGTGACCGTTGCCACATATTTGTGGCCGTTTTACTAGAAAATCTTCATCTCTTTACTAGAAAACCTCCATCTCTATAGCTGTTAGAAAGAAAGATCTAAAAAAATATAATATCTTGACAAAGTTATAATTTTAAAAAAAAAATACATAAACTAAATATGTCATATTATCATAAAAAGAATTCTTTTTTTGAAAACTACTCGTAAAAAGAATTTGATTGTAAAATTTCACTAAGTTGAATCATTTAATTTGAACTTTATAAAATTTGATTGCTTAATTGTTCTTTCAATCATACTTAATGTGTCTATTTACTCATTTCATAATATCAATTAAAAAGAATATCAAACTTAAAAATAATGTTGGTATGCATACAATTCAAAATAATAAATATTTAAAGAAATAAAGTGTGTTTGGTTGGCACATGGGAATCAAAATCGGAAATCAAATACTTGGTGATTGTACCAACATAAAATCTAATCAAATAACAAACGGAAAGAGACAAAAGAGTTAAACATATATAATATGATACATCACTTCAAAAAATAATTCATTTAATATTATTCAGTCGACTATGTTGGTCTTATACAGTTGCCCATGCAGTCACAGATCAGACTACGTACATGTTGTTAAGAATTAAAAAGCTGATTAATTCATTGATTTTCATCAAAAAGAATTTGGAAAATAAGAAAAAAGAATGAAGAAATGAATTAATGAGGCGTTAGTATTATGTGAGATTATTCTTCCGCTAACATTAACTTGCAGCCTTGTGAGACACCTCCGGAAGCCGGTGGCTATGGTGTTTTGAAGAAGGAGATGATGGCCGAAAAGTGGTCATTTTTCCAGCCGCAAAGTTCTGCTCACTCACCGTGCTTGCCCCGTTATGGCCGGGGTTGGTTGAGGGAGAGGTTACCGGCCGCCATTGCAGAGAAGGAAGCAAAAGATGAGTTGATGAGTGTGATAATGTCTCATTGGATGTATGTTTAGTTCTTAATGTCTGTTGGTTAAGGAACAACAATAACAGATAGATCAGAGGTAGATGATATGAATTGAAGTCTGATGAACTAATGAAAGAATTTGATGATGGGAAAGAAAATGCAAAGAGGCATATTTATAAGCTTGAAAGTATATGTTATGTACGTGGAATGAGATGATGACTTTGATGGAAGAGTAGAAAAGGTTGACCGTGAATTGTACTTTGAACTTGAATGGGTCAGGCCGGTTAGCTACTCGTTAAGGAACAAACTCAACTGTAAAAATGAAGTCAATATGTATATTTTCCAACAAAGTTTATTTTTGGAAAAAAGTATTTTTCTTGTTCTATTTGGTTAAAAATAAAAGGTCATCAGGAATTCTTTTCGTTCATTTTCTATCACTTTAATTTTTTTTTTCTTAAAGAAATTGAACGTTTTTGGAAGCGACTAGAGCATCGGTAAGCTTGCTCAAAGGCTAATTTTTGGGTCGATGATAGTTATCTTGAATTGATGCATAAACTAGATGACTAGAAAGAAGCAAATTCGGTAGGAAGTATAAGGAAGAAAGGGCTTCGAAAGGAGGTAACCCGTGTGAGGCAAATTATGCCCGGGAAACGTGTTCACCATTCATGGTGAACACGGGTCCAAACGGCGCCGTTTTTACGTATAAAAAAAAAATCGTTAATGTGGTGTTAACAGCACGCGTTTGGTCAGATTATGAATTTTCTGTTATGAGATTATGAATGTACTGTAAATTCATAATCTCATAACAGAAAATTCATAATCGCATAAAAGAAAAACATTTATTAAATTTTGAATTTTCTGTTATGAGATTATGAATTTACTGTAAATTCATAATCTCATAACAGAAAATTCATAATCTCATAACAGAAAATTCATAATTTATGAATGTTGAAGAAGCTTGCGCTATTGAGGAGCAGCCATGGTTTCGGATGGGAATGTGTAGGCATGGTTCCAAAGTGAATGTGCATGCATGGTTTCGGACGGGAATGTGTAGGCATGGTTCCAAAGTGAATGTACATGCATGGTTTCATAATTTATGAATGTCCGAAATCATTGCTCACCTCAAATTAAAGTGAAACCGCGAAATGTGAAAATGAAGAAAAAAAGTCACGCGATTAATTAAGGAAAAAAAATAACGGTGCACTAACACCGTTGGGACCGTGTTCACCATCCATGGTGAACACGGTTCCAGGGCATAACGATTGCCCGTGTGAGGGAATGAACTGAACATTTATTGATGTAAAACAGCCAGCTATAAATAAAATACAAATGAGAATAAGTAGCCGGGAGTTGTAACAACTATTCTAACACATATTAGGAGCATAATTAAAACAAATACAGAGACAAAACATGTCAGCCACATATATCCTTAACACACCCCCGAAAGATTGAGGATCCATCGGAGACTCCAATCTTCGACCAAAAATGAAGAAATAGGTGACGTCCTTGCGGCTTGGTGAGAAAATTGGCTAGTTGGCAGAGGACGGAATGTGTCAAACAACTAGCGCACCACTAGTAACCAAATCACGAACAAAAAAGTAGTCCATGGCCAAGTGTTTCATATGTGAGTGAAACACCGGATTTTTACAAATGTAGGTGCCGCTGAGGTTATCACAAAGTAGAACCGGAGGTTGTACTAGACTTAACTTGAGCTCTTGTAGCGGATTCTTAATTCAGAAGACCTCTGCTGCTGCATTAGCCAAGGCTCGGTACTCAGCTTCTTTTGATGAGCGAGAAAAAGACTTTTGCCATGAGGATTTCCAAGAAATAAGGTTATCGGATCGCCTAGATACACCAAGTACGTCGTAGTCGAGTGACCAGCAGTGTTGCACCCGCCCCAATCGGATAAAGATATGAGAACATTGCAGTGTTGCAACACCAGATGTAACACCTTACTGGACGAATGGCCAAGACGATAGTTCCACTAAGTCACACGTAACAGTTCTGTGGAATTTATTGTGGGCTAACTCGAGAGGGGTCCGTAGTAGACACCATTAATGGCCGCCCCTCTCTTAACATAATACACAAAAATTTCCTAATTCGGATGTACATAATTGTATAAAAAAAATGTACATAATAAAAATTACACATAATTGTATAAATAAATACACATAATCACGTCAACTCCCTACCGCGCCTCTCAAAATGACATCGTTTTGGGAGGCGCACCGTGGTGCAGGGTATAACGATTGCCTCTTCCTTTGCTCTATAGTAGACGATCCATCTTTATATCTTTATATATATTTATCTTTAATTCTTTATTCTTTATATATATATATATATATATATATATATATATATATATATATATATATATATATATATATATATATAATAAAAAGCAGAATCTAGTCAACAAATTTTCCCTCCAAAGTGTGAATGCATTTTGATAGAAACAAGATTAGCAAGTATGAATACATTAATTATGTGGGTAGATGTATTTATACATATTTTTTTTTAAGTTATTATGTGTATTTATATTTTATAAATTATACTTTATTATTATAGCTCTAACCCTATCTCTATATATATTAAAGCATAATGAAGTATGGAAAAAAGTTTATTGTGTTCAAATTTTTTGGTAACGTTTTATATTTAATATAATTTGTGTATATATTCATTTAAACCTCAATTATAATTAATTTGACTCCACATATATAAAGAGGAGAAATTAGATATAAAATAAATATAGTTCTTACATAAATAATCTTTTTCAAATGAATAAGTTTTTGTTAGAGATTTTCGACAAATATTGCCTGTTATTTTATTTACAAGTTTTATTTAAATATGTGCGTTATATAATTAAAGTAGTTATTTAAAATTCAAATTCAAATAATAATACAAGTAACAATAAACTTTAAAATTAACATAATAATAGCATAATTAAACTTTTAAAAATATTAAATATTACATTGTATAGTAACACTTACATGTTTAATAAAACTAATTCTGAGTTCAAGAACTAAAGTATGTTTTTCTGTTTTCACACACATTACTTTCTTTGCTAATTGGTAAATTTGTTAAAGGGAAAATGACATTTTCCCTCCCTGAGTTATATACTTATAGCACTTTTCCCCCCTGAATTATTTAAGTGGCCTTTTTTCCCTCTGAAATATTAAATGGACATATTTACCCTTAAAATAAATATTTCATTTATTTTTCTTCTCCAACAAATTATGACAACAATTTGGTTCTAACCAAACAGACACTATAACAACCAAACCGAAATATTTTAATGACAATTTATAATTGAAACCCGATATTAAGAGTTTATTAAAATCGCGAATCAGGACGGCCGGTTCATATTCCGAACTGGAAAAAATAAAATTCATTTATTGTTGAATTTAGACTATTTTAAAATAATAAAAATAAAATTTTAAAATAAAGACGGTTCAAAACCGCGAACTGGATCCGGAACCGCAGGTTCACGGTTCAGGATCCAATTTTTTCGATTCATAATTTAAATAACTGAAATCCAAATATTGGGTTCTGGATCTGAATCATAATCGGAAACTTTTAATTTGATTGCTATAGTGTCCGGTTCAATTCGAATCGAATCGTGGTCATCTCTACGTATACGCAATAATTTGTTGGAGAAGGCCCTTAGGGGTTGGGGTTCAGCCTTTTGGAAGAATAATTTGTTGGAGAAGAAAAATAAATAAAATGTTTATTTTAATCGTAGAAATGTCAATTTAATATATCAGAGGGAAAACTGTCACTTTTAAAATAATTGAGTAGAATAATGTGTTTATATTAATAATTCAAAGGAAAAAAATGCTATAAGTATGTAACATAGGGGAAAAAGTGTCATTTTCCCTTTGTTAAATTAATAATAGTTGGAGACAATTAGTAGTAAGAAAAATGGGGGGAATCCGACTCTGACGCAGCATTAATAAGCGAGTTCTATTATATAGATTTCCAAAATTCTACTCCCTCATTTATACTCCCTGAGGTGGCAAAGCAGAATTGGTTATTTTTATCATGTGGATCCACAGAAAAATGTCTATAACAAGAGCATGTGAGAGGGAGTACAAGTTGGAAGTTTAAAATGGGAGTAGACCAAGTATTTTTCTTTGATCCTTTTGCTTTCCATTAAATGTTGGTGCCTCCTGCACGCTACCAGGCTTATTGAAGCCTGCTGGATTAAAGCCCTCCTCGGCTCCTCTGCCGGCTTTCCCGAAACTCCATCCTGTCCCTCATATTGGTTGGTGTGAGGGAAAGGAGTTTCACCAGTTTCCACTTTCTTTCAACACCCATTTTTAATTTGCCCCAGCTGCTTACTACAAAACCACTCCACTCGCTGTGCCCGATTAAACCACAAAGGAAACAGACTTAAATTCCACGTAGAAAGCTTCGCCGCTACTGGGCTTAATCCTCATCTTCCTCTTGAGATGTCAATACGTACTCTTACCCTCATGAAGGTCTTCCAGAGGCCTTGCAAGTTATCCTCGTTCCAGGGTAAGTCTTTACTAAAGCTGAAGATTTCTATATGTATTTAGCTGTGTTGTTGGTATCTCTGGTTGGATTTATGGATGTATATGTGTGGATAGATAGATCTAAATTTGTTATCTGTATCAACTTATTGTAGATCTTGTTTTTATTTAGGCTGTAGATGTATTTAGAGTAAAGTAGTACTAGAGAAATTATTGATTGAAGAATATGCAGTGGTGTTTTTTTTTTTTTTTTTTTTTTTTAATATGCAGTGGTGTTTATCACCCAAACTACCACATTCATGTTTCTTTATAAAACTCAACTTCATTTCCTTCTAACTATCTATCTATCTGTATGAAATCGAGGATATTGATTGGTATTGGTCTTAACATTATATTGTGTTAGAAGAGGAATGGGGATGCCGATAGAGCTCCTCTCCTAGCCTAGAATTTTTCTTTATTTGAATTCTGTGCTAGCATTTCTGTGTCTCTGTGTATACATAGGCAGTAGTTCTTTTGTACAGCAAGTGTGTGAAATATACACTACATTAGTTTTACCTTTCCAAGTGTGTGAAATATACACTTAACATTTTTTTTTTTTTATCTCTAATCTAATATTCTTTCTAGGTGCTCACACTTGAAGATGGTCCTATGCATTGTGTATGGAGAGACACTATGGTTTTTCTGTCAGAATTATAGAAACCTATGTAGATTGGCTAAAGTATGTCTTTAATTTGAGTTTTATTTTTTTTTTCTTTCGGGATTCAGCACCATACCATAATTACCATTGCAGAAATGAAAAACATTCATCATTCTTCTGTGATTTTAATTTTAGACTGACTACTTGAGAAAAAATCTGCGCTAGCTGCTTGATATATATATTACATCTAATTGATTTATATATATGTTTTAATGGTTTACTTGTGTGTTTGCTGTATGTTTGCAGGTACGATGCTGTGTTTCTGAATTCATTTGAAGCTATGGATATACTGAATTGGTAAGTAAGAAACAACTAGAATACTAGCTAGCTATTATCAATTCTTTTAAAAGATAGGATCCATCTTGTTATTGGCTAGGATCCGTCATAGGCTTTGCATCCCTATTTTGTCAACACTCTTTCCCATTTGGTCAATCAGAGGCTTTGGAAGTTTTGTTTTAACATCACTTTGTATAAGTTTTCTCAATCTTTCTTAAAAAAAAGTGTTTTTCCTGTTTTTCTAGGAAAAACCCCTCCCAATTTGGCTTTTCCCCTACAAACATAGGGACATTCTTAGGCTTTGTTGGTCCAGCTGGAGTCTTGATTAGGGGTGTAAACGAATCGAATCGAGTCAAATATCTCACTATTCGATTCGAATTTGACTATATATTCAAATATAATCGTATTCGTATTCGTTTAATATTTGAATCTCAAATTTGATTCGTATTTGATTCGACCAATTTATTCGAATACTATTCGAATCGAATGGACTCTAATTTATATTCGTATTCGAAAAATATTCGAATCGAAAAAAGTATTCGGATTCGTATTCGAAATATTCGAATTTGAATCAACATATTCGAATTCGAATCACGAATGAAATTTTTTTTATTTAATTTGTTTACACCCCTAGTCTTGACTCTTGATAAAGTCTTTCAAAATCAAAGTATAGTCTGCGATACTCATGAAATCATAAGTTTTGAGGTTATATGCATTCCTTGAATTGCAACACATTCAGCTTAGATTGTCAAATATCCATTCAAAACCACCTCATGGACCATTATCTCAGTTAAAACTTTAATGTCCTCTTTTGGAAAAAGGAATCCATTGACTCCATGTTTAACCTGGCTCAAAAATCAAAATCAAAATCATGAACTTTTTTGTTTCTTTTGAATAACAAATTAAATTAAAAAAGACACTTACATATTCCTTGATAATTGAAAGGTCTGGAGCTACTATAGGTTTCTCAAAACGCATTGCTTTTAGTAGAGTGTACGGGAAAGACGGCTCTTCGTGGAATGATGCATATATGACAACATTACTCAATCTCAAAATATTCTCCAACATACAAGTGGAGTGGTGATGCATATCTCGTCATCTCCACTTGAACCAACATGCATCACTACTCCACTTGTATGTTGGAGAATATTTTGAGATTGAGTAATGTTGTCATATATGCATCATTCCACGAAGAGCCGTCTTTCCCGTACACTCTACTAAAAGCAATGCGTTTTGAGAAACCTATAGTAGCTCCAGACCTGTCAATTATTAATGAATATGTAAGTGTCTTTTTTTAATTTAATTTGTGATTCAAAAGAAAGAAAATTTTTTCATGATTTTGATTTTGATTTTTGAGCCAGGTTAAATATGGAGTCAATGGATTCCTTTTTCTAAAGGAGGACATTGGGGTTTTAACTGAGATAATGGTCAATGAGGTGACTTTGAATGGATATTTGACAACTGGAGCTCGATGTGTTGCAATTCAATGAATGCGTATAGTCTCAGACCTTATGATTTCAATGAGAATCGAAGGTTATGCTTTGGTATTGGAAGACCTTATCAAGACTCCATTCGGACCAAAGCCTAGGGATGTCCCAAAGTTTGTAACCCCAAATTGGGAGGGGTTTACATACATCCTAAGAAAAATATTTTTAGAAAGATTGAGAAAGCTTACGATGGACAAAGTGAATATTGTGGTGCACTTTGAACAACCTTGGCAGATCAACTGAATCAATGAAAATGTTGACATTTGTAATGGCAAAAGCCCTTTTTTTTTTTTTTTTTTTTTTTCTTTTTATAAGTTTTTTTGGTTCTCTTTTGTTTGCTTACATGTATGGTTGAAAATCCCAACAAGTTGTTACTAAAGCATAAAGAAACTGGTTGCTGTGAGTTCAAGTGAGTCAGTTATACTTATCCATATATGTATTGCTACTTTACTATTCTCCTATAGATGAAAACATGAGTACACAGGTATCTTTGTTTCCTGACAAAAATGCTCATAAGGTCAAAGCTTATTCCTGAAAGGAGGTACTCTTTCTTCTTTTATAGTTTGGTACTTAAATTTTTTTTACCAATAGTCTGCATTTTGTTTTTCAGGATGTTCGTACTTTGCAGCACTGTTCATGGATATCAATGGGGCCATTATTATTCTTGATGAACCCCGGTATGTATTGTTTTATAGAGGTTTACGTGGTGTTATATTGCATCAAGTTGTTTACGGAGAAAATGCATTGAGTAAATAAATGTATCTGTCCCTGTTGCATTTACAAGATACAAAGTCTTGTGTCTGATCAACACTAACTCACAAATTCTAATGTTTTTTGCAGTGTTTGGTATAATGCTTGGTGGGGTTGATTAGATATGAAACATTTTGTGCCAAACATTATACCTAAAAGGGTGTCTTTGAATGATGCCAAATAGTCCGTCCTATGCAGTTCTAAAGTATTAGCATATAATGATTTATGTAAGTACCTATGGATAGGTTTTTTCCTAGGAATTTACACACTATACTTCATTTTGACGTTTTATTTTCTGGAGTTTATGCTAAGTTAGAGCATTTTTATGCATCATATTTTGCTACTTCATAGTTACTTGTGTGCTCAAAATCTCTGTAAATCTATCTTATAAGGTCATTTGGTTTCACAATTGAGATCTCAGTAAAGGACTTCCATTAACATCATAATAGTATCCCTGTCACAAGTGTAATTCATTCTTGGTTCTGATGTTAATTTAGCTGTTAGAAGAGTTTCAATAAACTCAATTTTTTGACCAATTGAGTTTTTGACATTTATTATAATCACAATTATGGCTGGTCAACATTCGTACAAAAGAACTCGATCTCTGCAATTTCATTTTCACTATTTTTCCACTTTCACGCTTTACTTTCTTTGCTACATTTGTACATGTGTTAAGTTACTATATATTTACATTCAAATTCAATGGAAGCTCAATATTGATAGAAGTGTCAATTTAAACACTGAATTAAGCACTCCAGGTACAAACATATGGCCAATAAGCTTGCATTATGCCTCCACTTTAAGGAATTAACTTGAGGAGAATATAAGTTATAAATTTTGAAGGTTTTATTGGGACTGGGTCAACCATAAATCGGGTATATAGGTACAGAACGGGGTAGGAAAATAGTAGTATTATTGTTCGGGACGTTATGTCCAAAATACAGGGCCAGAATGGCGGTGCAAAGTATGAGCTATAGTTAACTATGCTACCGATAAGAATCAAATTTAGGTGACTGTGTTGAGAGCATAGACTAGAGATCGATCACTAAATCAGAGTGTTTGTCGTGCTCAAATGATCCCTCTTCAAGGAGGGAAGGGTGCCTTATATAGTTATATAATGCTGAGGGCCTTCCGGATTGTTGACAAGTGTACGATATCGGCTAGTCTTCTTTATTCATCCTCCAGGTGTCCATGCATGCCTCATGTCTTCACCTACGTCTCCAACTTCTCACCCACTTTCTTTACTACCCCTTCCTACCTCTTACTACCACCCCCAGCCGGTGAGGGTGTCAAAAGGTGCTTGGTATATACATGCTTCATGTCTTCACCCAGGTCTCCAATTCCCATGTGTTAATGCCGAAAAACACATGCATACATATACATGGCATATATTAAAATTGAGATTAAGATTATCTGTATTTTGCTCTCCTCTCGTTGATCAATTATTCAAAAGAATGAATATAAGGTTAGTTTCATTTTAGCAACACTAAAGTATCATTTTAATTCTACTACAGTTTCATTTGACAACCATTGTTCACGTAGCATTATGGACCATGGTTGATCCACTGTATAACAACCCCAATTCGGCATACTTCTAATACTTCTAGTAGAGAATTAGAGGAATTCTCATATCCAAAAATTGTACACATTCTCGTTTGATACATACTTCATTAATTGTAACCGATACACCTTGAATTTAACATTACTCCCAAAATTAATTTCATTAATATTATTCAGTCCACTATGTTGGTCTTATACAGTTGTCCATGCAGTCACAGACTACGTACTTGTTATTAAGACTTAAGAAGCTGATTAATTATATTAATTGATTTTCAACAAAAAAAAAAAAAAAAAAAAAAAAGGAAAATGAATGAACGAGGCATTAGTATTGGAACGTCAAATGTGAGATTATTCTTCCCCAACATTAACTTGCAGCCTTGTGAGACACCTCTGGAAGCTGGTGGCTATGGTGTTTTGAGGAAGGAGATGATGGTCGAAAAGTGGTCATTTTTCCAGCCGCAAAATTCTGCTCACTCACCGTGCTTGCCCCGTTGTGGCCGGGGTTGGTTGACGGAGAGGTTACCGGCCGCCATTGCAGAGAAGGAAGCAAAAGATGAGTTGATGACTCCTCTCTGGGAGCTGCAAATTTGCTCCGGCAAGAGCCGCGTTGGTGCCGGGGTTGGACTTGGGAGGGCTCACGGGTCTCCACAGAGATGGTAACAAAACATGTTTCTCCATCGCAGTCGCTGCAAAGTTCTTGTCACTCAGATCGGCCGCGTTGGACTTGGGAGGGGTTACCGGTTTCCATTGAAGAGATGGTAGAAAAAGATGATTGTTTGTCACCCACTTTTCTTTTTCATTGTTGTCAGCAGGAACTGATCTGCATGCTTCATAAGGTTTGATGCATAGTAGAATAATAAGTACAGAAACAAAACCTAAAACAAGACTAGGCTGATAATGTCTCATTGGATGTGTGTTTAGTTCTTAATGTCTGTTGGTTAAGGAACAACAATAATAGATAAATCAGAGGTAGGTGATATGAATTGAAGTCTGATCGAACTGATGAAAGAATTTGATGATGGGAAAGAAAATGCAAAGAGGCATATTTATAAGCTTGAAAGTATATGTTATGTACGTGGAATGTTATTTATAAACCCTACGATGGGTGGACGAAGGACGACCACATTCTCGCCAAGTTAGATAATGACGTGAATAATGAGATTATGAAGACACTCGATAAGGTCATCCTTACCTTGAAGAGGAGCTCCAAGAGAGATGATCGGAAGAAGCATGACTAGAAGAAAGATGAAAAGAAATCCAGAAAGAAGGCTCTCATCTATGATATGATGATCAATCGGAAGAAAGCAAATCAAGTGGTAGTTCTTCCCAAACCAGTTCTTCTGACTCAGAACAAGCGCTTATATGTTTGATGGCCAACCTAGAGCCGAATGGATCCACCAGTTCATCGAAAGAACCAAGTTCTGTTGACGAGTCTGAATGCAACCTTAGTAAGACTGGAGAATAATTCGAGATGTCTCATGGCGAACGAAAATGATGAAGAAGATGTAACTTCCACATCCTCTTCTAAATCTTTAAATAACGCACCAAAAAATCACTATGACACATTTCTCGAAATGTCGAACAAATTTTTTGAAATCCTTATGAAGCACAATCTTTTGAAATCTAATAATCAGCTACTAAAGAGTGATAATTCTAGGTTGACTAAGGAGCTAAAATATCTCAATAATCTCACCTTAGAATTAAACCATCTCAAAAACTATTAAAAGAAGAGTGCACACCAAGAAAGACCAAAAAAGATTTGAAAATAATTAATATCTTAGGAAAATTTATAATTAAAAAAAATGTGATCATCTAGTCTCCTTCCTCAACTTGAAGAAGGCGATCGTTGTCACATATTTGCGGTCGCTTTGTTGGTAAATCTTCGTCTCCTTGCTAGAAAACCTCCATCTCTATAGCCGTTAGAAAGGAAGATCTAAAAATAATATCTTGACAAAGTTATAATTTAAGGGAAAAAAAAAAAA
Source organism: Ipomoea nil (assembly GCF_001879475.1). Lineage (NCBI taxonomy): Eukaryota > Viridiplantae > Streptophyta > Magnoliopsida > Solanales > Convolvulaceae > Ipomoea > Ipomoea nil. The sequence goes on from NW_017617471.1 coordinate 9,005,274, forward strand.
ACATAAGCCAAATATGTCATATCATCGTGTAAAATAAATAAATAAATAAATAAACTCATAAAAAAAATTGATTGTAAAATTTCACTAAGTTGAAGCATTTAATTTAAACTTTATAAAATTGAGTGCTTAATTGGTGTTTCAACCATACTTAAGAGTGCCTATTTACTCATTTCCTAATAATATCAATTAAAAAGAGCATCAAACTTAAAAATAATGTTGGTATGCATACAAAATAATAACTATTTAAAGAATTAAAGTTTTAATTGTATAAGTTGGAAGTGTGAAACATAAAATCTAATCAAATAACAAACTGAAAGAGTTAAACATATATAATATGATACATCACTTCAAAAAATAATTCCATTAATATTATTCAGTCGACTATGTTAGTTGGTCTTATACAGTTGTCCATGCAGTCACAGACTACGTACATGTTGTTAAGACTTAAAAATCTGATTAATTAATTGAATTTCAACAACAACAAAAAATGGAAAATTAAAAAAAAAAAAAAAATGAACGAAGAAATGAATGAATGAGGCGTTAGTATTGGAACGTCAAATGTGAGATTATTCTTCCGCTAACATTAACTTGCAGCCTTGTGAGACCCCTCCGGAAGCTGGTGGCTATGGTGTTTTGAAGAAGGAGATGATGGGCGAAAAGTCATCATTTTTCCAGCCGCGAAGTTCTGCTCACTCACCGTGCTAGCCCCGTTGTGGCCGGGGTTAGTTGACGGAGAGGTTACCGGCCGCCATTGCAGAGAAGGAAGCAAAAGATGAGTTGATGACTCCTCCCTTGGAGCTGCAAAGTTCTTTGCTCCGACAAGAGCCGCGTTGGTGCCGGGGTTGGACTTGGGAGGGGTTACCGGTTTCCATTGAAGAGATGGTAGAAAAAGATGATTCTTTTCTTCATTTTTGTCAGCGGGAACTGATCTGCATGCTTCATAAGGTTTGATGTATAGTAGAACAATAAGTACTAAAACAAGAATAGGCTGATAATGTCTCATTGGATGTGTGTTTAATTCTTAATTGTCTGTTGGTTAAGGAATAACAATAACAGATAGAGATAGCTAGCAAGGTGATATGATGAATTGAACTCTGAAATGATGAAAGAATTTGATGGGAAAGAAAATGCAAAGAGGCATATTTATAATGAGATGATAACTTTGATATTTTAGCTGGTATAGTTTTTGATGGAAGAATAGAAAGGGTTGACCGTTAATTCTACTTTGACTGCCTGGGCGGGTTTGGAACTTGAATGGGTCAGCTACTCGTTAAGGAAAAAACTCTGATCTACCGTAAATTAAAAAAAAATTAAAAATTAAAAATAAAAATTAATCACTTAGAAGAGGAATTCTACTTTTATTCTTTTCTTTTTATCATTTTAATATATATATATATATATATATATATATATATATATATATATATATATATATATATATATATATATATATTTCAAGAAACTGAACACAACTATTTGTGCACCTATATTTTAACATTTTGACCAGTACAATATTAATTGGTAGCAAATTGACTAATAGTGTTAATAAAATTCCATAATTTTTAAATGTTAAATATCTTAATTGCACATATTTTTTATTTGATGATGCAATTATACAAAGTGCAAAAATCTAATACATCATTTAATATATTTTTTTTTCGAGGAGACTCATTTATAAGCTTCAAACCTGCAGAAATTGAAGTAGATAGCTGGCTGGTTGACCGTTTGCGTTTTGACTGGGAAGGTTACGTTTAATAACAAAAGTAGAAATTTATTATCACGACTTGAATATGTCACAAATCGCCAATGAAGAAAATTTACAGTATGAAATTAAAATGTGTTGAATCACCATGTAACTGTTTGGCAGTTGGCAGTTGGAAGTTGGAACCCAGAGTTGCTCAAAATAGTATTGTACAAATCTTCTCCCAAAAGGTTGAATCCCTAATCCCAAGAGTGATAACTCAATGACTTGGTAAACATGGCTAAATGGCGGTATATACAAGAGATCTGTCACTTTGAACATAATTCCAACACTACCGCTAAAGTTTGATCTTTTCTCCCAAATACTATCTACTAATTAAGCTATTAAGCTAAGCTCGTGCGGCTGGCAAATCTCTAACGACATAAAAGAAAGAAAGCATTCTATAGTCCACGACTCATACATCTCGAGCTACCCTTACCCCAAAAGGCTGAATCTCCAATCCTAAGGGCCCCCACACTCCGACCCGACAGAGTATGTGGGAGGATGTAAATCATGGTGACTCAATGGGTATCTCGAGCTACCCTGAAATTACAATAAGCAACATTTGATTCGCGAACTTTTAAATTACTTAGTGTTGAATTGCAGGTTTGTCTACATGCCTTTACGAGGCGTTTGGTTGAAAGGAATGAATTAGGGGGAAAAGGAATTGTAATTCGGTGGGAAAGAATAAGGTCTGAATAAAATAGGAATTCAAATTACATTGTTTGGTAGGGAGAAATAGAATTATTGGAATTGAGAAGGAAATAAGTAGTATAAAGACTAAAATACCCTTGTGTATTAATAATAGTAATAACAACTAAGGGTAGTAATGTCATTTCATATGTTTTTCCTTTCTCAAATTCATTAAATTGCAATTCATTAATTGAGGCATCCACTGAATTGCAATTCAACTACAGCTAAATTACAGTACAGTGAACCAAACGCCCTGTTAGTTCGTGGAGAATAGTAATAAAGAGTAATAGCAGGAAGAAGAAGAATAATGAACAGAGAAAAGTAATTCTTATTATCAAAACTAAAACTCTGTATAGCATTGCAATTGTATATATACCATCTCTATCATAATAGCCTTCAGGACTCTTACAGAATTAGGACTCTTACAGTATTAAGAATCCTATCATCAATATAAAGCCAGAATAATGTCCACATAAGGTTTTACAACACTTAGATAATAAAATTATATTTTTTTATGGAATAAGGGTCAAACAGGTCATCCAACTACTCACCAAATTACAATTAAGCCATTAAACTATAAAAAAAAAAAAAACTATAATTAGGTTAGGGGTGTAAATAAGCCGAGCAGCTCGCGAGCCGCTTACGAGCGGCTCGGTCAAAGCTCGGCTCGAGCTCGAACGGCTCGTTTAGTAATCGAGCTTGAGCCGAGCCTAGATATTCTAGGCTTGTGACTCGTCGAGCCACTCGCGAGCCATATAATATATAATATACATATATATTACATAATATAATATAATAATAATGATATATATATAAATAACAATTAGAAATTAAAATTTTAAACTCAAAATCCCTAAAAAATTTCTATTAATTATGTATGCGTAAAACAAAGTAGTTTGAATTTTAAATCAAAAGTATTAAATAGGTCAAATTCAATGTCAAAATCGAGCTCAAACTCGAACAATCAAGCTGCTCGAGCTCGGCTCGAGCAGCCCGAAAATTACCGAGTTCGAGCTCGAACTCGAGCCGAGCCTCCATTAACGAGCACGAGCACGAGCCTACCTAGGTTCGAGCTCGGCTCGACTCGTTTACACCTCTAAATTAGGTTTTTATACAATGCAAATTCATGTAATTTAATTAAAATGACTCGATTTACCTGTTTATTATGATGACGTGTCGGTCACTGAATTTAAAAATAATTTTTAATAAAATAATTATTTAAATTTTTTTTAAAAAATAGAGACGAATGGGTTCTCCGTGGCTAGTCGGAGACGCCCCTTTGTTTCTAGCTGTTTTTTTTTTTAAAAAAAATTAAATAATTATTTTATTAAAAATTATTAAAATACAATTTAAAAAATTATTTTTAAATTCAATGACCGACACTTCAGCATAAACAGGTAAACAAGTTATTTTAGATTAAATTGCATGAATTTGCGTTGTTCAATAACCCAATTGTAATTTTTGAGTTCAGTGACCTAATTGTAATTTGGCATGTAGTTAGATGACTTATTTCACCCTTATTCTTATTTTTCAAAGATAATACGACATTACAATAATATAATATTATATTAAGTGCATTTAATTAACCTTGTGAGAACATAATATTACCTTAAAATTCACTACAAAATTTGTATATGCAGTATTGATACAATGATACCTGATTTAGCCCGTATACAAAAATGCTTAGGCAAGTGCACATATTATGTGAGTATAGATGATTGAGTAATGAGTATTGTAACTCTACAAGTATTAGTACTAACTAGTATTTTATTAATTATCTAGTTATAAATATATGATGAGGAATCAATTAAGTAATAATTAAAATAAACAAATAAAAATAAAAACTAAGCAAGGAGAATCTAAAACAAATTTAAAGAAATCAACCGGTGGATAAAGAGTACTTGAATCTATGAGCCCCCTATGGCCAAATTGACTACGATAAATAAATAATGCTAAAAATAATTACATATATCTAAGACCGCGAGACTTCACAATTTATGTCAGTATCTTTCTCAATATATTAACAACTAATTACTATGTTGATTAATCGGAAGCTCTTCTAAATTAAAACCTTTAAAGTTTGCACTAAAGATTCACTGCTGGAAATTATTGAATTTCCGACCACCTGAAAGTGATCTTAAATCAAGTCGAAAGCAAAAAGTAATCGGAAATAACAGCAAAGGTTTTTCCGGATACCAAAAGTGGACGGAACAAGACTTTCGACTTGATTTAAGATAACTTTCAGTGATCGGAAATTTCATAATTTTCAGTAGTGATTTGTGAGTTCTATTGAACAATTTGACTCGAACACAAATATCATTGATTTCATCCTATCTCTAGGATTGCATGTCACTCCTTTCAATCGTGTGGTGATCTAAATATGCAAGGGATATCTCTATCTCAAATACATGCATCAAACATGAATTTAATAAACTAGCAATAATTATCAATCCAATATAATGATAATGAAAAACATGATTGAATCAAAAGATAAATAATTATATTTGGTCAAGAAACAATTAAGAACAACGTCTCATTTCATCACAAATTCAAGTACTAAAAGTTAGCTTCTAAACATGGACGCAAAAATGCAATAAATTATAAAAATGATAAAAAAATTTAAGAACATAGAAAGACTCCTTTAATCCATGAAATTAAAAATCTTGATTTCCAACTATTGGAGAAGACAAATACACCCTCAGATGAAATAAAGAAGTGATGTTGTTTGTGTAATTAGGCTTGGCTAAAGTCTGTTACAACAGCTTGTAACCATCTTTACCGCCCAAAATGGCTATGTACTTAAGCTTTGTATTCTTCTCTTTTTTCCAGCTAATGAAACAGTGTTACTCTTCTCATTCCCAATCTTATCTTCTTCCTCTAACCGCTTTCTGCTTCGTTCATTATGGTATCAGAGCTCCGATCAGGGAGTTACGCCGCAGCGGTCGTCGGAGAACCTAGCCATGGAATTCATCCGGCAACGTCAACGGCCAGATCACCAGATCACGCACCACCAGTAGCAAATAGCCAGGGCATTCCAGTTCCACAGAGGAACAACAATGAAGACATTGAGAACCCTCTCTATTTGAGTGCCAACGAGAATCCTAACGCATTTCTCGTCAGTCCTGTGCTCACCGGTAGCGGAAACTATGCATCTTGGAGCATCTCGATGCGTGTGGCCCTGGAGGTCAAGAACAAATGGGGGCTGGTTGACGGGAGTATTCCGGTGCCGGATAAAGCTCACATTCAATATGGTGCTTGGCGTCGATGCAATCTAATCACGTCTTCATGGATTCTGAGGTCCGTTCACACGTCCATAGCGCAAAGCGTGATGTATATAGGCGAAGCAAAGGAAATCTGGAACGATCTGAGAAGGAGGTTTTCACAACAAGATTCACATCGGATCTCATCTCTGCAGAATGAAATATATGGACTGAAACAAGGAGGATTGTCCGTTAATGAGTACTACACCAAATGCCGCACTTTGTGGGAAGAGATGAATGCTCTTCGACCCCTCCCAATCTCCAAATGCACACCACGGTGTGCCTGTAACTGTGCTTGTGATCTGGTGGCTGAAATCAGAAAGGATCGAGAGATTGATCACGTTATCAGATTTTTGCAAGGTCTGAATGAAGAGTATAACTCTTTGAAGTCCGGAGTTCTTGTTCTTGAGCCTCTTCCCGAAATGCACAAGGTGCTAGTCATGGCGGAAAAGTTCGAGAGACAACTCAACCACAGTAACTTGAGTCATCTTGAAGCAGAGATTGGACACGCAAATGCAGTTCAGAATGAACAGATACAACTTGATGAATCGATTGCTGCTGCTGCCAATTTCTCTAATGGCAAGAGGTTCATAAACTCAGGTGGAGGAACGAAGAACACTGCTAAGTGTACTTTTTGCGGGATGAACGGACACACAATTGAGAAGTGCTACAAGAAGCACAGGTATCCACCGGGTTGGGTGCCAGGCTATAAGTCCAAAGGGAAACAACTCACCACCAATGCCATGCAATCTGATCTCAATTCATCATCTATGCAGCAGATTCAAAATCTTATTTCCCTCCTCCAGGATCAGATTAGACACAAACAACCATCAATCAATGCAGCAGTCCCTATGACCTCTAAAACACAACAATCCACCAGTGCCACAGTATCGCTGGCTCCCAATTTCAACAGTAATGCTCATAACCTGGAAGGCAAGTGTGCAATTAACTCTATCTCTTTAAATTCTGCTGAGTGGATCATAGATTCAGGGGCTACCGATCATATTATATGCTCTATTGAATTATTTGATGAATACTATGCTGTGAAAGGGGCTATGGTTAATCTACCAAATGGGAATTGTGCTGCTGTTGAACATATAGGAAGTGTAAAGTTAAATAATAATCTTTGGTTGAGAGATGCCTTACACATTCCCTCATTCAAATTCAACATCATATCAGTGAACAAACTCTTGAAAAATTCTTCTCACTCTTTGCTATTTTCCTGTGGTCAGTGTCTTCTAGTGGACCATGGGAAGATGACTGGCTTTGCTAAAGAGGATAAGGGCCTGTACCTGCTGAATAAACCACCAGTAGCTAAATCTGTTGATACTGTTGCTTGTAATTTTGATGATTCTATGCATTGTAATAACGTTGAGCTATGGCATCAACGATTGGGGCACTTTCCCTTGAATAAACTGCATTTTTTAGATATTTCTGTCCCTAACACGAAGAACATGATTTGTGATATCTGCCATCTTGCAAAACATAGAAGATCCCCGTTTTCTTTGAGCAATACTATGTCTGCAGCCTGTTTTGATCTTGTCCACATGGACATCTGGGGACCTTTCCACATCAAGTCTCTAAAAGGGGAGAGATACTTCTTAACCATTGTTGATGACTGTTCTAGATTCACATGGTTGAAACTCATGCGAAATAAATCAGAAACGATGGGATTGATTAGAGACTTCTATAAGATGGTTCATACACAATTCGGAGTATCTATAAAAACCATAAGGAGTGACAATGGTTTAGAGTTCAAGATGCAGGATGAATTTGATAAGAACGGAACCATTCATCAACAGTCATGTGTGAATACTCCTCAACAGAATGCGGTGGTTGAAAGAAAACACCAACATGTATTGGCCGTTGCTCGAGCTCTGAGATTTCAAGCCGGTCTCCCTCTTGAATTCTCGGGGCAATGTGTTGTTCATGCAGTATATATCATTAACAGGCTCTCCTCTGTAGTCATTGGTTGGTCAAGTCCTTACTACAAGCTCTATGGTAAGAATCCTGACCTTACTAACATGAAAGTTTTCGGATGCTTATGCTATGCTGCAACTTTATCTACTTCAAGACACAAAATGGCACCACGAAGTAGAAATGTGTTTTCATCGGCATGCCTGCAAGTGTAAAAGGTTATCTGCTATATGATGTCAATGCCAAGATCACCTTCATATCCCGTGATGTGGCTTTTTATGAGAATCAATTCCCTCTTGCATCCCAGAATGATGACACAAATAGCTCACAGAATATGGAGCCTTCCCTGCCAAATATTTCCACAACGGATTTTGGAGATGTCAACTTTCACATGAACCATCAGCCATGTGAAAAGAGCTATGAACAAGATCAAGATCTTGTTCGGTCACCATCAGAAAGATCTCAGAACTCCTATCATTCTGCACGAAGTGTCCATCATGATGTTAGCAATGACAACACAGCCACAGTGGCCAATGACCATGTTGATGACATTGAAGATAACATGGACAGCTCTAATTCGATTCCTACCCCTCCAGTTCGGCGGTCTAGCAGACAAAGGCAGCCATCTAGCAGATTGCAAGATTACTACTGTGACAGTGTCACTCAACAGAGGTCTTCACCCCATTCCCTATCAAAGGTGATGACTTATGACACTCTTGAGCCATCCCATAGAGCCTTTTCTATGGCAGTCACATCCACCACCGAACCAAGAACATACAACCAGGCTGTTAAACATACATGCTGGAAGGAAGCTATGTCTGCAGAGATTAGAGCTCTTCAAGAAAACAGAACCTGAGAACTCACCGAACTACCACCGGGAAAGATCCCTATAGGCTGCAAGTGGGTATACAAAGTAAAATTAAAGGCCGATGGCACGGTTGAAAGATATAAAGCGAGGCTTGTGGCGAAAGGCTTCACACAACAACTAGGAGTTGATTACCTCGAAACGTTCTCCCCTGTTGCTAGGCTGACAACAATTCGGACATTCATATGCACAACTATTTCCAAATCATGGCACATCCACCAATTGGATATCAATAACGCTTTCTTACATGGTGACCTTAACGAAGAAGTCTATATGGTGTTACCCCCGGGTTTTGAGTGTGAAAAGCCGAAACAAGTATGCAGGCTATTACGCTCCTTATATGGTTTGAAGCAAGCAAGCCGCCAGTGGAACGCAAAACTTAGCTCAGCTCTTATTCATATTAGTTTCAGCCAATCTCAAGCTAACCCCTCTCTATTCACAAAAGGTGATGGCAACAGTGTCATTGCCCTTCTTGTGTATGTTGACGATATACTTGTTGCTAGTTCTAACATGAGCCTTATCACAAGTTTGAAACAATTCCTGGACTCCACCTTTAGAATCAAAGACTTGGGACCTCTTGGTTACTTCCTAGGGATTGAAGCACACATGGGAAAAGATGGTTTAAGCTTGTGCCAGAGGAAATATGCACTGGAAATATTAGAAGAAGCTGGCTTTCTTGAGTGCAAACCGGCAGCTACACCCATGATTCCAGGTCTAAAACTTGTACACAAGGAAGGCACTTTGCTCAGTGATGCTAGCATGTATAGAAGACTGATAGGGAGACTTCTATACCTTACTGCCACTAGGCCTGATATCGCATATGCCCTCCAACAGCTTAGCCAGTTTGTAGATGCCCCTACAGACATACATTTGACAGCGGCTCACCGAGTGCTACGATATATTAAAGCCTCACCTGGTCAAGGATTAATCTATCCCTCACAAACAAGATTACATATCAAAGCCTTCTCGGACTCCGATTGGGCGGCATGCAATGAAACACGCAAATCCGTCACTGGTTTTTGCATTTTTCTTGGCTCTTCTCTTATATCTTGGAGATCAAAGAAGCAAGCAACTGTCTCCCGCTCCAGTTCAGAAGCTGAATACCGTGCTCTTGCAGCCACCGTGTGTGAAATACAGTGGCTTACATACTTACTTCATGATCTCAAAGTCTCGGTTACTAAGCCTGCAGTTCTATTTTGTGACAGCAAATCTGCGGTGGCTATTGCAGAGAATTATGTCTTCCACGAACGCACCAAACATATAGAGATCGATTGCCACGTGGTTCGTGAGAAGGTAACCAAAGGATTGATCAAGCTCTTATCTGTTTCAACTAAGAATCAAACGGCTGACGGCTTCACAAAGCCCCTCCCCACGTCTCTGTTTCACTGCTTCATTAATAAGCTTGGCATACAAAATTTGTACGCTCCAGCTTACCGGGGGGTATTGGAGAAGACAAATACACCCTCAGATGAAATAAAGAAGTGAGGGTGTTTGTGTAATTAGGCTTGGCTAAAGTCTGTTACAACAGCTTGTAACCATCTTTACCGCCCAAAATGGCTATGTACTTAAGCTTTGTATTCTTCTCTTTTTTCCAGCTAATGAAACAGTGTTACTCTTCTCATTCCCAATCTTATCTTCTTCCTCTAACCGCTTTTTGCTTCGTTCATTACCAACTTCTCCAAGATATAAAGTTGCCTCCCAAATTATGGTTGAAGTCCAAAGTTCCTTAGACCATCTCTTTCATATCTTGGATTAAAAAGTACCTTCAAATGACTAAAAAGCCACTAAAATATAGTTTTGCGACCATCAACACGCCCTTGCATGGTCATGTTGAAATCTAACATTTTTCTTTACTCCAGGCGTGTCAAGGAGACATTGCCTGGACGACATAAACGTGTCTTTAATTTAAGCGTATTAAAATTTTTCCGATTCTTTGACCTTGATTTGCCCCAAACCTCTAAAAACAATGAATATAAAAGTTATAGAGGGTCATCTTAGCTTTCCATGAACACTTGAATCATCTCAATTAGATTTCATTTGAAAGATATATGACCAAAATCCTATTAGCATGTTGTAAAGTGAATATTTTTTATTTTTTATTTTTTGTTAAGAATGCATGAAAATCAAGTATTAATAAATTAAACACCATACTCCATCAAACTAAACAAGATACTAGCAAGTAGCAAAATCATTATAGATATGATATCAGAAATAAGTGCAATTAAGTGTATAAAGAGTAAAATTAAAATATTTAAAAATATTACAAGGTACAACTCTAAGTAGTTATATTACCTTTATTTTACCTTATTTTCCTACATGATTGTTGTTGCATTATATTACTGTATATATATGAGCAATGTGCAAAAGTAATTTTTCAACATTAATGTTAATGTTAAAATTATGATTATACTAAAATAATTTAAGAATAATAAATAAATAGCACAAACCATATAATCCATATTATATTAAAATGATTCATTGTTAATTTAGTTTTTATTTGAGTTAATACCCAAAATCGTCCTCGACTATAGTGGTATTTCTCAATTTCGTCCTAAACGACTTTGGTGACCTAATATCGTCCCAGACTTTTGTGTTTCGCTCAATTTAGTCCCAGACTTTTGTGTTTTTGCTCAATTTAGTCCCTCATTTGTTATTCTGTCCATTTGGTGTTAAATAAATAGACAATTCAGTAATTTTAATATTGGCATCTCTTTACTCATAGACATGTGAACTGCGAAATCCTTTTTTTTTTTTTACGAATTACTCCTAAAACTGCGAATATAAAATTTGATTTGCAGGTCCGGGAGTAATTCTGGGTGTAATTTGTACAAGAAAGAGAAATTTCGCACTTCACAAGTTGAAAGTAAAGAGAGATCAATATTGACATTACTGAATTGTTTATTTATTTAACACCAATTTGACGGAATAACAAATGGAGGACTAAATTGAGCGAAACACAAAAGTCTGGGACGATATTAGGTCACCAAAGTCGTTTAGGACGAAATTGAGAAAAACCACTATAGTCGAGGACGATTTTGGGTATTAACTCGTTTTTATTTTATATTTAAAAACTAGGAAATACCAATAAAAATAATATTTGGTAATTTTAAAAATTACTCTGTTGATTTTATGACTTTTGGAGTTTTGGACAGTCAACGAGTGGCCGACACAACCGTTAAAATAACAAGTATATAGAAAAATATATAAAATATGGAGATAATCTATAGAGAATAAATATTTTGTATTACGGAGAATTGTTTGTCTCTCTCCCCATGTATGTGGTCTATTTATACATATAAGGAATAGAAAGCATAGACTGCCTCATAGTGGATTCATTTTTACATTGAGAATAATAAGCACATTAGGAATAATAAGCACTAACACAACTACATTAGGAATAATTAATGATCATAACCTTTATTACATGATGAATATTAAGCCCAATCCTTATTAAACGCTTGAGTTACTTCGTACTGTGTATCCTTCCTGGACTTCCTTGATCCAGTTACTTTAATTTCTTAGGTCGATCCATGTGACCCAAGGCCAGTATACCATTCATCATACTCCATACAAAAAAAAAAAAAAAAAAAAATCATGTAAGGGAAGCAAAATAAGTTCTTATATATTTACAATTGAAATGAATTTAATTATTATTATTATTATTCCAAAAAGGTTGAACCCCAACACTAAGGGCCCGATAGAGCATCTGAAAGGATGTAAATCATGGTAACTCAATTGAACATGAACCACAGAGGCTAGACCTTTGATTACGTACTGCGCACAAAGAGCCCCCCTCACTTTCAGAGGTTGCTCCTACACTGCCGCTTGTGAGACTCGACCTCTGGTTATTATTATTATCATTACTACTACTACTAATGAAATGATTATGTATATTGTTGGGGTTATGAGTACGAATCATACTCCAGCCCAACAAAGGGAAGCCCGGCTAACCCAGGAAAGGATGGCAATTTATATCGTACACCACGACGCACATAGTAATGTGCGCTCAGACACAAAACGCACGCGTTTTTTGCTGACGTCACTCCGTTCGTTTGAACAAATTAAATCACATTATGTGTATTCAGTTAAAAGTTTATGTGTATTGTGTTATGAGTTTATGTGTATTCAGTTAAGAGTTTATGTGTATTATGTTAACCAAACCCCATTATGTGTATTCAGTTAAAAGTTTATGTGTATTGTGTTATGAGTTTATGTGTATTCAGGCAGTTAAAAGTTTATGTGTATTATGTATTATGTTAGATTATGTGTATTATGTTATGAGTTTATGTGTATTATGTTATGAGTTTATGTGCATTCGAAATAGAGGATTTTTTTTTTAACAACTTAACAAAACGACGTCGTTTTGGGAGGCGCGGGGCGCACAGTGCTATGTGCACCTTGGTGCATGGTATAACGATTGGGAAAGGATCAATCGTTATATCGTGGACCCTGGTTCAATTCAATACACATAATTTGACTTTATAATGTATAGAATTCATGTTCATAATGTACAAAATTTATGCATGTTCATAATACACATACTCATAAACATGATTTAATGAACATGAATTCTGTACATTATGAACAAATATTCTGTACATTATGAATATGAATTTTGTGTATTATGTTAAATGTTTATATGTCTTCATTATATCGTGTTTATGTGTGTGTATTATGAACATAACTTCTATACATTATAAAGTTAAATTATGTGTATTGAATCAGAGTCCACAATACATTATGGACCCTGGTCTACGATATAAATTGCCGGAAAGGATGGTCCGATGGTGTGAATGAAGCTCAGTTCGACCCATTTTCAAAGGAAATGAGCAAAAGGATTTTGACAGGGCCACAATGCCACATAACCAAACCATGAAACGACAGCATAGTACAGAGACAATTGGTACAACATGGAAAAGGACAATCTATCTCCACTCACAAGTCACAAGTAGTATAAATGGAGTGGAACACGACTTGGAGAGGGGATTCGATTTTACGAGAAATGGAAAAAGGCAATGTTATGCTACCCAACTGGTCTTGTAGCTTAGCACTTGTAAACTTTTTGGACTTTCATGCTACCCACCTTTCTCTTCTCTCATATTGGTTTCCTTAAATTTGCTATCAATTGAATGATTAACCATAACATCTTTGGGTCTAAAAACCAACCATATATATTATATTATTACGGAGTATCTTATTATTTTGTAGTTGCATTAAAATAATATCTAAATAATAAGCCTAGATAACCAGCTTGGTTGGCGTGGGTAGTCGTGCACTCTTGTCTCTTAAGATACGTTGAGAGTTCGAACCCCCTATTTTATGAAAAAATCAATTTGGTCAACACTATGTCCCTTAATTGGGTCGATCCAGTGCGAACGGGAATTAATTAGTCTGAGTATGGTACGGGCTTAAAGGTGCCTCCTACCGTTAGAGCCTGCTCAGGAAACCTCGTGATCTAACCCAATAAGCCTAGCTAGATTATTAATTACAAATAGATAATGAAAAATCATCAATAAATAATATTAATCATAATAATATCTTATTTATCAACATAAAAAAAAATTCCTATATATGGAAACAAAATAAATTGTAATGAGAATCATATAAACAAATTACATTAAAGAACCAATTGAAATACAGCTAATAGTAATATATTAACAAATCAACTTATTATGTATATATTATAGGATATTATTTTTAAATAAACTGTAGAGATTAATAATTACAAATAATTAGATATCAATAATGACAATAACTAATAAAAAATCTAATTATCTAAATATTTATAAGAAAAAAACTATTATTAAATGGAAATTTTTTAAAAAATCATAAATTCTAAATGTAAATAATACACACAATTTACCATAAAAGACAATTAAATTCAATTCAATAATAATAACCTTGTGGTCTAGTGACACGAAGTGACTTTCCTATATGCGAGGTCATGGGAATCAAACACCTCTATTCTAAATGGGTGATCATAGAATCAGACCTTAGTGGTGCTTCTCTTATATTGAGGGTATTTGGTAAATAACTGTTAGTTGATTGTGTTAATGTGTTTGACTAGTTGATAGTATTAGCTAGCTGATTGTAGAAAAATATTTGATAAATTAGCTGATAGTGAATACATGCAAAATGACTTTTTCAAAAATTAAAATTGATCGAAAAAACTACTTTGAGCCGCTTTTTAATTTTATCATTTTGAAGCAATAAATTGTTACAAAAAACTAATTAATCAAACACTCATATTGATTGTTTAACCAAATCAAATAACTAATAGTGATCGAATAAGCTAACAATGTTACCGGCCATTATCTATAATAAATTCTTTCAAATTAAATCAAACAACAAAATTAAACTTGTTTTGGTGGATACTTCGTGGAAGTTCCGCATAGGCGAATTGAATCTTAATCCAAGATTTGTTGTACGACGTCGAAGGAAACAAAACAATATACAGTTATAACTAATCCTAAAACACCCAGATTAATTCCTTAATGCCCCTATTTAGACCTTCATTACCAAACATCTTGTCTGCAAATACAAACAAAAGAAAATATATTAATCCATAATTTTTTTTTTCTGCATGGCGAGAAATATATTGATGATTGATCACAGGCTGGCTTCCTTCCCCCCTCGTGCATGCATGAACCTAATATTCGTTTATAATTATTGCATGTTCTTTTATTGTAGGCTTGTATCCCATTTTGCAACAAGTCAACAACAACAGTATCCATTATGTAGTATTTTCTCTAGAGTAAGATGCTGGACAAGTGAACGATAATCAATATCTTAATTAATTTTTATTTAGTTAAATTAAGTTAATTGGTTAGAATATAAATGGGTTGATATGATGTACAACTAATGACTAATTAGTATCCTACTATCAAAACATGACAAATTATAATTGACAATGATCCAGATTACAATGTGGACCATGAATAAATGTTCATTTTTAATGGATTGATAGTCTATTATTTTGTAGCATACCTAAAAATGAATCTTTATCATACAAAAATATATATATAACATTCAGAAAATGGTCATTCAATGTATTAAAATGAACTGTCAATATATATATTAAAAAAAAATCTTAGCTTATGTCAAATGTCCATATTGTAAGGTGGACCACGATCCATGGTATAATAATTGTCAAAACATGGCACTAAAGATCGCGCAAGTATAAGAAAATAAATTGTATATCAAGTCTACTGAAGGTATGGTGTGCAGTTCAGACTTTAGATTGACACGCACTACAAAAAAAATGTACATAATAACGGTGAAAAATAGATGTCTTTTAGATTTATGTTGAAGTCATGTTGTTGTATATTCCACTCAAAGACTATGATTTAAAACTATTGTCTTACATATATGTCAAAAATAACGGTTTTCCTTTAGATTGTTGTTGAACTCGGTGTTGTTGTTGTTGGTCCAGCTCAAAGACAAGCCTTTGGATTGTTGTCTATAGGTGCATTTTTCTTGTAAATATATGAGATAACCATTTTGTTTGTATCTCTGCAATAGGAAGGTTCGTGTAGACAAAAATGGTACCTTAGCTGTTGCCAATTGTAAGACATGTCCGTACAAGGAAGGATCCTTCCTATCCTTTTCCTACAGATCCATCTCGATTATCAGATCTCTCCTTCTCAGCTCATCAATATATATATATATATATATATATATATATGCATTACATGCACTGTGTTTCAGCCATACGTAAATCCAAGAAACTAAGACATTTTCTTGATTAAACCTAGTGTTTTGGTTCAGAAAAAAAACAAAAACATTTTATTTGGATCCTTTAATATAATTTAACGAATGGCAGTCCTAAACTTCGATGCATTGAGGGATTTACACGATTCTGCCAACGATTTGCTTCACTCGCCGGTAATCAAACGGGAAATCGCCACCCATCGACAGGAAAAACTCGTGCACGAGGTTTCCGAAGCGTCGCTAAGAATGCTGGAAGTGTGTGGGACCACAAAAGACGTGGTTCTGCGGGTGAAAGACCACCTTCACGATCTCCGGTCGGCGTTCCGGCGAATCATGGTCGGAGAAACGGCGTGCGGGGAGAGCAAGCTGCAGGTGTACCGGTGCGACCGGAAGAAGCTGAGGAAAGACATGATGAAGCGGATGAATTCGCTGAAAGGGATGCGGAAGAAGAACGCGTGCTTGGCGGCGGCGTTCGTCGCCGGCGACGGGGAGCGGGAGGAGATGAGCGCCGCCGCCGCCGACGATCTGAGGGCGGTGGTGAACGTGCTGAGAGAAGTGAGGGCGGCGACGATCGCGATGGTGGAGGCGGTGATGTCGCTGATGTCGATGCCGTGCCCCGACCGGCCGGCGGCGCGAGGGTCGTCGCCGTCGTCCTTTGCGGCGAAGCTGATGAGAGTGAACAGCCTGAGCCGGTGGGAGAAATGCGACGCCGTGACGCTGCAGTGCGCGAATACGAGGTTGGAGGCGGTGGAGATGGCGGTGGGGGATCTTGAATGGGAGCTGGAAGCTATAATTCGAAGACTCATCCGTACAAGAGTTTCACTCCTCAATATACTCACAAACTAATTAATTCTTTAGACAAGTCCATTAACCCAAAATTGACTCAATCATCCTTTAATTTGTAATTTTTATTCATTCATTCTTATAAAGTTTTAGAATATTTATTAATATTCTACTATTATATTAGCTATATATAATAAACTTTGGTCGTCCATTACTCACTGTAGTTGTTTGGGATTTTATAAATTATATCATCCAGCGATATGATCTATTTTGCACCTAGTTTTAAATGACATTGTTTTATTTTAAATCATTAACGACATCAAATAGTGCATCATTTTAATAACAATCATCATATATTATGTACTATATTCATAATATTTGTTCTACATGTTTATAAATCTAAACCTTAATATATATAAATACTAAATTGTAGCTAGGTATATCATATATATTTTCATTCACTTTATAATAGATTCATAATGTTCATTCTATATGTTCATAAAAACAAAGTTTAACATACATAAACATTACCTTACAAGTGCATCATATTTAATAGTATCCATCATATACTATGTTCATAACATTTATTTTATATGATCATAAATCTAAATCTAAGGTACATAAACGTACACTAAGTTGCATGTATATCATAAATATTTTCATTCACTCTAGTAAATTCATAATGTTATTATTATTTTTTTTAAATAATTGATAGGGATTATCCCCTACTCCACCGCAACGTACACTTGGTTGGTATCCAACCCGTCACTCAAGTGGGTCCCGATCCGACTAGTATCGACCTAGTACACTCCATCTCCCGACCTAAATTAAAACTGAGTCTATCGTTAAACGACCAGGCTTGGGGGCTGCATTAATCGTTTTGCCCCAAGCTACCAACCTAATTCCCTTTACTAAACAGGGCAACAGCATACCTTATGGACTCAAGAATCTATGGGCGAGCCACTTTGGGCCCCGATCCGGACCAGTGCATGAAATCCACGTGCCATCCATGCCGAGAAATCGGTTCATGTTCCCTTCGCACTCCTATAAATACCGCGTTTATTGCAGTGAGGGGGAACTTTTGGAAACTTCTACGCGCTAACTGTGAGCTCGGGAACTTCTAGCTTACTATCAAGTCTTTCGAGCCTCCATACTTAAACCAACAAGCAGACTAGGTGAAGGAATCGTAGCTAAAGCATATCGTAGTACATTAATACGTAGTATACGCCCGTATTTACTACATCAATAATGTACATAAATATTACACTATATGTGTATCATGATTGTAGTATGCCAATAAGAGTGTGAATTGTTGTTGAAAATTAGCCAATAGATGGGCAACAATCCAATTACTTCGGAATGATTTAGGGGTTAGTTAAACCATAAGTAACGAACATAGTTATGCAGGCTTACACTTCCTATAACGTTCGCATTCTAAACTAGTTCAACGATTATTGCAGTAAGTAGTTCACCCAATTAAAGCATACATAAATAGCAAGACGACACTAAAGAACACACATAGTTGATAACCCAATTCAGAGAATTCAACTCCTAAGTCAGGGGGGCATCACATGAAGGAAGTGATGATACCAAACACAATGAAGAACACGAAGGACTCATAAACAGATTACTAGTACTTAACTAATCTTTGAAGAGCTCCTTCTTTGAAGAACCGGCATGAGATCCCACGATCACTCGAATTGAGGCCCCCCCTCAATTGCAACAGATTTGCATCAATTCCATGTTACAACAACAAGGATGATGGTTGACTTGATGTATCATCTTTATCAACTTTCAGGAAAGATTATTGTCATTATTTATGATGGGAAATGTAATATTTTTGGGCAAAAGTATTATTTTTTTGATGAAAAATGTAATATGTAAGAATCGAAGAGTCATTTATGGCCCGTTTGGTTCACGGAATCAATTTGGAGGGAATATGAATGTTATTCCATAGGGAATGGAATAAGTAACGAATAGAATAGAATTTGTATTCTGTTGTTTGATTCGTTGAAGGAATAGACATTGAGAACTGTATTCCAATATTTGGTTGGTTAAGGAATAGGAATAGAATATATGTTTAAAAGACATAAATGTCCTTGTACAAAAAAATTTATTATTATTATTATTATGATATTATCATCATCATCATCATCATCATCATCATCATCATCATCATCATCATCATCATCATCATCATCATCATCATCATCATCATCATCATCATCATCATCATCATCATCATCATCATCATCATCATCATCATCATCATCATCATCATCATCATCATCATCATCATCAATCATCATCATCATCATCATCATCATCATCATCATCATCATCATCATCATCATCATCATCATCATCATCATCATCATCATCATCATCATCATCATCATCATCATCATCATCATCATCATCATCATCATCATCATCATCATCATCATCATCATCATCATCATCATCATCATCATCATCATCATCATCATCATCATCATCATCATCATCATCATCATCATCATCATCATCATCATCATCATCATCATCATCATCATCATCATCATCATCATCATCATCATCATCATCATCATCATCATCATCATCATATCATCATCATCATCATCATCATCATCATCATCATCATCAATCATCATCATCATCATCATCATCATCATCATCATCATCATCATCATCATCATCATCATCATCATCATCATCATCATCATCATCATCATCATCATCATCATCATCATCATCATCATCATCATCATCATCATCATCATCATCCATCATCATCATCATCATCATCATCATCATCATCATCATCATCATCATCATCAATCATCATCATCATCATCATCATCATCATCATCATCATCATCATCATCATCATATCATCATCATCATCATCATCATCATCATCATCATCATCATCATCATCATCATCATCATCATCATCATCATCATCATCATCATCATCATATCATCATCATCATCATCATCATCATCATCATCATCATCATCATCATCATCATCATCATCATCATCATCATCATCATCATCATCATCATCATCATCATCATCATCATCATCATCATCATCATCATCATCATCATCATCATCATCATCATCATCATCATCATCATCATCATCATCATCATCATCATCATCATCATCATCATCTCATCATCATCATCATCATCATCATCATCAT
Source organism: Ipomoea nil (assembly GCF_001879475.1). Taxonomy (NCBI): domain Eukaryota; kingdom Viridiplantae; phylum Streptophyta; class Magnoliopsida; order Solanales; family Convolvulaceae; genus Ipomoea; species Ipomoea nil. Next base: position 9,025,457 of record NW_017617471.1, read on the forward strand.
CATCATCATCATCATCATCATTCATCATCATCATCATCATCATCATCATCATCATCATCATCATTCATCATCATCATCATCATCATCATCATCATCATCATCATCATCATCATCATCATCATCATCATATCATCATCATCATCATCATCATCATCATCATCATCATCATCATCATCATCATCATCATCATCATCATCATCATCATCATCATCATCATCATCATCATCATCATCATTCATCATCATCATTATTTCAACTAGTAATTCATATATGATCATCATGAAGCCAACGTCCTGGTAATCAACATATCACCATTATTCCTTATCAATAATATTAAAATAATGATTTGTAAATTATGAAACAAAATAGTCATATAAATAACAAAATAGTCAATGAAAGTTACAATGTTCATAAAATATAACTATGAAGAAGAATGATTAATTGATAGCAAGGAATCTTCTGATCCACTGTAGTCTTCGATCAGGATCAAGATTGAGAGAAAAAAAAAGCTACTTTATTAGGATGATCAGTGAGCTTAAACGAAACAAGGTCCATTTCATCATTTGTCAAACCATCAACCTCTTTTAATGCACGTTCAAGCTTCTAAAACATATCCACATCACGATCATATTGAAGACCATCGGACAAATTTTTACCAAACCTCTGACATTGTATTACTTATTAGCTTCGCAGCATTAAGCGTTCAGAAATAGACTAATACCAGGGGTGGTAATAGCTATTACCTTATTTGAGGTAATAGGCTATTACTAGGAATATTATTCCTGGTAATAGGCTATTACTAGGAATATTATTCCTGGTAATATAAGTGTTTACCAAACAAAGTAATAGGCCTATTACTGAGAATGCTATGTCATTCCTAGCCTATTCCGTGAACCAAATGGGCCATTAATATGTAAAGTGTAATAATAAACATGGATAAATTGGTTAATTATTACTTATGAAGAAAAATGCAAATTTTATGAGAAAAACATAATACTAAAATGAGATAAATTGATTGATTGTTACTTATTCTAAAAAATGTAATATTTATTGAGTGTTCATAACTTCTTTTGATTTTTATCTCTTTATCTCTCCAAAATCATTTCTTATAAATTTGTGTCAACACTTCCAACAAAAAAATTCGAAGTGCTATTCTTGTGTTCTACTTTGCCGAAAGTAATATAACTTGAGTGCTCAACTATATTACTGTAATCCATTTTATTATAGGAAGCTGCCGCTACAATTATTCTAGCACTTTCGGAAGGTAGTGAATCAATTTTTAGAAAAGTATATATGTTACACGCAACTTGAATTTTTCCTTCATTTCGTTCTTTTGTTCATTGAGGATTATTTCATAAAAATTTGAATCCCGTTTATTATATATATATATATATATATATATATATATATATATATATATATATATAAAATTTATCGTCTTATTCATCCCTACAATTAGGGGTGACAACGTGACGGAGAATTGAAAATATTCCTCATTCCAGTCCCGGTTAGGAATTAGGTGTCCCGTTTTCTGTCAACTCCTAGTCAAAGTGTTAAATTAGTTAAATTTTTAATAATAAAACATTTAAAACCTAAGTGATAATTTCAAACATCAAAATTAGGAAAAATAGTAATTTATGCCCTTCTATAATATGCCAATTATCAATGTAACCCCTGAATTATTAATGATATAAATATTGCCCTTTAATTTTCAAAACGATACATATAGTGGCCTCCCATAGTGTAAATGTTGCCTCTACAAGAACAAGACTTTTTCTCAAAAATTTAAAAAAATAATAATAAATAAAACACAAATATTCTCAAAATTTAATTTAATAAAGTTGGAAATTTCTTGACTGAAGGCTCAAGGCTGAAGCAGTGAAACCCCGAGGAGGAGAGACTAGAGCGTAAAGGCTTCCCCGTCCCGCCCATCATCCAAATCCAAGACACTTGAAAACTTTTTCTTCTTCAGTTATTCTTCTTCTACTACGCTATTGACAAACTAAGGAGAGCATCGGCGATGGAGAAACAGAGTGGAGGTCGGAAAATATTTGGAGCACAGCTCAATGAAGACGACGCCTCACGTCTGGTCGGCGGCATAGTCGAAAAGGGTTTTTCGGACACTAGCACCCGTCCTGGTTTCTCCCTTGCTCCTCCTCGCCCCACTGTTCTACCCTTCCCTGCCGCTCGTCATCGCTCCCACGGTCCGGTAACCCCCTCCCCTCCCCTCTCTATTTTCTCCTTATACAACTGTCTCTCCATCCAATACTTCCAATTTCTGATAGGAATTTTTATCTCTCTGTCCTTATTGCTTTAATGATAAATTGAAGAACGTGTAAAGTCTAAATATCATGCGCTAAGAAAAATAAATATGGCAAATCCACTAATTCGAGTATATACTTATCTTCTTTAGCATTGGAAGCCGAAAATTCAAGGTTCTATTTATAATGGTGAAGAAGCGGAGAATGAAGCAGAAGAAGAGGAAGATGTCACAGGATTGAACAAAATTGGGGCTTTTGCCAACGCTGTGCCAAGGAAAGACAAGAAAGGCTTGGACTTTAGTAGGTGGCGAGAGATTGTGGATGGTGGAAACAATTCTAGGCTGCACAAGAAGGAAGATGGTTCGAAAGAGCAACAAAATTTCAAGGTACAATGTGAAAACGTGGGCAAGTTAAATAGTGGATCAATATCACAGGATGCAACTATGCATGACAAGGAGTCTGAAGTGCCAGAAGTAATCAAAGAACAAGAGCAAATCGTTTCAGATACGACCATTGATGTTGAAGAAGGTAATGTGGGTATGCCGTCCATTGGATTGAAGAAGTTGAGTGAAGATGTTCAAGTTGATAATGGAAGGCAATCGATGCAGACAGACCGTATAACTGATGGCTTTTTGTCCCAGAATGTGGGAAATGGACCAGCCGTGAATCTTGAGAGCCAAATTGATGCTGAAAATCGTGCACGATTAGCAGGAATGTCAGCTGATGAGATTGCAGAAGCACAGGCTGAGATTCTGGCAAAACTTAGTCCTGCTGGAATAGAAGCATTTAAAAAGCGTGGACTAAACAAGTTGAAAAGGAAAAACCATTCAAACTCAGGTTCACTTGCCATTGGTGAAAAGGATAGTTTTCAGAATGAGAAATCTCTGGCTGATTCCACTGTTTCTTCTGCTTCTAGCAATTCCAATGTGGCAAGCAATGCAAACCTGAAAGAAAAACATGGGGATTTAGATGGTAACATTCCAAATTCATTCCCAAAGGGTACTGGCTTATGGGATGGTTGGAGCAAAAGAGTTGAGAGGGTCAGAGAGTTAAGGTTTTCCATGGAGGGGGATATTATAGAAAATGATACTCATCTGGCAGCAACGACTGGTAAGACCAAGTTCCACACTTTTATGTGTATACAAATCAATAATTATTTGGTAATTCTGGTTGCTTCTTACATTTTTAGTCTTTTATTATTTTGTCGTTCTTGACATGCCTATTCTATACTTTGTTTCACTCAAAGTATTAAACTTCACGAGCTAATGATTTTAATATTCCCCGAGAAAGAATTGATTATACTGAATCAATTGTTTTTTTTTTAAAGTTCTTTTTTCATGGTGCTGTACTTTGGTGATAATTTTTAGGATTGCCTGAGCTACAGATCTCAGTTGCTGTTTCTGGAATTAAGTCTTAAATTTTGTGCATGCCTCTTTGAACTCTAGCCTAATTATGCTACATTATTTTAAGGTGATACTAACATGGTACATAATGTTTTCCCTTCACTTTAGCAGGTGCTATATCCTCTTCTAGTGATTATACTCTACATAATGTATCAGAGCGTGATTTTATTCGAACTGAAGGTGATCCTGGTGCTGCTGGTTACACCATTAAAGAAGCAGTGGCTCTCACAAGGAGTGTGGTTAGTAAAATCATTTTATTTGATATTGAATTTTCCATGTACTACATTTCTCTGTCTGTATGAACACTTGCCATCTAAAATTAATTAATTTTTTTTTTTTTTTGCAATGCAGATTTCTGGGCAACGGGCACTTGCATTACATCTTATTGCATCTGTTCTTAATAAAGCCATTTTTGGAATTTGTCAAAATCAATTTGCGTCTACTTTAAATTACACAGGAACAAATGACTCTATTGACTGGGAGGCTATTTGGGCTTTTGCACTTGGCCCTGAACCTGAACTTGCATTGGCACTGAGGTAAGTTTTGGATGCTACCTTGTTTCTTTTCATTTTCAATGTAAAAGCCTTTGACTTGGGACTATTAATGAATTGAGTAGAGTTGAGTTGAGCCAAACCTACCCTTTGAAGCTTGGCTTGATTAAGTTTAGGGTCTATACTTGACCTTGGCCTTAATTGTTTTGAGACTTTGATCACCAAAAGCAAATAGTTGACATCAAACTCAACTAAGCGCAACTTGTGATATTTTCTGTAACTAAAGGATGGCTCCTTTACGCTTGTAGGATTTGTCTTGATGACAACCACAATTCTGTAGTTCTGGCTTGTGCAAAAGTCATCCAGTGTGTGCTGACCTGTGAGATCAATGAGAGCTTCTTTGATATTGCAGAGGTACTGGAATAATTTTTTTTTTTTTTTTTTTTTTTTTTTTTTTTTTTTTTCACTTTCTGAACTAATATTGTGCTACAATGTTTTTAGTCTTATTATTATGTTATTCTGTTTTAGAGGATACCCTATTATTGGATGGATGCTCCTACAGCTCCCGTCTTTAGAAGTCGACCAGATATTGATGGTGGCTTTCTTCATGGTGGTTTTTGGAAGTACAATACTAAGCCTTCTAATATTCTTCCTCTTGCTGAAGATTCTCCTAACAACAAACCTGAAGATGAGCATACTATCCAAGATGACATTGTGGTTGCAGGACAAGATATAGCTGCTGGGTTGGTTAGAATGGGAATCATTCAAAGGTTCTGCTATCTGCTGGAGGTAGTATGCTTGATCTCATGAAGCTGGTCCTTTCTTTTCATAATAGCCTGAAGCACTACAATCATTTTTCTTGCATTGAGGGCTAACTACTAACATAGGCTAAGGTTCCCTTAGGGAGAATAGTTAAAGTGGTAGTGGTAAGATTTGAGTAGTTGGACGACTCTACTCACACGACTCCCACTGGGTCCTTATCCCTCTAGTTGAAATTGCTGTGACTAAAGCAGTTGACTGCTCTAACCATAATTCATCCAAAGGCCCTCTGGAGAGCAGTTCCTGTTCTCCCTAACTCACCCTAACACTGCACTTGTTTTCATGTCTTACATGCCAATGTATGTGATTCCAGATGGACCCTTCAGCAGCTTTGGAAGAATGCACATTGTCGATCCTGATTGCAATTGCAAGGCATTCGCCAACATGTGCAAATGCAGTTATGAAGTGCAAAAGCCTGGTGCAAATAATTGTCAACAGATTCTCTGCAATAGATCCAATGAAAATTACTACTTCCAAGATAAAAGCAGTTACTCTCTTAAAAGTAAGTATATGTTTTCCATAACAGTTTCATATAATATTATTGCTTCATTGTTGAAGTAACTTTTTGTGCTGACGTGGCAGTATTCTTATCAGTGTTCTTTACTGTATTGCAGATCTTGGCCCGAGTCAGTAAGAAGAACTGTGCAGAATTTGTTAACAATGGGATTTTCGAGAAGATGACATTGCACTTATACCTATATTCATCCTCTCTTGACCAGTGGTTAAAATCTGGAAGAGAGGCTTGTAAGCTTTCATCGGCTCTTCTGGTTGAGCAATTACGTTTTTGGGAGGTCTGCATTCACTATGGGTATTCTGTATCTCACTTTTCCAACCTATTTCCTGCCTTGTGTATTTGGTTGACCTTCCCTGCCTTTGAGAAGCTTATTGAGAAAAATGTAGTCAAAGAGTATGCTATGATATCGAAGGAAGCATTCCTTGTTTTGAGGGCTTTGAGTAAAAGGCTTCCTAATTTTTATTCAAATGTGCATCAAATGAAGGCTACTACTGAAGACACAGAGAGTTGGTCTTGGAGTAGTGTTGGCCCTTTGATCGACTCTGCCCTAGAGTGGACAATTATAAATAATATTCCACATATATGCAGATTACTTGAATGTGAAAATGAACACAAAGAATATTCTGTAACTCAGGAATCAGAAATTAATTCCCTTTTGTGGCTCATTTCATCGGCTATGCATATGTTTTCTGGGATCCTTGAAGCTGTCATCCCTGAGGATAACATAAACCTTTGTAATGGGCGTTTGCCATGGCTGCCTGAATTTGTTCCTAAGATTGGACTTAAAGTTATTAAGAATGGATTTTTTAGCTTTTCAGGAGTTAGTGGTAATAAGCTTGATGGTCAAGCTGGCACTGGCTCCCTCCTAGAGTCTTTGTGCCTTCTGAGACTTAAATGTGGAGTTGAAACATCTATTGCTTCCACTTGTTGTCTTCAAGGAGTGATCCAAGTGGTTGTGGCTGTTAATAAATTGATCTCACTAGCTAACTGCAAGACTCACGATGCATCATCAATTTATCAAACCATATCACGAGAGGATAAAATTCTCAGTGATGGGATACTGCAGTCTTGTCTGCCTGATTTAGGGGATCTGATCACAAGTTTGGCCGAGTTAATTGATCCAAAGTGGCAACCTATGCAATCAATTGAGACATTTGGTAGAGGTGGCCCTGCTCCTGGAATTGGTGTTGGCTGGGGTGCATCTGGTGGAGGGTTTTGGTCCAAGATTACTTTATCAGCTGAGGTAGATGGAATACTGCTTGTCTACCTTCTTGATACACTTCAGATAATCTCTTCGGAAAACCAATTTACCCTCAAAGAGATGAGCTCTGTGATACGGAGGATAAATTCTGCCCTGGCAGTGTGTTTGGTTTTAGGGCCCAAAGGTCAATCTACAATAGATAAGCTCTTTGGTATCTTGTTCCAAGCTCCTGTTCTAAAGTCTCTTGATTTTATTATTCGTCAATCAATTGATCTTAAAAAGTGGCTTAAGCCTTTTGAATGGGAATACAAAGAAGAGGACTATCTGTTGTTCAGTAATGCTTTAATCTCTCACTCCAGAAACAGATGGTTGGGCAGAAAACAGAAACGTATTTCTTCGGATGGAGATCAAGCACACAATAAGTCTGAGAAAGGCAGAATTTCCTTGGGAACCATTCACGAGGAAACAGCCGTATCAAGTCTTACAACCCAGGATCCAACCTCTTTGGTAGTTGAGTGGGCCCATCAGAGGTTGCCTCTTCCCTTGCATTGGTTCCTCAGTCCACTGTCAACTGTTCATTGCAGCAAAAATAAATTTCCATCTATCGCGTCTAACACCATGACCTCCAATCAGGAGCATACGGGCTTTCTTGATGTTCTGAAGGGTGGACTTTTCTTTACTTTTGGTATCGAAGCAGCATCCACATTGCTTGCTGCTGGCTCCCCTTCGCCAGTACTGAATGTGCCAGTTGTTTGGAAATTGCATGCTTTGTCAGTTGTATTACTAACTGGAATGAATGTTCTCGAGGAGGGGAATTGTAGGATTGTCTATGAAAATTTACAAAATATATACGGGCAACTTCTTGATGTAGGAGGAAGCACTGACGTGAAGTCCCTGAATTTTCAAACAGAGATACACGATGGCTACTCTACTTTCGTTGAAACTCTGGTGGAGCAATTTGCTGCTGTTTCCTATGGTGATTTTTTATTTGGGCGCCAAGTTGCATGCTACTTGCATCGATCTGTTGAAGCTCCTGTGCGGCTTGCTACTTGGAATGCACTGTCTACTGCTTTTGCTCTCGAGCTTCTGCCTCCTTTGGAGAAATGCATTTCTACAGCTGATGGCTATCTTGAACCTGTTGAGGTATTCCTTCCAACCTAACTTTTATTGCTTGTGTAGCCAATAACTTTGCCAGATGGTCATGTATTGGTAAATGTGATATAAAACGACTTCCCCAGTCACATTGATCAACTTTTGCGTATCTAAAATCCTTTTTAAACTAATGTTGATATATATATATATATATATATATATATATATATATATATATATATATACATATATTCCATTGTTACTAGAAATGAAAAAGCTTTTTGTTTCGGTATTATAGTATAAAAGCTATTCCCAAATACTTGGGAATAGCTAATACCAGGGGGTCCCCTAGGAATGGCTATTCCCCCTGCAAAGGGAATAGCTTATTCCCGGGAATGCTATTCCCAGGAATAAAAGGACAAGACAAACAATGGAATAGGTCTATGGTATTCCATCCCTGACCTATTCCATGAACCAAACACGTTGTTAGAGTAACCGGATAACTTAGGTAGTTGGTTTCCATGCAGGATGACGAGAGGATCTTGGAGGCTTATGTTAAGTCATGGGTGTCTGGTGCTCTGGACAAGGCATCGACTCGACTCTCTGCCTCATTCACGCTTGCCTTGCACCACCTTTCAACTTTCATTTTCAAAACGTGTTCCGGTGACATGCTGCCATTACGAAATAAGCTCGTCAGATCCCTCCTCCGAGACTGCTCTCGTAAACAGCACCATGAGGTATGCACATTAATCAACCACTAACGTATAGTATGAATGAATTATCAAATTGTGCATTAGTTTGCGATCCTTTCTACATCCCTGCAATTTCAGTTCTATAAACGAGTGCATCTTGCAATTTCAAAAACTTTTGGTATAAATGGTGTGAGGGGTTAAAGTAGTGTGTTTGATGGCAGGGCATGATGATTAGTTTAATCCTATACGAGAAAGCAGATGCCTATATGTCTCAACAGAACTGCGAAACTGAAAATAGATTACAGAAGTTGAGAGAGGGTTGTGAAGGAAACTCATCAGTGTTGAAAGTGGTGGAGAAGTTGGGTTCTGAAATCTCACTGAAACAGCATGGAGGAAGCTAACAACAAAACAAATCTCTGTATTTTTGGATATGCTTGTAGAATTTTTATGTGTACATTTTCCGCTATAAAACTTTCAGACTTTGGCTGATCAACAGTGAAGAGCCAAGTTTTACGTGTTGGAGAATCAACAATCATATGTTGATAAATCTTGTATTCTACTCGGTAGAAGTAGAAAGAGGTAGAAAGAGGCGGAGTAACAACTGGTAACTTGTTATTAGTACCAATGACCCAGTGTACAAAATTTTTGACAACTTTGAAATTCATAATGTGATTTATCTCTTCTACTAAAGTTTCAAAGTATGAGTAACGAGGCTCTAGAAATTGAGGTGAAATATTTTTAACAAAGACATTAGTCTTGTTTGGTAACATAGTTAGCTTATCAATAAATTTTGACTTGGTTAACAACTAATATGAGTGTTTGATTAATTAACATTTTATAATACTTTTTTTGTCTCATTTTATCAGTCATACTTACTTTTATTGGTCAAATAAAATTTCTATTCTTTGTTTATTATTATTTTTTTTAGTATTTTACTTATTTTTATTTATTTATTTTTTTGTGTTTAATAGTATTTTTAGTGTAGTTTTTAAATATATAAATTTTGTATATTAATACTAAACTTAATATTATGAAAATTTTAATTGAAAATAACTCTAGTCAAGCCTCGCGGACGGAGTAACTTACTCATAATAGCTTTTTGATAAGTTTTTTGAAAAAATCATTTTGCATGTAATTAGTTATCAGAGTATTATTACCAGGACTATGTGGTCCAATGGTACCCGGGTTGGACTTCCATTAGGAAGGTTGTGAGTTCAAGCCTCAGTGAAGGCGTTATTAGCTCTTTGTGTTTCAGTAGGTTGAGAAAGTATATGAACAGATACTACAATCTAATAGAGCTAGTAGCATTCAAAGAGTTATTTACTAAACTCAAACTCATTAATTTAATTAGCTAACCACTATCAACTAAGAGTTATTTACCAAACACCTTTTAAAAGGCAAGAATTATGAATTCGATTTTTATATTTTCATTTTTTCAATTTAAATAATTTGATTTATCACTTCTATTAAAAAGTTATCAAATTTTTTAAAAAAACTATAAAAAAAAAATCAAAATACAATTATTACAATCACAATATGGTGCCAGCGTGCCATTGCTGTGGAATTTTCCAAACAATGAAATAATCAAGAGAGTCACTGGATAGCATTTAGTACACGTAGAAGCAACCCAAGCTACATCAAAATCTATGGCTAACGTTTGATGAACAAATCATTCTCAATTCCCCCATAAATATCAAGCATCCCTTCTTCCCAATTCTTGAGGAACTTTCAGAATTGAAGCGAAATCATGGCGTCCACAACCAAATCTTTGCTCTCCTCGACTTTCTTGGGTGGAACCCAGATCTTCACTTCACTCCCAACCCCCAAAACCACCACCAAACACCTCCCTTTCCACTCCAGGAGGAGATTTTTAGCCCCACAATCTCTCACCAAGAATTCGAATCCAGATAGCTTCAAGGGTCTTTCTTCAAAGGCCACTCTTGCTGCTCTTTTGTTCTCTTCTATCGCTCCACAAGCAATTGCGCTTGATAACGCTACCCCTGCTGCTCCGCCCACTGAAATTCAAGCGGAAGCTCCCCAGCCCACCGCCTCTAATGCCTCGCCGTTTTCCCAAAATGTTGTCTTGAATGCCCCCAAGCCCCAGGCCCAGCCCGCTTCGGACCTCCCCGAGGGCTCTCAGTGGCGGTACAGTGAGTTCTTGAATGCGGTGAAGAAGGGGAAGGTGGAGAGGGTTCGGTTCAGCAAAGATGGGAGTGCCCTCCAGCTCACCGCCGTGGACGGGCGGAGGGCCACGGTTATTGTGCCCAACGACCCGGATTTGATTGACATCCTGGCGATGAATGGCGTTGATATATCGGTTTCCGAGGGTGAAGGCGGCAATGGTCTGTTCAGTTTTATTGGGAATCTGCTTTTCCCTTTCCTTGCTTTCGCCGGGCTTTTCTTTCTTTTCCGGCGAGCTCAGGGAGGACCCGGCGGTCCGGGAGGGCTTGGTGGGCCGATGGATTTTGGCCGGTCCAAGTCCAAGTTCCAGGAGGTGCCAGAGACTGGGGTTACATTTGCTGATGTTGCTGGGGCTGATCAAGCCAAACTGGAATTACAAGAAGTGGTAGATTTCTTGAAAAACCCTGATAAATATACTGCCCTGGGTGCAAAAATCCCAAAAGGGTGTCTTTTGGTTGGGCCACCTGGAACTGGGAAAACCCTTTTGGCTAGAGCAGTGGCTGGTGAGGCTGGGGTTCCATTCTTTTCTTGTGCAGCTTCAGAGTTTGTGGAGCTGTTTGTGGGTGTGGGGGCTTCCAGAGTGAGGGATTTGTTTGAGAAAGCCAAGTCAAAAGCCCCCTGCATTGTGTTTATTGATGAAATTGATGCAGTGGGGAGGCAGAGAGGAGCAGGGCTTGGAGGTGGAAATGATGAAAGAGAGCAGACTATTAATCAGCTCTTGACTGAAATGGATGGGTTCTCTGGCAATTCAGGGGTCATAGTTTTGGCAGCAACTAACCGGCCTGATGTTCTTGATTCTGCATTGCTGAGGCCCGGTAGGTTCGATAGGCAGGTCACGGTTGACAGACCCGATGTTGCTGGTAGAGTGAGGATCCTTCAGGTTAGTGAACTCATCTTATGGTCAATGGTTATCGCCTTATATGTTACTCCTTATTGTGCATTTTCAATTTCATCAAATTAATCATGTTGTTTAGCTTGTAGCAATAGAAGTGTAGGTTATCTTTGTTGAAACGTAAGTAACGTAACTAAGTAGGAAGTAATAGAGTCAATGGGAGGTTGTGGGTTTGAGCCTCAGTGGGGGCGGTATTAACTCTTTGGGCTTCAGTGGGTTGAGAAAGTAGTTAGAACAGATATTGCATTGTAACAGAGTTACATCAGTAGGTTGAGAAAGTAGTTAGAACAGATACTGCATTGTAACAGAGTCAGTGGGAGGTTGTGGGTTTGAGCCTTGGTGGGGGCGGTATTAACTCTTTGGGCTTCAGTAGGTTGAGAAAGTAGTTAGAACAGATACTGCATTGTAACAGAGTCAGTAGTACTCAGAAAAGTAGGAAGTAAACCTACACTTGCCTATGTGGGCATGAATTGGGGCATTGTTCTTTGCAACTATGATCTATAGCTGTACAGTCTTAGATTTTGATGAAGCTCGTAGATTAGCTTTATCTTGGAACTTGAGTAATTGAATCCCTCGCTCCCTCAATTGACAACATTGATAGATTGGTTGATTTTTGTAAAGTTCCATGAGATCGCAGAAGGGAAATTCAGGTTATAGTATATAGTCAGAAAACATCTGCAATGATATAGTTATTTCCTTTTATTACATTCGAACCTTTTGCGTGCCAGGTGCATTCGAGAGGAAAGGCTCTTGCGAAGGATGTGGACTTTGACAAAATTGCCCGGAGAACACCGGGTTTTACTGGTGCTGATTTGCAAAACTTGATGAATGAAGCAGCCATCCTTGCAGCTAGGCGTGACCTTAAGGAAATAAGCAAAGACGAGATCTCTGATGCGTTAGAAAGAATAATCGCTGGCCCAGAGAAGAAAAATGCCGTTGTGTCCGATGAGAAGAAAAAGTTGGTTGCTTACCATGGTATGAAAACACATTGTGCAGCGTTTCTCAGTCCCGTCTTTCATATGTTTCACGCATAGTAATCCCGTAAATGTGTTTGTTTTGATAACAGAGGCTGGGCATGCTTTAGTCGGAGCACTTATGCCCGAGTACGATCCCGTTGCCAAGATCTCCATCATTCCCCGTGGCCAAGCTGGTGGTCTTACCTTCTTTGCTCCAAGTGAAGAAAGACTTGAGTCGGGGCTATACAGTAGAAGTTACTTGGAGAATCAGATGGCTGTTGCCTTAGGTGGAAGGTCAGTTAAACCATCTTTGTGCTACTTCATAAGAATTTCCTTCTTTCATCATTCATGATCTGCTAAACAAGAAGAAATTAAACCTCTTCGGCTCTTCCTAACCTTCCTTTCGTTTGCAGGGTTGCTGAAGAGGTTATCTTTGGAGAAGACAACGTAACAACCGGTGCCTCAAATGACTTCATGCAAGTTTCGCGGGTGGCAAGACAAATGGTCGAGAGGTTTGGCTTCAGTAAGAAGATCGGACAAATAGCCATCGGTGGACCTGGAGGAAACCCGTTCTTAGGTCAACAGGTAAAAAACCTTCCGTTACATCTTTCCTTTAGGTCAGCGAGGGGATCAGTCACTGTGTCCGACAGTGGAAACCCTGAGTTACACCCAAAAAACACTGCTGGAAATTATGGAATTTTCGACCACTTGAAAGTGATCTTAAATCAAGTCGAAAGAAATCCTTGTTCCGACCACTTTTGGTATTCGAAAAAACCTTTATTGCTATTTCCGATCACTTTTTGCTTACGACTTGATTTAAGATCAATTTAAGGTGGTCGAAAATTTAGTAATTTCCAGTAGTGAAATAAAAAAAAAAAACGAGTTGTAGTAAGCGCCATCTAACGTTAACGTTGTTTACTTCAGATGTCAACCCAGAAAGACTACTCGATGGCAACCGCTGATGTGGTTGACGCGGAGGTGAGAGAGCTGGTGGAAAGGGCATACTCGAGGGCAACGCAGATCATTACAACTCATATCGACATCCTACACAAGCTTGCTCAACTGCTAATCGAAAAGGAAACCGTTGATGGTGAAGAGTTCATGAGCCTCTTCATAGATGGAAAGGCTGAGCTATTTGTTGCTTAATCTAGCATTTGAATCTCAATGATGGTGTATGTACAAAGATTTTTGCTTAGCAGATGGTGATGTATAAGCCAATACAATATATAAATGTAAACATTAAAAATTGACAAATTGGGAATCAGAAATTGACATGAGCATTTTACAAGAGACCACAAAAACCAGATGTACATGCATTTGATAACATGAAGCCTTCATAATTCCCAGCATAAGCATGGGTGTAGAGCACATTTAACAGAAGAGAAAACTTGAAACCTCTGAATTGTTTTACCATTCAGTCTTTCATTCCCAGGGTATATAAAATTTCAGGAAGCTAAAGTAGAATCATGGCCAGCGCAGCATGCCAAACAGAAACCGTGCAAGCAAGCAAATGAAAAGGAGTGTTTCAACAGCAGAAAACACCACAACAGTAACAGGTTGTGTGATGATATGTAATCGTCCACACAGTAGCAGAAAATCTGTGTGGGATATGTCATGGTCTACACAAACGGTAGTCGGTTCAAAGACATTAAGTTCTATCGAACAGTCAGTAGAGTATGTGATTAAAGGAATATACGAAAGTGTATTCTCTCTATTTCAGTGTCACTGTACAGAAGATGAAAAAGCCTATATATACAAGCTAAGGAAAGGCTAAAGCCATTAGTTTCAAAATTCAAACCCCAAGGTTGAGAGTGATTCTCTCAACCACAACCCAACTTCTCTAACACTCCCCTCCAAGCTGAAGCATAAATATCAAACATGCCTAGCTTGTTACATATATACGACATCCGACTCCCGCTCAGCCCTTTCGTGAATATGTCAGCTAATTGATCACCACTACGAACATGCTTAGCAGATATCAGCTCTTGTTGCACTTTCTCTCGTATAAAGTGACAATCCACTTCAATGTGTTTCGTCCGCTCGTGAAAAACTGGATTATTCGTAATGTGAATGGCCGCACGATTGTCACACCACAGCTTCACAGGAAGTTTTACTTCTACACCCATCTCTTTTAGAATGTTATGCACCCAACTATCTCACTGGTCACATGAGCCATAGCTCTATACTCGGACTCTGCACTTGACCGCGCCACAACACTTTGCTTCTTATTCTTCCACGAAACTAAATTGCCTCCCAAAAACACACAATATCCTGTCATTGACTTCCTGTCACTAGGCGAGACAGCCCAATCCGCATCGGAGAACGCCTCAACACCTGTATGTCCATAATCAGCATAAAGGACCCCCTTCCCACGTGCACTCTTTAGATATCTCACAATACGAACAGCTGCTTCCCAATGAGTTCGTGTAGGTGAGCTCATGAACTGACTCACCACACTCACCGGAAATGCAATATCCGGACGAGTAATTGTGAGGTAGTTTAGCTTCCCTACCAGTCTCCTATACCTTTCTAGATCCTCAAACACCTCCCCCTCATCTGGTACAAGCTTGACCCCTTGTCCATCGGCGTATCACACGGTTTCGACCCAAGCAGTCCAGTATTACCAAGAAGGTCCATCACATATTTTCTCTGTGAGAGAAATATGCCCTTCTTTGAGCGAGCAACCTCAATACCCAGAAAGTATTTTAGTATTTCCAAGTCTTTAGTATGAAACTCAGCTCCAAGGAAGGACTTAAGAGCACTAATCCCGTTTGCATCACTACCTGTGATCACAATGTCATCCACGTACACTATCAATAAAACACACTCACGGTTAGTACATTTATAAAAGACAGTATGATCATAAGCACTCCTCTGCATTCCAAATTTCATAATCGCACTGCTAAACCTCCCGAACCACGCACGCGGGGACTGCCTCAGACCGTACAAAGATTTCTTTAACTTGCACACCTTCCCAGACTCCCCCTGAGCTACAAACCCTGGTGGTTGCTCCATATAAACTTCTTCAAGTAAATCACCATGCAAAAATGCATTTTTGACATCTAATTGATATAACGGCCAGTGATTAGTAGCAGCCAAAGATATAAAAACACGTACCGAAGCCAACTTAGCCACCGGGGAGAAAGTCTCGGTATAATCTATACCATACGTCTGCGCATACCCCTTAGCCACCAAGCGCGCTTTGAGTCTAGCAACAGAACCATCAGGGTTCATCTTCACTACATAAACCCATTTACACCCAATAGCTACCTTACCGAATGGAAGATCCACCAAATCCCAGGTTTGGTTCTCTTCAAGAGCAGCCATCTCTTCCCCCATAGCCTGTCTCCAACCATCATGACCCATAGCTTGTTTCAAAGATGTTGGCACTTTAACTGACTCTAACTGAGATATAAAGACACGTGAAGAGGGGGATAAATGGACATATGACACAACTGAAGAAATGGGATGAACACAACGACGCGTACCTTTACGAACAACAATTGGAAGATCGGAATCTGTTGACGACGACGCTGGCGAGGAAGAATTGGTTGATGGACCTAACAACGCTTGAACTTCTCTTGACCGCCGGTGATAAACCTGTGTAACAGGAGGCCTTGTCTCCCCCCAACCCACGGAAGGAACAGTAACAGTATATGTAAGGAAATCGTCCGACACTGAATTACAATCAGATGAGGTGAGAGGTTCTTTAAACACAACATCCTCAAAGAACGACACACCAGCAGACACTAAGTACCTTTGTAAGTCAGGAGAATAATACCGATACCCTTTCTGAGTGCTAGAATACCCCAAGAATATGCACTTCAAGGACTTAAGATCAAGTTTCTCCCTGTGAGGACGAATATCCTAAACAAAACACGTGCACCCAAACACCCTGGGTGGAAGGGAAAATAACAGAGTGGACGGATAGACAAGGTGACACGGAACCTGGCCTTGGAGTACTGTCGAGGGTAATCGATTAATCAAGAACGAAGCTGTATGGACAGCATCCGGCCAGAACCCTTTGGGAACTTTCATTTGAAATAACAAGGCCCGGGCAACCTCCAACAGATGGCGATTTTTACGTTCTGCCACACCATTCTGTTGAGGAGTGCCCACACAAGAGGACTGATGTATTATTCCATTTTGGCTCATTATTCGGAAAAGGTACGGGAAAAATATTCGGTCCCATTATCACTACGCAAAACTTGAATCATTTTATTGAACTGAGTCTTAACCATAGAACAGAATTTATAAAAGACTTCAAACAATTCATCCCTAGATTTCATGAGATATAACCAAGTGTGTATCGAGAAATCGTCCACAAAGATTACAAAGTATTTGAACCCGGACTTAGATGGAACCCGACACGGTCCCCATACATCTGAATGAACCAACTGAAATAAAGACTCTACCTTTTTATTGACTCTAGGCGGATATGGTACCCGACATTGCTTTGCAAACTCACAAGATTCACATTGCAAAACAGACAAAGACTCTAAGTTCAAACATAGCTTCTTTAAAATAGATAAAGGCGGGTGACCATACCGACAATGTAATTTGGAAGGAGACGTACTACCCAACAGACTAATAGGAGCCCTTTCAGGACTAGGAAGGAACTGTTCCAGCACATATAGCCCACCAGCTTCCTTTCCTCTACCAATAATCGCCTTCGTCAAAAGATCCTGAAACAAGCAATAACCAGGAAAGGACACAACATAACAGTTTAAACTTCGAGTGATTTGACTTATCGACAGTAAATTGAACGGAAATTTCGGAAGATATAACACACGAGAGAGAGGTAACGACGTGGTTACACTGGTACTACCTCTACCCGAAACTGAAGCGGATGAACCATCCGCTAGGGTAACTGTAGTACCAGGCGGAAAGGAAGAATATTCAGAAAAGACGTTTAGATTACCTAACATATGATCACTGGCTCCAGAATCAATAACCCACTGTCGGGATGAGGACGAGACACAAGCAGTAGGATTACCTGTTTGGACGAACGTGGCTGAGGAGGACGGTAATGTTTCCTGACTGTTTAGAGGCTGTGAGGCGGACACTTTCAACTGTTTAAACATAGCCAACTCTTCATCTGTCATTACAACCACATTACCCTCTGGTTTAGAGACATAATTGGCAAAGCTTTGTGGTCGGAGAGGTTTTGGACATTGGTTGCGTAGATGACCGGGCTCTTCACAATTATAACAAACCCTTGGATCCCCTCGACCTCGTCCTCTACCAAAGCCACCACGTCCTGGGAATCGATCCCCGCGATTACCAGAACCTACACCTCCATTATCCCCTTGCGCTACTAAAACACTCTTCTCCGAGACTCCACTACCTGTACTCGAGGCATTCTGGACCATAGTGAAAACTTGGTCTATTGATTCTAACTCTTTATGCCCTAACAATTGAGACTTCACAACATCATATTCTTTATCTAACCCTGAAATCCAACTAAACACATGCAACTGATCACGTTGCAGTTTTACCGTCTCCAAATCCGTGACTGGCATAGCAGTACACAACGCCTCACTCACACTTTTAAAATCATAAAAATAATCTCGGATGTCTCGTCCATTTTGGGAGGGACGATGAACATCTTGAGACAATTGATACAATTTTCTCAGGTTGTTTGTCCCACTAAACCATTTATTCACCAATTCCCAAACCTCCTTGATAGTTTTACAGTGTTGCATAGACAGAACGATTTTCCTATCAATACAATTTATTATGCGGGATAATAAAGCTTTATCATCCCGGTTCCACTCTTGAGCCTCAGTTTGCTCTGTTGGACATGTCCCAGTCAAGTGTTTATCTTTACCCATACCCCCAAAATTAATTTCAACCAAAAATCTCCACTCTCCAAAATTAGACCCATCTGATGCAAGCACTACATCAACTAATTTGGTTGGGGTAGATATAATATTACACGTAATATTTCTTGCGTCCGCCATAAAGAAAAATAAAAGAACCTGGGAAAGCCAACCGTCCGTACTCTGACACAAGCTTGAAGAACACTCCAACCACCCTTCAACAACACACCTCACGCACTGCACAGTCGGACTGGGCTCCTCACTGCGACCACGCCGGTGTAATTGGCGTCGGAAAAAATCGCTGGAAAATTCCTCACGCGCCGGCGCGTGGATCGGCGATCAACTGTGGCGGTGGCGCGTGGCGGCGCATGGCAGCTCCGGTGGCGTCGCGATTTCACGGCGAAGAGTCGCCGTCATCCTCCGGTCGCAACCCACCCCTCACATCTCTGATACCATGTGATTAAAGGAATATACGAAAGTGTATTCTCTCTATTTCAGTGTCACTGTACAGAAGATGAAAAAGCCTATATATACAAGCTAAGGAAAGGCTAAAGCCATTAGTTTCAAAATTCAAACCCCAAGGTAGAGAGTGATTCTCTCAACCACAACCCAACTTCTCTAACAGAGTAAATATATTTTTCACAAGGCAAGGTTCAAAGGGTAACACATATATACCTATGCTATGCAGGGATCGACAGTTGAGCACATTCGTGTCATTTTTTCACGTCTCGAAAAATTAATTTTCGTTCATGTGGGAGATTGTTGAAATTTGTAGCATAAAATGACATAGAAAGTGGCTATTTTGTGGTAAAAATATATGTGGGGTCCACTTTCAATTTGGGTTGGGTCAAAGTAGATTTGGGTTCTTCGTAGTAAGATGAAGAGATTGATATATTGTACACCCAAAACGGATAATGGGTGAATGAGAAATTGATTTTCAAAATTGATTTTCAAAGTAACCTATTTGAGTTGGAAAATGAAGGTGGAAAGACTTTGTAAAAGTTCGTCCCATATTGGTTTGGGAAGTGGATTTGCATCACTATATATACAAAAGCATTTTAGAGGTATATATGTTGAATTGTATATTATTGAAGCTCTGATCTCTTTTGTGCGTAGGGGGTGCAAATCAAATCGCTAAGTTATGCCAAATTTTCGTATATTTTTTTCCAACTCAGAGCCACTTTCCGAGAGGTGAGAGGTAAAACTTTGTTTACCATTCGGACCATTAACTACTTAGTGGTGTTGACTATTCGGGATTTGATAATCCATGAAATGACCCATAATTGTGCTTTATTTGTGCTTAATTTTTGTTTGAATAATGCTAGGTAATTGTGGTGGAATGAGGTTTTGTTGATGTGTTTGTGGTTGTAGAAAGGAAAGATTGGACCTGCTAGGCATGCATGAGCTAGAAGAGAGGACAATTCGAGAAGATATCAAGGCAAAATAGTCCAAAACGAAGGGTCAAAAGTATCGCACGGAACAACGGAGCAAAGACGGCGTCCAAAGTACATTCGGGAGGGTGTCACCATGGAGTTCACGACACGCTTGCCAGCTTTCAGATGTTAAGGCGCCATGCGGATGGTCACGCCGTGACCACCAACGTGACTTGCTAGCCACATCGTAGGTCCTAGGTGTCACACTGATGGTCACGCCATGACCACCAACGTGACGCCCTGGGACCTGAGAGTTGCTCCGGAGGGTCATGATGACCTTCACAATTTTAATTTATTTTTTAAAGAATTAACGGTCATAACAGATGTGTTAAGCTCCATATTAAAGTTGTTGTAACGGGGGGGGGGGGGGGGGGGGGGGGGGAGACTTACATATATAAATTTATTTTAGATGTTAATGGCATTATTAGTGCTATTAACTCCTCATTTTCCTATAAATACTTGGTGTAGGGTAGAATTGTTTTAGCTGTTGGATTTTGAACTCTCAAAATCTCTGTTTTCTCTCTTCCTCTCTCAACTATTTTCTTACAAAGAAAATTCTGCCAAACACTTCTGTAATCTATACGGAGTGCTTGCCTGTTGTTCTAGTTCGTCGGACCTTTTGTTTAGGTGCTCAAACTTAAGGTCGTGAACCATTTTATTCTGAGAGACTGACGCTACAATGCTCTCAGGAAATAGTGAATTAGTTTTAAGAAAGTGTAATGTGTGTTACACATAACTTGGATATTTCCTTCTTTTGTTGGGTTTAAACTACAGATTTGAAAACCTTCTTTCGTCTTTATATATATTTTTATTTTTATTTTATATATATAAATATTTCTTGGTTTCAAATTCCTTATTATTTTGGTTTCGTACTAAAGTTTTTGTTGAAATTAATTTTCTAAATTAAATTTTGTATTGGAATTAATTTTCTAAATTAAATTTTGTGTATCGACTTATTTATCACCAACAATTATGGTATATTATATTCTTTGACAATTCTTTAATCTCTTGGAAGTCTTAGTAGTGGCCTACTGCCTCTAAGTCCTCATTTGAAGCTGAACGTAACACAGGGCTTTGGTGGTGGTTGTGTGTGAAATCCTGTGGATATGGTTCATGCTAAGTGACTTTGGATTGGCTCCATCCAAACCTGGCCTGCAACGCTTCTTAGCTTTGTGATAACAAATCCACAATAGCTATTGCGTAGGTGTATAGGCCATGTTTGGTAAAATGGTTGTTAGCTGATAGCTGTTAGCTGATTGTGTTAATGAGAGGATATAAATAGTTGATAACATTAGCTGATTGTAGAAAAGTGTTTGGTAAATTAGCTGTTAGCTGATAGCTGTTTGGTATAATTTTTTTTTCTCAAAAAGCTAATTGAAAAAGTTGCTTGGAGTAGCTTTTTAAATTTTAGCATTTTGGAGTTGCAAAAAGCTAATTAATCAAACATTTATATTAATATTTTAACTAAATCAAACAATTAATAGTGGTCAAATAAGTCAAAATTGGCCTATAGGCAAACTTTTTACCAAACAGGGCCATAGTAAGTTTGCTAGCTAAGTACATAATTTTGTAGTTTATTTTTTATTTTGTTATTTTATTGTATTGTGATGTGATATTGGGCCCTACTTTTAAAAATAGATTTAGGCTGTATTTGGTAAATGACTGTTAGCTGATAGTTGTTAGTTGTTAATTGATTGTGCTAATTAGAGGGTATAACTAGTTGATACCATTAGCCGTTGTAGAAAAGTGTTTGGTAAATTAGCTCTTAGCTGATGGCTGTTTGATATTATTTTTTTCTCAAAAAACTAATTAAAAAAGTTGCTTGGAGTAACTTTGTGAATTTTAGCATTTTGAAGTTGTAAAAAGCTAATTAACCAAGCATTGATATTTTAACTAAATCAAACAATTAATAGTGGTCAAATAAGTCAAAATTGACCTATAGGCCAATGTTTTACCAAAAGGGCCTTAATTTACCGGGATGTAGTCTAAATAGTATATGAATTGTAACCCATTCTTAAAAATGAGAGAGATTTACAGGGATAAGGATACTTAAAAGTCCAAGCTAGCTATAAAGTTCATGCTACAACTGTTACCAGCTCAGCCTGTTTGTTAATGGCGGTTAAGTTGGTATGACGAGTTTGTTGGAGTGCTTTACTGCAATTCTAATTAGCTATACGAGCAACTGACAAATAACTAACAAGGAATCAACCAAGGTATCATTACACACACACAAGAACAAAAAAAAAAGTGTAACTCAATTCGGATATAGAGATCTTGAGATTAATTTTCAACATTTTCTTTTGTACATAAGAAAAATTCAAGAATACAAGATGTCACTAGCTCTACGTACAGAATTCATAAAGGAAAGCTCTTAATTTTTCTCAGTTTTTTTCTTCGTGACTTCATTGACGTGTCTATTGATGATGAGTTGACAAAGCAAATTAAAGTTTGAATGGTAAGTAACAATATCAAATCAAGACAAACAAATTTGAAAATTTACGTATAATAATGTAATTGAATCATATATCTTCTTCTTCTTCTTCTCCTTCCTCAATTCAATATCAGATGTCATTGTGTGAATACATTGAGCAAAGAAACCTTAGCATTCATCAAACTTCTAAACACTTTCTCACCGCCACTTTCAATCCCACCAATGCAATCCTCCATTTCATGCATTTTCTTGGCCACCATTTTCACATCTTCTTCCTCTCCTTTTCTTCTCACTCCCCAAAGCGCCGCCATTTCTTTAAACTCTTCAATCCCCTCCTCCATGTTCGCTTTCTTCGCCGGCCCCACCATCCACCGCCGGGACGACGATTTCGTGAACGATACCGAAAGGCCGTTGAACAGAGCCGTGGAGACCAGCACGGTGACCTTCACGGCGTCCTTCATGACCCCGACCACCTCGGCGTCGCCGTCCGGCACCGCCACCACTTGTTTGGGGAGTACGAGGTATTTTCCGGCGGTGGACTGCAAGCTCGGTATCAGCTTCTTCTCCATTTCCTTGCCCAGATTCTTGATGGCCTTGGAGTAAGAAGCGAGTTTGGCGGCGGCGTCTTTCCGCCGCACGGCCACCTGGGCTGCTTGGTGCTCCTCCTTCAAGCGGAGGATCATGGTCTGGAAGATTCCGTAGACGTCGACGAAGCGGAGGAAGTCTTCTAGAAGATTCTCGACGAGGCCGGCGTGGCCGTGGAGGGATTCTCGCGTCTGGGGGAGCTGGAGGAGATCGTCCAGGGACTCGTGGATGGTTTTCAGGCGAGCCAAGCTGTCGCAGAGCCATGCGGAGGTCCGGTTTTCCGGCGAGGAGGAGAAGGCGGCCATGAGCGCGTTGAGGTCGTCCCTGAGCTGGGAAATCAAAGGGTGGGATCTGCAGGGAAGACTGGTGGATCTGACATGGAAGGTTTTCTTGGGCTTTGAAGATGAATTGGGGTGGTTTGGGAAGGAAAGAGATCTCCGGAATCCGGCGACCATTTTAGGAGTCATTGGTTAATCCGGTGGGTATAGCTTCACGGAGAGACGTTAATGGAGTTATATAAAGGGTGGGTGAGAGAACATGCAACGCGTAGAGAAAATGGTCCATTATATGGTCAGATGTTAGCGCGTTATTAATTAGTATCTACCAAACAAACCTTAATAATTTATGATTGATACTGTATGTGACTAATGTGAGTCTAGTTTGAAACCAGGTGTAAACCTGGAAGTGTTCCAGGTCTGAGAGACATGGGAGTTGGTCCAAGAAAAATTGTCACTTGTAGAAATTAAATCTGGGTTATCTTTAAAATTGTCCTTACAAAGAAGCTTCTTTATCACTTGAGCTATCCTTTTAGGTTGTCACACAAAGTTATTAAGAGGTAAATTTAGGAGGATATAACCTTACTCTTTAGCAGGACTCCTAGTCGATACGTGGATTCATGAGATGTTTAGGGCAGAGGTGAAGTTTGAGAAGAATGAGATAAGATGTTAGGGCATTCTTATATTAGCTTGAGGGTGATCTCTCCACCCTGAGTCAGAGTGAGAACGTATGAGCTCTTGGACAACATTGACGAGTGGTTTGACGAGGAGTCATATCTTATGGGACAAAATAGTGGCCAAATTAGTATGATAAAGGGGTCTCATAGTCAAAGATCCGGCCACGAAATCTTCTTTTCTTGTCATTTTTGTTAACTTGTACTGACGAGTTTATTCTTACTTATCATTTTGAAGATTTCGTTATATATATCTTATATCTCCCTCATTATTTTTCTATTTTATGAATCTACCCCATGGTAGGGTGCAGGTAAAATTATTAACCATCAAATCATATTTAAACTTAAAACTAAAAGATCCCTTCACAAAATGTGGAGCCAATAAGATAACTATTGTTTAGATATTTACAAATTTTAATAATTTTTCTTGTAATGTACCAACTCCCATCTTTTCCCGGGTTCCATCCTTATTTCCTTCAAATTTGAAAGGAAGTGCACGAGAGATATATGGTACGTGGGGGAGAATAAATCCCAGCTGGCAGGCCAAGCAAAATCCCGTTGTATATGGAGAAAAATAGAGAGGCCGCATGTGGGAGGTGTGGTAATAGGCAGACGTTGAAGTGTAGATGTTGGGGTGGAAAGGGGACATCACGTGTATGCGACAACCTGGCCTCATCAACAATGTTTGTACGCACATAAAGACTAAGTTTTGATCCATAGATTAACAGAGCAACTTACGATTTACTTTCGCAATGGTTCTAAAGACAAAGTCTTATAAGGTAGTTCGGTCAAGCTGGGATCACCTAAGTTAAAAAAAAAATGTCAATTCGATGAGTAGTCTAGTGACATGAAGTGTCTCTCTCAAATTAGAGATCATGAGTTTAAACTCCAGTATAATAATATTGACTCTTTATGCTTTAATAGGTTAAGAAAGTAGTTATGAACAGATACAGAGTCAGAAATATTAAAAAATAAGTATAAAAAAAAATGTTAGCACCTTCCTTGTTATAGTTAGCTGCTAGCCGTCTTCCTCTTTTTATCTCTCCTTGCTGCCGCCTGCATATATGCTAGTATGCTACCCCAACTTGGGGAAACAAAAATACACTCATTCATCAATGTTATCCTCCTTACACCATTTATTTATTATTTTCTTTATAAAACTATAGTATTCCTTCTCTAAAATGAATATGACCTAAATTTCCATTATTGAGTAATGAGTAGGAAAAGAGATGTATATATATTTATATAGAATATAAATGTATATTTCAGATAGCGTAGATTACATCAGGATTAAAGATATGCTATAAAAGTAAGTGATGAAAAGATGTAGGTATCATTACAAAGAAAAATGTATATAGACAGTAGTTAAAAAATCATTGTTTTTGAGGTAAAATTTATGTTGTTGAAACCAGTGTTATTATAAGTCCGGCGCAAAGATAACGGTTAAAAATCGTTGTCTTTCAAGTGTTGTTGAAACCAGTGTTATTGCCAAAAACTACTGTTTTTGTACATTTTTCTTGTAGTGTGTATTTCTAAGTGAAGGGGCGAGTTGATTGCTATGATAAAGATTAGAGTTGTTCAAGCTGAGCGGCTGATGAGTACATGCTTGATGAATACAGGTAAACTAGTGACTGGAAGATGATCCTTTGGACGTGGACCAACTAGGTCATTTATCTACTATACTAATAAGAACCCAAGAGAGTTAGGTCTATAATGATTAGAAAAATGGCGGTTAATTTTTTTTAATTAAATGAATGGCTCGGATTAATCAGATTTTAATTTTTCTTTAAGAGTTCCTAATTTATCCTTAATCAATATGATTATCCGTTAACTTTTCCGTTAAATATTATCTTTTCTGTTAATTTCTGTTAGTTCACCGTTAACTTACACATTGATTTCATTAAGAAAGGTGTTTGGTTCGAACCCATCTCAATCAAAGTTGGCATAATTAGTACTCTATTTTACTCTTATTAAATTAAATAATAATTTAGTAGTTACAACAAAAAATAATACATATGCATTTCTTTAATTTAGAATTATGTGTCTACAATGTCTTTATTAAAAAAAAAATATTCATTATCAATAAATTAAATAAGAGAAATAATTTCATTAGTTATATTGTATTAATTTTTCTACAATATAGAAATTCTTTACATTCAAATTCATCAATTGATTATATTCGCTACATTGTCCCTACAATGTCTTTATTTAAAAAAAATTATTCATTATCAATAAATTAATTAAGAGAAATAATTTTATTAGTTATATTGTCTTTATATTTCTCCAATGTAAAAATTCTTTACATTCAAATTCATCAATGGATTATATTCAGTACATTGTCTATTATCTTTTTTGTGCACTATTTTTTTAATTAAATATCAAATTTATAATACAAAATAATGCTATATATTTATTTACCAAGTATTTTATTAATACCATGAAAAAATTTAAATTAATAAAGTCAATCATATTAACTACTTAGAGATTTGTGGACAAAGAGAGTATTCAAATCATACAACAAATTGAAGTGAGAAACTACATCGCAATGTCCTTGTTTGACAATCAACAGTTAGCGATTAGCGTTAGCGGATTTGACCAGCGAATTATATCAACAGTTGGTAAAAAGATATTTGAAAAAATTAGCTGTTTAAATTAACATGTAAAATGACCTAAGGGACCAAACACATTGTGCTCAAATGACATGTAGTGGCCTCTCCTATGTATAAGGTCATGAGATCGAGCCTTAGTAGATGTGTTGTTGAATCTGTGTGCTTCATTAGGTTGAGAATGTATGTTTGAATAGATACTATAATGTAATAGAGTAAGTAGCATTCAAAAAAAGTAAAATGACCTAAGGGTATACATATATTTAATAATAATAATAGTTTTAAACAAATAAAAAATAAAAAAAATCTAATTAAGTCAATCATATTAACTACTTGGGAGATTTATTGACAAAAAGAGTATTCAAATCACACAACAAATTGAAGTGGAAAACTATCTCGCAATGTCTTTGTTTAGCAATCAGCTGTTAGCTCTTCAATATCAATATATATTTAATATTTTTATGCCCTAATTTTTATTTGCTCTCCCTTATGTCCTGTATTTGGTTTCAACCATACCTATACAATTATTTTATTGACAATTATAATCAATCTTGACTATATTATCTTGCATTTGTAAACTTAGAATTGGCTATTTAAATACGCAAATTTAACATTAAAAATTATCTGTGCATGAACAATTCCAATATAATCTTGCCTTGATATACTTTAAAGTACTTTTTTATCTTGGATTTGTAAACTTAGAATTGGACATTATCCCAATCGCGCAATGCGCGTAAAAAACTAGTATTACAATATAAGTTGATTAAGGGCCATAATGACCAATTGTTATACAATGGACCAGGGTTCATATTGCATTGTGAATCTTGATACAAAAATTATGTACCTTCAGTTAACATATTTTTTGTACCTAAATTAACCGTTTCTATACATGTAAACAAATAACTTAATAATTGTTGACACATAATATGATAACTACATGTACAAAAACTATCAACTACAAGTACAAATATATCAACTATAGATCAGATACAGAATCTGATTTTATAATTGTGACACATAATATGATAGCTACAAATACAGAAACTATCAACTGCAGGTACAGAATATGTCAACTATAGATATAGAATCTGAAGGTTATTTTTGGATCAGAGTTTACAATGCAAGGTAAACCATG
Source organism: Ipomoea nil (assembly GCF_001879475.1). Lineage (NCBI taxonomy): Eukaryota > Viridiplantae > Streptophyta > Magnoliopsida > Solanales > Convolvulaceae > Ipomoea > Ipomoea nil. The sequence goes on from NW_017617471.1 coordinate 9,052,920, forward strand.
GTGTATGGTATAATTTGTCCATAATGACGGGTACCAAGAGGGTCCACGTGACTATCCTTGATTGGAAGAGAACAGTAGTTAAACTTTTAGGCAACTCTCAAGTCACATAAATCAGTCCGTCTATTCGACACCAACCTCTAGTACTAAGGGGGGCTAAGGGCCTCAAGTTGCACAAGCCTCTTTTATTGTCCCTTAGCAATTGGTTAAGTTAGTTGGACTTTAGTTAAGTTATTAGATCAATTGAGCTGTCTTATAACTCCATCATATTCAGCTATAGTTTAGTCTTTATGTTAATGACATGAAACACATCATTCAAATTATATGTGTCTATGTGTTGTTTAACTTATTATAAAAAATAATTGGTACACATATGTTTTTGTTTATTTTTTGAAAGTATATGTTTTTGCTTATTTCTTTAGAAATAATAAATAAAATATGTAACAAAAAAAAGGGCTTGTTTTCTAATGTTTTTAAATTGAATTATTATCCATATAATTTTTTTTTAAGTTCAAAGTACGGTGCCATGACATTATATTGCTTTAAAAAAAAGCATTTATGAACGTACCTACCGAAATTAACATGAATGCTTTATTGAATATAGTATATTGATAAGCAAAAATATAATGCACTAATTTTATAGTATAACAATAATTATAAATAATTATTTATCACCTCACAATAATGTTTAGTTTGTCAGTCTATGCTTTTAATTTATGGGTTGGGCTAAACAATATCAGCATCTGTACAACCTGTAATCCCAAGATCAATTCGATTCTAGGTGATGAATAACTAATTAACATGATTTACATCCTTCCAAATGCTTTGTCGGGTCGGGGTGTGGGGGGTCCTTAGGGTTGGAGACGTTATGCCATGGAACCGTGTTCACCATTCATGGTGAACACGGTTCCAACGGTGTTAGTACACCGTTATCTTCTTTTTTTTTTTTTTTTTTTCTTAATTAATTGCGTGACTTTTCTTCTTTATTTTCACATTTTGCGGTTTCACTTTAATTTGAGGTGAACAAAGATTTCGGACATTCATAAATTATGAATTCATGCCTGCACATTCACTTTGGAACCATGCCTACACATTCCCGTCCGAAATCACGGACATTCATAAATTATGAATCCATGCCTGCACATTCACTTTGGAACCATGCCTACACATTCACTTTGGAACCATGAGATTATGAATTTTCTGTTATGAGATTATGAATTTTCAGTTATGAGATTATGAATTTTCTGTTATGCGATTATGAATTTTCTGTTATGAGATTATGAATTTTCATTACATTCATAATTTCGGACATTCATAAATTATGAATTCATGTCTGTACATTCACTTTGGAACCATGCCTACATATTCCCGTCCGAAAGCACGGACATTCATAAATTATGAATCCATGCCTGCACATTCACTTTGGAACCATGCCTACACATTCACTTTGGAACCATGAGATTATGAATTTTCTGTTATAAGATTATGAATTTTCTGTAATGAGATTATGAATTTTCAGTTGTGAGATTATGAATTTTCAGTTGTGAGATTATGAATTTTCTGTTATGCGATTATGAATTTTCTGTTATGAGATTATGAATTTTCATAAAATTCATAATCTCATAACAGAAAATTCATAATTTGATCAAACGCGCGCCGTTAACTCCACATCCGCGATTTTTTTTATTTTTTTTATTTTGCCTAAAAATGACGTCGTTTTGCCTTGTGTTCACCATTCTCGGTGAACACGATTCCATGGCATAATTTGCGTTAGAGTTAGGGTTCAGCCTTTTGGAAGAATGAATAGCTAATTAACGTTTAAAACTTCCATCAACAACGCCGCCGTATGCAATTAACTTTCATTGCTTAACGATAACGACGACAGTTGTATGTAACAGCGCGTATACATTATTTTTTTTGAAAGTAGCGCGTATACATTATGATTATACTCTAATTTAATTTGACTTCAAAAATTCTTCATGACTACTCGATCATACATGCCTCACCTTTCATTTCCAAACTTTGACTATTTTTTGTTAGTGCCAGTGTATCTTAAGAGAATTAAGAGGATATAAATTAAGATATATTTTATTTTTAAAACTGAATCTCTTGAAATTTAGGTTATGGGTTCAAGATGAGTCAAGATTTTTTTTTTTTTTTTTTTCTTGTCAGGTCATGAGTAGGGATAATAATGGGTCGGGGAGAGCTACATCTATCACTCGATTTACCTTACATTTTCTCCACCCACCTCCATCCCCAACCTACACCGGGTGGAATTTTTTAAAACCCACCCCACCCTACCGGTTGCGGGTACCCACCACTTATCAACTTATTATTATTTTTTTAAAAATAATATTTAAATTACTCATATATAATAAAATTCATTAGTTATACTAAAATATAACATAATAAAAAAATTTCAATATAATAACTAAATTGTTAATTTTTAAAAATAAAATTAGTAGTTTCGATACAAAAATAGTAAAAAATTATCCAAAATTATTGAAAATTTTATAATTTACTATATAGTAGTACTACTTATTTTACTATTATATATATATATATATATATATATATATATATATATATATATATTTATATATATGTATATATGTATATATAGACACACACACACACATTCTAGACAAGTTTTATATCCTCTGTATGCCAAGGGCGACTTTGACGCTAACCTAATATTCTCTCTGCAAGGGTTTTCCTTTATCCTCCATTGATCGCCGCCGCCTCCACTTGTTTTGCGGAGGCAGCGCCGACCTCTTCTCGTTTCTTCCCCTACTCCGACCGTATCTCAATCCCCTGTCCTTCGGCCTCTCCTCCACTGCCGGCACCTCTTCCCACCTCTCTTCCACTGCCACCATCTCCTCCGGACCCTCACCGACGTTTCTTCCTCCTTCACCACCGTCCCTCGCCATCTCCAACTCCAGATCCAAGCTTTTTTTACTTTTTTTTCAACGGTTCAATAAATTTTATATATATATATATATATATATATATATATATACCAGGACTATGTGGTCTAATGGTACCCAGGTTGGACTTCCATTTGGAAGATTATGAGTTCGACTCACGCACATTAATCAACCGCTATGTAGGGTTGCATTCACATGCAAACACCCTTAAAATACAAACGTGAGGACAAATAGGGGCCATAAGATCAAAATTAAAGAAGAATAATTATGGTAGGATTAAACAAAATAATAGATGTCGCCTCCCACCAACAACAATCAAATCTACGGCAAACACCATCCAAAAAGGGCATTTAGACATAACAACACGGCGATAACTCATGGATGCGAATGTGGAGAATATGTCGACTTCCCTCTCAGGTAAACAAGCCAAATTGGTTATGATAGTTTAAGGACACAGTGTGTAATCAATTCTTGAATGTGCATCATGCGTATGATTTAGTATTAACTATGTGAATTGGATATTAACAAATGGGGAGTATGTATGCGTAGTAGAGGCTGCAAATTTGAGGTTCAGATTATGAGGTGAATTGGATATTAACTATGTCTGCAATTAACGAATTGGATATTAACTAATTTTGAGGTTCAGATTATGAGGCTGCAATTAACGAATTGGATATTAACTATGTGAATTGGATATTAACTAATTATGAGGTTCAGATTATGAAAATTTTACGCAATGTAGAGGCTGTAATTTTGTAGTCCCGCACACAGTTATAGGGTACGGTGCACACATCCCAGAACCCAAAACCAGGGTAAGAACATGTTACGGGATGCAATGGTTTCGATTATTACCGGCCACGCACACAGGTAAATGGTCCGGAGCACGCATTCCAGACCCCAGTTAAAGTGAATTACCACACTTGCTTCCACCTTAGGGCAGTGAATGAATGACGCAATTGGGTGATGCACACACCATGCAACTATTAGTAAACCTTATTGAGAGTAATAATATTTGAAGGGTCATGCACATCATAAAATATGCAACACATTTTAATAATTTTTTAATGGTCAACAAGTGAAGATCAATATGCAAGCAGTGTACAAGAATGTGTAATGACGTATGAATCACTAAAGGTTTTCTCATGTGTAATTGTTTGCTATTCATTTTAATTTTTTTTTTTCTGTTCTGTAGAAGAACATGTTGTCTGAGTTTTTCAAGTGTATTGATATTGTCAGGTCTGCCATCTGTGCAAATTTGGTTGCCAAGAGGATGCATATGTTTTGGCGTGATTCTAAAAATAAAGTCGATTGTGGTGTCTATGTCATGCATCACATGGAGACGTATGTAGGGCAAGGTGTGTCGAATTGGGATTGTGGGTTATACAAAGATGAAACTTCTGAGTTGCAGCGCCTACGATTACTGTATTTGAAGGATATTGTTGTTTTAGAGTTCAATGTTCACATATATGTAGGAATCTAGCTCAGGCATTTCAATTTATGACTACTCCATTGGTTACCAGTTAGTTTTTGATTTGCCAATATGAAGTTTGTAGGTTGTGATTTTTATTGGGATAATGTTTATTCATGAATGTTGCTAATGTTTTTAACTTGGTTTAGTAACTTGACCTATATGTTTTGTTCTGTGTTGTGTGTTGTGTGCGCACAATTTATTTATAGGGTGCGCACATTGCCTTAGTGTTGTGTTACGTTATATACATTAGGTGCACACATGATTTGGCTTACGTGCACATGATTTTTCATTGTTGTACCCTAACCAACAATCGACATATTATATTTTTGAGCGCATGTGTTTTGAGGATTTTATGCACACAGACCAAGTGTTGTTTCGCAATTTCGTGTTATTATTTAATTTTCATCCAACGAAAAGCTCATTCACATCACATTAAATTAAAAAAAAAAAAAAAGAATGAAATCAAATTACTAAGTTTTCATTTTTTCCTTCCAGTATGTTCAATTTTCACATTTATATGTGCACACAGTTTTGCGCAGGATGCACACGTAGCGCTAGGGTGTCATGATTGCGATGCACACAGTTATGATTTGGAGTGCACGCATGGATGAACAAGGAACATTAACCATTTTGCAGGCTTAGTGTACACAATTCAGTGTGTTTGTGTGCACGGTGTTTTTGATTTGCAACATTTGTGCATTAATGTGATTGGGTGGATGTACATGTGCCTAAATTACTTATACTGCAAAACGATATGTATGCTAAAGTTGTCTTGTATAAGAGGAAGAGGAATGCACATAATTCTACACATGTATGCACAAATGTGCCCACTAAGAACAAAAAAAAAAAAAAAAAAAAAAAAAAAAAAAAAAAAAAAAAAAAAACATAGGCATTTATAAATTGTCATCTATGAGCAAAAAATGTGAGATATATACAATATTGACAACAAAAATCTGCAATGTGAAAGAGGCGCATACTATAGCTGAATACAATGTTAAGAATAAACAGCAAACACCCACAAAAGGGCATAACCAAAATACAGTTTAAAATTTAATGAAAATAGCAGACGACGCCTTAATCTCCACCCTTGGAACGTTGCATCCACTTCTGCAGTAAGCTTATGGTCAGGGCATTCAAAAACCATGTCATCTTGCAATCTTACTAGGAAAGACAAAGGTGACGAACTGTGCGAGACACCAGGTTCAAACTGAAATACCTTTACCTTCTTAACTGCAACAACCATTAAAAAAAAAATGCACAAATCAATATATTAAAAAATTGCACATACTTCACCACAATAATCATGCACAGAACTACTACACATAACAGTAAATAGGTGCACACACATACTTTAAAATCATCCATCGTGTGAGTAATTTATTCATTGAAAATTATAGGAATGCACAGTCTAATGTTTTGTATGCGTATTAGGCCATTCTGTCATTATTTACATGCACACATAGATTCACACGTTTGCTACTATGAATTGAACACAACACACATGTTCTGTCGTGCACACATAATAGTTGTTAGATGCACACACAATAAGCAACGTTGTACACAGTCACACAGACCAATGCACACGGTCACTACGAAAACAAATAAAAAAACCCTCATAATACACTATAGAACAAGACTGCACACATTCATACCCCACCATGCACACAGAACACAAGCAGTCAATATTTAAAAAAATCAAAGATACTTGATACATAGAATTATTAGTTGTACAAATTACAAATGCTATCAATATTTTGACATTGAAATAAAATTTATTATATAAACAAATGCGCAAACACAATTATAAAGTTTAACCCTACTTAGGGTTTTTTTTTTTTTTTTTTTTTCAAAATACTAAAGAGGAAGAAATATAGAAAACTAGTTAGATAACTCTACTAGAACAAGTAACACCAACCCAATGAGCAAAAAGTCTAGCTAAAATAATAACTCTCGCAGGAATTTCAAAGAAATACAAATCATGATTGTGAGATATTCGTAATTTGTTGTTATATTTAGTTAGTACATGAATTTGTCTCTTTAAAATGTGCTTAATTAATTAAATATGTCCAACCTCGAGACATAATATATAAGTAACTATCACAAAAATATAATGTTAGAATTTTAACTTTACAGAAGCTCAATTAAATAAAAATATATTAATCCCTAAGACAAAATATAAGATTTCCTTGTGCCAGGACACTACTACAGAAATGATATACTACGTCGCTTAATAGAAGGCGGTTTTTTAAATAACCGTCTTCTATTATATTTTGTTATACTACGACACATAATAGACGTCGGTTTTCTAAATAACCGCCTTCTATTATATACTACGGCACATAATAGACGGCGGTCTTTAAATAACCGCATTCTATTATATATTACGACACTTAATAGACGGCTGTCTTTAAATAACCGTCGTCTATTATATATGGCGTCACTTAATAGACGGCGGTTGTTAAATAATCGCCTTCTAATATATATTTACGTCACTTAATAGACAGCGGTTTTAAATGACCGCCTTCTAATATATATTTACGCCACTTAATAGACGGCGGTTTTAAATAACCGCCGTCTAATATATATTTACGTCAATTAATAGACGGCGGTTCTTAAATAACCGCCGTCTAATATATATTTACGTTACTTAATAGACGGCGGTTGTAAATAACCGCCTTCTAATATATATTTACGTCACTTAATAGACGGCGGTTTTAAATAACCGCCGTCTAATATATATTTACGTCAATTAATAGACGGCGGTTCTTAAATAACCGCCGTCTAATATATATTTATGTCACTTAATAGACGGCGGTTGTAAATAACCGACTTCTAATATATATTTACGTCACTTAATAGACGGCAATTTTAAATAACCGCCTTCTAATATATATTTACGTCACTTAATAGACGGCGGTTTTAAATAACCGCCGTCTAATATATATTTACGTCAATTAATAGACGGCGGTTCTTAAATAACCGCCGTCTAATTTATATTTACGTCACTTAATATACGGCTGTTGTAAATAACTGCCTTCTAATATATATTTATGTCACTTAATAGACGGCAGTTTTAAATAACCGCCTTCTAATATATATTTACGTCACTTAATAGATGGCGGTTCTTAAATAACCGCCTTCTAATATATATTTACGTCACTTAATAGATGACGGTTCTGAAATAATCGCCGTCTAATTTATATTTACGTCACTTAATAGATGGCGGTTGTAAATAACCGTCTTCTAATATATATATTTACGTCACTTAATAGACGGCGGTTTTAAATAATCGCCTTCTAATATATATTTACGTCACTTAATAGATGGCGGTTCTTAAATAACCGCCTTCTAATATATATTTACGTCACTTAATAGACGGCGGTCGTCGTGTAAAGGTGTGATACTCCATATTTTTTTGGGCATTGTACGAGGACCGTATGTGCATACGACTAATTTTATTAAATTTTCCTAAATCAATATTATTCATTAAGCTTAATAGTTTCTTAATCCAAGAAAACCTAGTATTTTCTAATTATATACATGTGCACGTATATTATGTTCCTACATAGCATAATTAACCGTCTCCCTTGTAGTCTGATGGCATCCGGTATGGATTTTCAAAAAGGCAGGCTCGGGATCGATTCCCATCCCAAGCATGGGTTGGAATGTTGTTGATAAAAATGATCTTGGGCCCTACACTGCACCTTGAGCTCGGGACCTTGAGCCCGCCCCCCCGAACTATATGGTTGAGCCCCCCTGAACCCCGAGTATAACTCGGATTGTGGTGTGCTTGATACTTGTGAACCAACGGGAACAGGATTACAGGGTCCCTAAAGAAGCGCCCCCCCCCCCCTACCAACCGTAACGAGCATCTGATGTATAAGAACCGTCGTCTATTTATATGAGCGGTTCTTCAAGAAAAGCGTCGGTTCAAATAACTGCCGTAAAGTTTTTATTTACAAAGGCGGCCACTTACACGGCACTTCAAGAACCGCCGTGGTAAGTGTGTTTTGTAGTAGTGGGAAATTCAAAACATAAAATAAAAAAGCTAAAGAATTAAAAAAAAAAAAAAAAAAAAAAAAAAACTATATTAAAGCTTTAAACTCAAATCAATCCCTGAAGCATCTTCTTGATCTTGTCCCTTATCCTCATCTCCCAATAAAGGATTACTTTTACCTCCATTTTTTGAATCATCATCTGCAGAAGTATGATTATCGTCAACTTTAATAGCAGAACCAAGCTGACCCTTATTGATCTCCAATTTAAACGAATTTGCGACGAAACCTGTCGTCCCAAAAGCGTTGCCGCCATTATTTCCTTGAATACTCTCCGGCCGTGTTAGCAGTGATCTCGGCGACCACTTCTCGCCGCCGAAGCGAGAGTAGTTAGAATTCTCCGCCAAAAACGAGGGATGATGATAGGAAGACGGCAGCCGATGAATAGCAGACGAGTAATTGGGCATTACGCCGAGCGATCGATTGCCAAAAGAGTTATAAAACGGCAAATGCGACGAAAACGCCGAGTAGGGGTGGTAGTAAGGGTGGTAGTGCGCCACCGTGTCCAACAACCCTTGCCGCCTTTTCGCCAAGGCACGCTCTCGTTTATGCGCGTTCTGGTGGCCCCCGAGAGCTGGGGAAGTCAAGAACTCTCTTTTACAGAAATTGCAAGAGAAACCTCTCTCAGACTCAAAATCTCGATGTTTAGCAGGCTCTCCCTTATTCGGGGAGTTGTTAGGCGGGGGAGAAGAAGTCGTCATGACTCTAATCCAAAGGAAATGTGGATCGAAATGACGAAAGTCTGGAATGGATTACCTTTTTAAATAGAGGATGAAATAAATATCCCAAAAATGACCAATTATGGAAACAATGCATATTTTTAGACAACATTAAACCTTACCGATTCATATCAAATTAGACTGGGAGATGATCAAGTTTGCAAAAGGCTAAATATCTTCCAAATATTACAAAGTTTTAATATGATTAGTATCTGCAACTTTAACTCCACTATTTTACGTTTATTTAGTTCAATATAATATAATTTTCCATGTATGAGTTCAGTGTATGATTAGTATCTGCAACTTTAACTCCACTATTTTACGTTTATTTAGTTCAATATAATATAATTTTCCATGTATGAGTTCAGTGTATGATCTCAAAAAATACAAATAATTAGTGATCTGAGTTGTTTCTTCTCTCCTCCTTTAGTAATTTTTGTTTTTCTTTTTTTGGTTTGATATATGTATTTTACAGAATATTACACCATTTGACCTATACTACGTGTACTTACTTTTCATGTCATATTTATTAATTACTTATAAATCGAAAATGATCGTGTTATAATTTAATTAAAAGAAATTTGTACAATAATATCAATCGGCACAAATTTCATTACTTGTCTTGTATAGTTGGATACAATCATGCATTTTATATCTGATTGCTTAAGATACTATAGGACAATTGTGAATAGTACCCAATACAACTTATAGCATACATTTTCGTATTTAGTTCAAAAAGATGTCAATCAACAATTTAGAAAAATCTCTAAGTAAATAAAGAGAAAATACGCAAATTAAAATAGTCATTCAACTATGTTATATTCTCAAATTGGTCATCAATTACCAATTCATCCAAAATGATCCATCAACTATGTAAAAATTTACTCAATTCAGTCATTAGTGTACGTAATGAGGGACTAAAATGAGTACAATTTTACATATTTGAAGAACAATTTTTGATGAATTGATAGTAAATGACCAATTTGAAAATTATAAAATTATTAATGGCCCATTTTAAATATTAGGTCTTAAATAAATTCACATCATAAAATACAAAAGTTGGTGCAGTGGTGGGAAAGATTTGATGCAATAATATTATGGATAATCCTTATTATTTAATTTGAAGTGACAATATATCATTCATATTTTACTAATTAATAAATAAATTTTTAACACATGCGGGATCGACTAATTCATGATAACTAATAATGAATAAAAGAAATTTCTTCCAAAAGAAAAAAATATTATTTCTACATCATAACGTAAAAGATTTTGAAAGAAAAAAATTTGTTACAATATCCCAATATTATTGTTTTTTTTTTTTTTGAGTAGTACTGACTCTTGTTACAATGTAGTATCTGTTCATAACTACTTTCTCAAGTACTAAAACATACAGAGTCAATGCTACCCACACTGGAGATCGAACTCATAACCTCCTATTTGGGAGAGCTACTCTGTGCCCAATATTATTGTTCTTTATTATTATTTTTTTTAAGTGTTAATCATTAGTTGGAGAATGATAGAAAATTAAGATAATGGAGATGTTTATAAAAACAGAGATTATTTTGGGTAAGTATTGGGAGATTAATTGTACATTACTGTATTCCAGATTTCCAGGTGGAAAATGGTAGTCTTAATGAAGATTTCTACCTTTTCAAAAAAAAAAAATGAAGATTTCAAATTCCAACAACTGTTGAATCAATCATGGATTTAATTGTGTATTTATGATGTCATGAAGTTCCAAGAAATTTTAACTCTCATCACCACTAAAATCCCACTAATTTTGGGTGTCTGTATCCTTAGTTTCCTTGTACGGAGTATTTTAATTACATTACTAATTAGTCTTAATTACATCAAATAATAATTATAATTGTAATAGCTTAGAATCTTAGACCGGCAATTTGGCGTGACACAACAGATTTTTTTTTTCTTGGACACTTATTCTCGAGCTTGCATTTGTTGCAAGCCTTGCAATTTGCAAATGATATTTGTTAGAAAAAGTGACTTTTGTGTTCTTTCAATTCCTTGGCTTTTAAAAAAATAATAATAATAATTGAAAAATGGTGTTTGTGTTGGTGTTGGTGTTGGTGTTAGCGTTGTTATTATATTTTGAGATATGAAGAAAACAATTGTGAATTGTAATTTTGATGGTATGACAGTAGAGTTCAATTTTAAAAGTAATACAGTATTTCAATGACAAAAAAAATAACTTTACGAATTATTACAATTTATTTTTAGAAAAAGTGTTTGGTCAATATTAAGATTTTAGTTAATAAGGTGGTAAGTTTTGTCAAGACCAAGCGCTTACCACTTACCATTAACCCAAAAGCAGGGGTGAATTAAGAATAATCATGTTGGAAGGGCCAAGTAATATAGAAAAATTGCAATATCAATCGACATCAGTACAAATCATATCTGATATATAGCATTATATATGACATACATGATTGTAATAAGTATTATTTGACAATGATTTATAATGATACTCTCTATACAATAATGTGTAAAGTACATAATTATACAAGTATGATTGGCACTCATGGCGATTGTTATTTTTAAAATATTCAAATAATAAAAAATACATGCAATAATTAAAAATATTGTATTTAAATATTATTTGTCACTCTTTTATCAAATAAAAATTTTCAATTATTTTGTTGACAATAATTTTTTATAATTAAATGATATTCATTTTACTGATTTGATTAACTGAATAATATTTTAAAATTTGAGGGATGATGGGGAATATTCACCGAGCATATGTACCATATACCTGCTCGGGACTCCATCTAGTTACCCTGAGGAACGGTTACTGATCTCGATCGACCCGACCTCGCTGCAAGAGCCAAGCAAATAAATAGTCAGTGTACAATGTACACCTTCTACCTTACCTTGAGACCGGTATCGACCCTGTGGAGTCGGGACGAGTATCCCGAGCAAGGCAACTTGGAGCGCATTTAACTAAGATTCCTAGTCTCAACCTGATCTTATTACCTAGTGGCCAGTTAGGAATATCGTAACACGTGAACTCCACAATACAGCAGCTCGAGCTTGCCGACTGCATGCGCGACACGGGTCAGACATGCTGAGAGCACGACATGTGCCCCTCTCAATTCCTATAAATAGCGCATTAATTGCGAAGAGAGAGACTTTTGACATTTATACCTAACCTTAAGGAGCTCGGGACGCTCCGACCCACTGTCACCTCTTCTCGAGCTCGACTATTGAAACCAACAAACAGACTTGTACAATCTTACGAAGCAAATCCGTATACAAACACTTTTCTACGTACCCTGGTGTATTTACTCCGGTGTATTTACCACATCAAGGGACAATTTTTTTTTTTTTTAAAAACCAATATTATATTTTGTCAATTCCAAATTTAATCTTTTAAATTAGCAAATGTATATCTTAAAAGTGTAAAAAAAAAAACATGTAATAAATCATTGATTAATTAATCAACTAACAAATCAAAATAATGTCTCAATAGTGATAACTAGTAGTGAATGTACAATTATATATATATTTTTTATATTTGTATAATATCCAACATCATATTTCAATACCATGATCTTATACTTGATCCTCAAGCCTAGTGCCGAATAAGTTGTAGTTTATGTTGGTCAGTTGGTGTATTTATACATCCATGATAAATCAAATATTTTTTACATTATTATAAATAAAATTTATACTCATTTAATTTTGGTTATAAACATCACAAGGACGAAAAATAAAATTTTTGAACCAGATAATCTTTTCGCATACTGTGCACTAAATAAGATTAATTCAATAAAATTTTGATTTAGTCACAATCAGAAACCTTTATTAACGATTTTATTCCATTTGCAAAGTTGCAAACACACGAATTCGAAGTCTGAACTTCATGCTTAAGCCAACTCCTCATACAAAAGTAAGAAGTTTGGAAGGTAAATAAAAGTAGAGGGAGAAAGAATTAAAACATAGGTGAATTGGAAAGTAAAATGTGGAAGGTAAATAAAAGAAGAGAGATTAGAGTCTATGGGTGGGAGAGAGTTTGCTCTGATTAAATAAGAAAGAGGAAGGATGTATCGTTAATAGGACTACCTTCGGTCGGTTTCGGTCAGTCATAGGATTACCTTCGGTCGATTTCGGTTGGTTACGAAGGTCAAAAAATAATGTCGATTTTTCGGTTATTCAGTCGGTTATGTAACTGATCGACCGTTTGCTCACCCCTAGGAATGATGAGTGATAAATATTTAATAATAATTTTGATGGAGATATTGGACTAACAAGTTGGAGATAAGTTTAAGAAGATCTTGAGTTGAACTTTTATTTTTGGTTGAGGTTGAGTTAGCTTGGTTTGATGTGTGCAAGCTAGGTTTATGGGGTCTGTAACAGTTCTTTAGAGGTACGGTAACACGGTCGTTACAGAGCACTTGATCTGTTTGATTGTTAACCAAATGTTGTTACAAGACTTGCATAAGTGTCATGTATGTGTAGGAATGAATAAGTTTATAATACAATTTATTTATAAAAAATAAATATAATAAAGAGTTCAAAGTCTGAGAACATAAACCTAACCGGAAAGAACGAAAGTAAGGAAATTTAAGTCGTGTGTAATACACATTTTTTAAAAACTTATTCGCTACCTCCCGATGGTGTTAAAAGTGTTGTAACGTTAGTCTCTCAGGATAAAATGAGTACAGTAATATAGTTGAGCACTCAAGCTATATTACTCTAAGCAAATTAGAACACAAGGAGTTTAGAAATAATTTTTGAGAGAATTAGGAAAATCAAGAGTTTTGAGGTTGTTCAAAAACTAGCATAACAAATATGCCCAACACCACAATATTTTAGGATTAGAAGAAAAAAATAGCAATAAACATGGGCATTTAGTATCATATTTAAAATTAGATTATAACCTTCGAAATCGACAATTTAATATGAAAATTAACACTAGCACTTACAATGTTAATTCTTAAAGTAAATTGAAATTAATACGAAATTAATTTCTATTGATCATAATTAACACATTTTCAAAATAGTACACCAAAAAGTTACCCCCGAAAAGTGGTAGAAGTGAAAAAATATACTCCTCTCGACGTCAATCGAGACATAAGCATCAACTGAGAAAACTACACTACCCGCAAGAGTTTTTAATCTTTATGCTATACAATTCAAACTCTTTCTGAAAAGGAAAATGGTTGAAAATTTAGCAATAAATAGCTATTTTTATGCATTATTTTGATTGAGATCCACTAACAATTCGAGTCGAAGAATGAATTTTGTATATTATATCCATAGACTCAAAATGGTTAATAGATGAATGAGAAACTAATTCTCCTAAGTTTTTTTTTTTTTTTTTTTTTTTTTTTTTTTTTTTTTGGTACACCCAGGGTTTCCACCATCGAACACAATGACTAATCCCCTCGCTGAATTGTAGACACCTCTTTTGTGTGAGACAGCTAACCTGAAGATTTAAAGTTGCTCAATTCCCAAAATCAAGGATCAAACCCTTAACCTTTGACTAATTCTCCAAGTATAACATACAATAAAGTTGGGAAAAAGAAATGTGAAAGCATGTGAACTTGAACTAATATAAATATGTTTTCACTTCTAAGATAGTAGGTAAAATATGTTACTATAATACTCTCAATCTCTTGCATGCACATGCAAGGAGGGTGCAAATCATGCTCCAAAATGAGTGTTTTGCCCACAAAAAAATCTCCTAAAGATTATTCTGATTCTATTATTATTGGCAGCATAAAATGACTTGAATTAGAACCACACAATCATATCGGTTGCGCAAAATGCAAACCCTGAACTGCAGAATGCCTTAGCTTGTTCATCCTACCACAGAATCCAGAAAGAGTGCCAAATTAAACCATGTCAACAGATCACAACAATTTAACAAGAACCAAAATCTCGAAAGAATGAAATTAATGAATAACAGATAAGAAAGAAGCATTCGATCTGTTACACAAGCTTAACCAAATTGCAAATGAATATGCTAATACCATTGCAGACAGCCTATTGAAGCTTTGTGAGGTGATACTGGCTAGTCACTAGGGTGAAGAGGGAGGCAATTCATCATCTGGCTGTGATGAAGAAGAGGGAGGCAATTCATCGCTTGGCTGTGATGAAGAGGGAGGTGGTGCTGTTGGTCCGAAATCCATGTTTGGATACACACCGGGGGGCCTTTCTCGGGGTTGGATGGACAATAACTGGTTTGAATCACCTACCACATCTGCCCAACCGTAATGTGGTTCCGCCCTTCAATCACAAGTAACAAAGCAACATAAGAAAGAGGTAAAATTTTCTGATATTTGTGAAATGCCCACAGGGGTGTCACTCACTCGTAGTAAGTTTCTTCATCTACAACAATGTCCCAGCTTTCACCAGTTGTGCTCTTCCCATATTTATGCACTTTGCTGATACATAGAGAAGGCAGTGTTGAATTTCAATATATAGACAAGAAAAATTACTAATTTTTCAGTTGTGTATACAGAAGTTTGGAATGTTGAGCAAGGAGACTCATAATTGTGAATTACCCATTTCCAAAGTGCTCCTCTCCCCATGTTCTTGACCACCCTGAAATAAGAAATGCAAAAAAAATGGGATACAAATATCAATTGAGTTTCATCTTGCTAGACAAAAGGGGTCAGTACTGCTTTAGGAATTCAAAGAATACATTAACCAACTCATGTATATCTGTAATATCAACATCTGGCAGTATCTAACAGAATCAGAAAAGGCATAATTGGCTAGAAAAACTTCAGGAAATTGATCTTAGTGATTCATGATGACTATTTTGTCCTGAATAATCAGGAGAGCCTATTTTGTCCTGAATAATCAGGAGAGCCTAGTCATTAGCACCCATGCATGTATACATTGTGGTCACCAATCTTAAACTATTCAAATTAAGTCACTGCAGATTAGTCCAAAGTTCTCCAGTGTCCTGAACAATCGACATATTTATTTCTAAGTGTATGCTAAACTATTTCCTATTAAAGATTTGTTATGCAAATTTCAAAGTAGGTTAGCTATGAGCACAATATATGAACCAAAAGCATATTTCTCCATTTTAATGATTTTTGCCAATTATTTAGTAAAGAAAGATGTCACTTACGGTCACCAATAGGTGATACATGCCAAGTTTCACCTTGCCGTGACCCAATGCCAGCAAAGAACTTTTCTTCCCATTTATCACCCCATTTTGTTCCCAATGCAGTCTCTGCCCACTTATCTGTCCTGAGAGCAAGCAACAAAAACAATAGAATGAGCTCTTCTCAACTTTATAACATCTGTTGAAAAGAATCCTAAAGCAACCAAACCCTCCCAATAGTAGGGGAAATGCTTCGAGTGGAACTCCTAATCTTTTCTCAAATGACGAGTTTGCAGACCACAGGTATGCAAATAGCATAATTTCCCAATTGTCATACTTTCATTAGTTGAATTTCATTTCTCTAACAACTGGTACTGACAATATTTTGAATGCATGCAAAATCCAATATTAGAGGGTGTATTTATAGAGATGTGTTAATTTCACTTTTGATCCTTTAACTATATTGGCATTTCCACTTTTACTCCTTGACTATCAATTTGACCAAATTTTTAGTTTATTGACATTTTTAATTGACCAAATTCAGTCCAAATTACTCTCACATGCAAAAGGGTGATTTTTGGTGAAATGGCCACAAATGGCATTTCGAACATTTTGGACTTAATTTTGTTGATTTAAAAAAGTTGAGGAACTAAATTTGGTCAAACTAACAGTCAAGGATTAAAAGTGTAAATGCCAGCATTGTCAAAGGACCAAAAATGATATTAATTCTTATGGAGATCATCGGCTTAGTTTCATATCTGTCATGGTCAACATGTTAAACTCAATTTTCATATCAAAGAATGTAGAGGGTGAATCAAAGACCAACAGCCAATGTTCACCTCTGAATTCTAGCAGTCATTCACTACTTAACAGCAGGTATAATTCCTATGCTAAATATGAGCTTTAACATGCAAAATTAGAAAGTGTAAGATCAATATACAAAGAATGTAAAATTTAGAGGTTACTATTAGTTATAATGTGCATGTCATTTCAATTCCTAAAGTCTCCAGTTAGTCAAAGAACACCAGGAATGTAGTTTTTCTTTAATCAAGTAAAGAGATTGCGGTACTCTTTTAAGTACCAAGAAGGTACCACCCAAAGACAGATTTACAGCAAAACAAATGCAAATAGTTATTTGTCAAGGAAGAGTTCTGCAAGTCAAGATGCCAAGAAAATTTAAATAAAATACCATTTCAGGACAGATCCCCTTCCATCATAATGCTCTCCCCACTTCTCCCACCATGATTGTTCATTTAATCTACCATACTTATGTGCACCTTTCTCTGTCCAACCCTTAGCATCATACTTTTCCCACCTGCATCAAAAATAAATAAATTGCTTCAATTCGATAATGTAAGGCTTCCAAATGGTGCAGGATTTTGTCTAAGGTTTGAACCTTATTTGGTCAATATAAAAAGGCCAACGTTTTGATGTCAACCATGATAATAACTGTTTTGCTATTAAAAATCCTCTTACCAATTTTCATACCATCCAGCATTTTCTGTTCCTGACTTCGCTTGTTTTTGTGCACTCCTCTCTATTCTAGCTAGATTACTACAATTTGAAAAGGCAAACCGCAAAATTAATGTCTGAAAATTATAATAAATGTTGCACTCAAATACACTAGAATTATGATATTTTGCAGCAGAGCGGCAGAGCATGCCAAGAGAATATAATATACAATATATAGATACAAAAACAAGGATAATAGACAACCTCCACTCATCTTGGTGAAGAACTTCGCGCCAAGTTTCCCACCATGAATCCCCTTCAGCATTTTCCCCAGATTTCTCTACACCTACAAAGTGTTTGTAAAATAAACAAGGATAACCTTAAGATTTCAACAGTTGTAGAAAACACTAGAGCATTATTGATTAGAAAACCTAGAGTCAGGCCCCACAAATGGTACTGAAGGACAAAGTAAAGAAAAGAATGATAATACCTAGCTCTTTGTATCCACTCCAATCACTTTTCTCCCACCACTGTCAAGGAGATCAACAAATCCAATTAAATGCATCCACCTAGGATGATACTTAATAAGGTTATGAAAACAATAACATAGAAAGTTACTGACGCAATCACCAAAATTGAGCATTTTACAAGTCAATCTCAGGGCATCCCTAGTGAGGGATATTTCATCTTCCAACTCAGCCAAAATTCCCACCTCAACCAAACCTGCAAATGTGTGAATACTCTGCAGTCTCCGCACATTTGCAGCAGGGTTTTATAAAAATAAATAAATAAAAGATGTGCGAATGAAATGCACATGAGCCCAACGGGCACCATGCATTGCACGCGCCTGCTGGGTGCATCAGAAGTGGCGGACAACTTCTTTCCTTTTTTTTTTTTGTTTAATATATAATATATAATATAAATAATATTCATTGCTGGGTGTAGAGATAGATGGATATTGGTTGATGATGTAGAGGGGAAATATCCCCACTACATTGTGGACGCCCTCATTTCACTTTTAAGGCTGTTCTGTAGCATAGTAATACTCAGGTTTTATGATTAAGAATACGTTCAAGAAGCAAGCATTGCAAAAAATGCAAGACATCAAGAAGTTTCAGCACTTCTGAAAAGAAACAGTTTTTTCACTTACTAGCATCAAGTTAACAGAAAAAATAAATAAATAAAAAGATTTCCATCATTTAGAATCAAGGATAATCCTCCCGTCAAAATTATTGGGATTACTGTAAAGATAGTTGTCTCCATCAAGGCAAAGCTTCTTGAAATTGAAACAGAAAAGTTTCTATAATTGAAATCTAATAATTTGCTAGATTCATGAAGGGATGGTATCAAAATAATATTCGCGAGAAACAGAGGAAAATTAGAGGAGTTTGGTAGGCATTTAGTTCAAACAGAAGTTCACCAGTAACATATTGTCTACCTATACTCATGCAATCATAAAGTATTAGAACATATTACTGTGGAAAACTTCAATACCGTTTCTTTCCATTCAGAGGTGCTATCATGGTTCCTACCACCCATCCTTGCCCATCTGCATCTGTAACCATTTTCTCCCAGGTCTTCTCCACTTTCTCGATACCAAGTACTACCGTCTTCGTTAACGCCAGATTCATTAATATTTTCATTTAACAAATCAATGCCCCAATCTTTCTCATTTGCAATACCTGTATCTAAAATAAAGGAAGCATAAAGTGGAGACATGTCAGAGACACCAAAACTTATACCAACTGAATTGCAACTAAACACGACTTTGGAAATCAATTAATAGATCAGAATAATCTGGAGAAAATGTGAAACACTGCAAGGAAGCACAAATACCTCGTTTGGGCGGAGTGTCACGAGATTGAGGGCCTGAATTTCTAGGTGTGCAACGGGAGAAAAACTTTTCTGGTTTTGAAACAAACCGAGATCTGTAACATGCCGACAATCAGAAAGCTAGTTTTAAATTTTGAATAAAATAAAACAAACAATTGCAATGCTGAGAAAAATATAAAGAGAAAGATTTTGCCTCTGAAGCAACTGAACTTCTGAAACTAATTAAACAACTAGCTCAGGGTTTGTGCAAAGGTATAGACAACAGAGTAAGGCTAAACCCTGAGAACTGGTCAAAACAGCTTCCAGTGCACTGCACCTCTATATTCTAATGTGCATGTCTCAAAGAGAGAAGCAATTAAACAATTGTAGAATCTATTGACTTGTTTGAAAATTAGACCACCAACAAAACAAAATAATAATAATAATAATAAATAAATAAAAATAAAAAAATGCGGCCACACGCTGAGTTGCTTCAAACTTGACAGAAATGAAACCGAAAATCAAATTGATTGAGAAAAAAACTAAACCTTCAATTATCTATTCAGTGATCATAACTAATTCTCTACTGAGCAGCGTACATTTGTTAAAAATAAAAGAGAGCAAAATTAGATAAGAAACTCACTGAGGAGAAGCAAAGCGCATTGCAGGCGAAGCATGAACGCGAACCCTGTTAATCTTCAGGGGATCGAAGCGCCACTCCTCACAGTTGTCTGCACTCTTACCCGACCCGGAACTCCGCCTGATAGGCACCACGGAGTCAGGGCAGCAGCACTTGACACTCCACCGCGCATCTCCGCCGAGCGACCTCCGCTTCCTCCACCGCCGCAATTCCACAAATCCAGAAACCGGCAACGCATCGGCTCTCCTCGCTTTAGTCTTGAACGGCGTGGCCACACCCCTCGAAGTTGCCGCCATTGCCATTCAAGGAAATGCCATGGACTGAACGAACCCTAGCCCACTTTGTTCGCTGTATAACAGCAGAAGAGAGTAGAGAGTAGAGAGAGAGGTCGGGAAATATGGAGAGAGAATCGGAGAATCTGTGTCGCACGGCTTACGGTGCGTTTGGTGAGATGGGTTTTGCTCTGAAGAAAACTCAAAAAAAAATATGTAAATCTCTCCCCCAGTCCCCAGACATTTATTAATCTTTCAAAAATTACACTCTCACATCGTGGCCAAATGTGGGTCCCGTTCTTCTCTCCATCTGTATCCATTTTGCCACTGTGGATTCGCCACGTTGTGGGTGCTGAATCAGCTTAGCTCACTCACCTGGGCCCACCTCATCCCTCGTTTCAACCTGAAATATATAAGGGAAAAATATAATGATGAAATTAAAGAAACAAATTATATTCTGGAATTTACTTGAGCACATTTTTGAATGGGCATTTTAGGAAACATAAGGGGCATGTTTAGTAAATGATCATTTTTTATTTTTCTAAAAAAAAAATTTGATTGCATCATTGAACCCCCAAGTATTTTTATAGCATATTACTTAATCATTCAAGTGTAGATTAAGTAATAGTAATTAGAACATTTAGCATATTACTTAATCATTCAAGTGTAGATTAAGGCTAATGTGATTTTTTTTTAAATGTCAAATAAACTCTAAAGTCATTAGCATAGTGCAATTGAAATCCCAAGTATTTTTATATATAAATTAAAAAAAATCCTTTAAACTGTAAAAATATTCAATTAAGTCCTAATGTAACTTGTTTAGTGGGTTAAAGTTGATGTGAGTTGACAAACGGATTTTTAATGTTAATGTGGATCTGGTGTTCAATTTGGACTTTTAAAAAAATTACAAACATCAATCAATTGTTCGAAAAAATCGACGAACAAGCAGCCATGGTTGTCATCTATTTGAGGTCCGTATATGGACAACTATGAAAAAGGCAACTATACATAAAGGTTCAAAGGGCAAACCTGAAAGCTCCAAAGGTCTTTAATTAAACCTGATTTTGCACTATGCGCCAAGGTAAGCAAACATGCATAAAATGCGGCTCACTTAATTAAATCTGGCATTGCACTATGCGCCAAAGTAAGTAGGCATGCGTAAAATGCAGCTCACTTAATTAAAATGATCACGTAAAATGTGTTAAATGGACTTCTATGACAAAGGCAGCTATAAATAAAGGTTCATAGGTCAAGCTCCAAAGGTCTTTAATTAAATCTGATTCTGCAATATGCGCTGAGGTAAGGAGGTATATGTAAAATGCAGCTCACTTACTTGGCCATTTGGCCAATGGCCATTAACTAAGTGACGTGATTTAGCTGTATATATAGTATGTGAGTATGTGACATGAAACTATTTGTCATGTAAACCTAGCCTCTTAAATAGCCAAAATTGTTGTTGGCCAATAAATGGCTACTTACGAACAGGCAAGTGGCTATTGAAAAAAAAAAAAAAAAAAAAAAAAAAAAAAAAAAAAAACAAACAAACAAACAAAACAAAACAAAACATTTAGTCTATCAAGTACAATCAAACCATGCCACTTAGCTAGCCAAAATTGTAGTTAGCTAGTAAATAGCTAGTTAGCTACTTACTAATGTGCATACAACAAGAATCTTATCATGTATGCCACTCAATTTAATGTTCTATTTCATTATCTTAATGATCAAAGTAGAGTAAATTTGTTAAAATGATTGCTATTGGTGGATTAGCTTTTAGTTTTGGATAAATTTTTTGTTTAAAGAATTTGTTGTGTATTAAATCCTCAAACATCCCCCATCATATTGTGCAATGTCATATACAAAATCATTGCTAAAATGATTGCAGACACAATAAAAACGGTGCTAGGATTTGCCATTGATACTCAAAGTGCATTTATTCTGGGAGGACTTATAAGTGACAATGTCATAATTGCTTCTGAAGTTGAAAAAGAGAGGGTTCAAGTGGCTGGTGTTTCCTTATATTGGATATGACTAAAGTATATGATAAAATGGAGTAGAAACTCTTCCAAGAAATTATGATTATTACGTGATTCAAAATGGGTTTCATTGATCTTATAAATATGTGCATCAGCACTGTTAGGTACAATGTACAAAGTTTTGGTGAATGATACCCTAACTAATACAATTGATCCAACCCGTGGTTTGAGACAAGTTTGGCCCATTCTCACCTTACCTCTTTATTCTGTGTGCAGGGGGTCTCTCCCATTTGATCAACATATCAGTGCATGGTGGTTTTTGGTCTTCAGATGCACAAATTTTATTCTTCAGGTGCATAAGTTTTGTTCTTTAGATGCACAAATTTTGTTCT
Source organism: Ipomoea nil (assembly GCF_001879475.1). NCBI lineage: Eukaryota > Viridiplantae > Streptophyta > Magnoliopsida > Solanales > Convolvulaceae > Ipomoea > Ipomoea nil. The sequence goes on from NW_017617471.1 coordinate 9,075,714, forward strand.
TCAAGTGCATAACTTTTGTTCTTCAAGTGCACACGTATTATATTGTTCTTCATGTGCATGAGTTTTATTCTTCATGTGCACAAGTTTTGTGCTTCAAGTGCATAAGTTTTATTCTTCAGGTGCACAAGTATTGTTCTTCACGTGCATAAGTTTTGTTCTTCATGTGCACAAATTTTTTCTGTAAGTACATAAATTTTGTACTTCAGGTGCATAAGTTCAAAGCTTTTGATGAATATAGTATCCAACAATCAATTTGATACTAATGTTCTTCACACACTACATTTTAATACTTTAATTTGATGTTGATATTTCTTTTTTGGAAAAAATATCAATTTTATTCCATTTGTTATACCTAAATTGTAGGCCAATTATGTTGTGGAGGTTCCAAAATGGCTCGTTTTGGTGGAAAACGCCACCGTGTCAATTAAAAAAAAATTGCTTTCTTTCGCCGTTAACAGCGTTTGTCTTTAAAACTCTGTGTTTATAATTACTTAACTCTATGTTCATAATTATAGAACTCTGTGTTCATAATTTTTGAACTTCATATTCACAATTATTGAACTCTATATTCACAATTACATAACTCTATGTTCATAATTATAGAACTCTATGTTCATAATTTTTGAACTCTAGAAGTCTATGTTCATAATTACTGAACTCTATGTTTATAATTTGTGAAGTCCATATTCACAATTATTGAACTCTATATTCACAATTACAGAACTATATGTTCATAATTATAGAACCCTATTTTCATAAACATAGAGTTCATAATTACTGAACTCTATGTTTATAATTTGTGAAGTCCATATTCACAATTATTGAACTCTATATTCACAATTACAGAACTATATGTTCATAATTATAGAACCCTATTTTCATAAATTTTGAACTCTATATTCTTAATTCTTGAACTCTATATTCACAGCGTCTCGTTGAGTTGTTTTGACAAATTAACAAAAAAAATAAAATAAAATAAAAAAATCTGATTGGTGGCGGAAAACGGTGCCACTAACGACACCGTTAGTTCGTTACTCCAAAATTGCCAAACAGCGTCGTATTGGAACCGTGTCCACCTTGCAAGATGGACACGGTTCCACGATATAACAATTGTAAATTGTATACTCAGTCCAAAAATTATTACTCTATACAACTTTTCCCCTTTAATTATGTTGAAAGTTATTATTTGAATCCATTACTTATAAATTTTGTAAACATTAAAAATTTATTTTGATTTATCAAATTATTAGAGGACAAATTGGTCATTTTGTAAAATTTTCCCTAAGTATATATATAAAATAAAATAAATTAAAAAAAAAAAAAAAAAAAAAAAAAAAAAAAGCTTTTCATGATTTCAAGTGAATGTTAGATTTATTGTAATGTTGTTTACACCAGAATACCTTAGTCTACAATTTAGGCATAGTTAATGGATTTTCCATCTTTTTTTTTTATCTCAGGAAAACGAATTTCTTAATCTCTTTATATATATAATTTTTCACACTTTGAGAAAATATATAATATGAATTTTATATTACACTCACATATCTTTATTATGTAAGAGCAATTGAGTCTTTATACTACGGAGTAATTATTTTCAATAATTTAATTTATTTTTCACCGATAAATAATATAATCAATATTTCAAGTATTTTTTAATAAAATTTAAATTCAATTTATTCTCAATACTTTTTAATAAACTAAATTAGTTAAATAGTTGTCAAGCACCTTGTGCTTAGATGGCATGTAGTGACCTCTCACACTCATGAGATCGAGCCTCAGCGGAGGCGTTGTTGACTCTTTGTGCTTCATTAGGGAAAGTATGTTTCAACAGATACTATAATGTAATAGAGTCGGTAGCATTCAAAAAAAATTAAATTGTTTATCAGGAACATAATTCTCAAAATTTTTATTGCATTACAATTTTAATCATGTCACTTTGCAATTTTAATCTTTAAATTATAGATAAAAATTGCTTCTTTTTTTTTTTTTGAAAAGAAATGATGAAATTCATTAAGCATCAAGCAGAGATGAGATACAGGCCGGTGACACAGAATACCACGAACTTAGGACAAACGAAGAACCATAAGCCCGTGCTAAGACATGAGCTATATAATTCGTTGACCTAATGACATGGCGAACACACATGTTCTCAATGTCGAAAGCAAGCACACGGCATGAGAAGGTCAAAACGGAAACATGATTAAAAATTGATTAAAAATTCAAAAATTATTTATACATGTATTTTTTTTTTTTGAAAACTTTACATGTATTAAACAATTAAGAATTAAATTTATTATTTAATAATAGGACAAATTCATCTCATATTTTTTGTGCAATCAACATTACAACAAACCTAACATTCACTTTGGAATCATTAATGTGAAAAACTTATTTTGTTATACATGGGAAAATTTTACAAAATGACCAATTTGTCCTCTAATAATTTGACAAATCAAAATAAATATTCAATTTTAATAAAATTTATAAGTAATGGATTGAAACATCCACTTTCTGTTCGAAAAAAAACATAAAATAGTAAAAATGACATTTTAAGTGGCTATTTTGTGGTACAATTATTAGTGGGGTCTGCATCCGATTTGGGTCAGGTCAAAGTGGATTTGGGTTCTTCGTAGTGAGACGAAGAGATTGATATATTATATGCTCAAAACGGATAATGGGTAAATGAGAAATTGATTCTCAAAGTAGACACATTTGAGTTGGAAAATGAGGAGAAAAGGCTTTAAAGTAACTTTTGTCTCACATTAATTTTGGAAGTGGGTTTGCACCACTATTTATACAAGAGTCTTTTAAAACTTATTGAATTTTATAGCATAGAGGTTTTCTCTCGTGCGCAAGGGGTGCAAATCAAATCCGAAAGGCTTGACTTGTGTACGCCATCATAATTTATGGGCACGAATGTCGTTTGGAAAAGTGGTTGGCCTCGCAAGCTCATACGTTATGCAAACTTTTCGAAAAAATATTTTTCAACATTTTAACCACTGACGAGTTATCTTCCGGAGTGGGAACGCGCCTTCCGGAATTGAAGACATCTTCTGAAGTGGAATGCATCTTCCGGTATCTTCCTGCAAAACAACCTTCCGAAGTCACATGTACCGTTTCAGTGACCGTTTGGAGGATTAATTTAGATGTTACGGAATTAATTCCATATTAATTTCAATTTTAAAATTTTGAATTAAATCTTTAGGTGCTGGCTTGCTGTTACAGGAGTTACAAAGCTAAAATAATTTCAGTTTTGAATGCGACTATTAAAATGCTATTTAATCCTCAGATCAACTCCTATATAAAGTTGCTGTAGAGCAACCGAATTTTACAACTTGATCACCTACGTTTTCAGCTCTCAAAATCTCTACTTCTACTCCTTTCTTGCCTTTTGTTGTTCTTGCTTTGCTCTTGTTCGTCGAGTTCATTTGTTTGTGTGCTCAAACATTGAACCGTAGAACGTTTTATCCTGGAAAACCTAGGTTATAACGCTCACTTTTGAAATGTAGTAAATAAGGTTTTAAGGAAAAAGTGATTCGCTCGACTCGTACTAACCACCTTCCTACCATATCCTATCGTCCTTCCTAGAAATTCCCAAAAAATAATAATCCTTTTTCGTAGGATTATTATTGATTTTATCAACCATTATTTGCAACACTTTCAACTTAATTAAAAAGAAAAAGTTGTATAGAGCAATAATTTATGGACTGAGTCTATAATTTATAGCGAAATGTCATGCCGCACCCCAACCTTTCATAAGTGCTGATTCGATGCACAAACTATTTTTTTTTTCCATCTAGAACATTTCATAAGTTACCCGGTAAATCTGATGACATGGAACCAGTAATATATGATGTGGCATTATTAATTTTAATTAAAAATAAGACAACTGACAGCACCACCGTGACCTTCGCCACTCTCATCACTTTTGCTCTCTTTCTCTCTCCTGTGTTCCCTTTCGGCGAAGCAAGCAGGCATCGATGATGGCCAACTCCCCTCCCTTCTCGTGCTTTTCTCTTCATCTTCGCTTCCTCTTCCTCGTTAATGGCAGCACGGTGCCATCAACAAGCAGATCCGGCGACTTCTTGCCTCATCTAGTCCAGTGTGAACAGATCCGGCAGTAGCAGTGGACGGCGGCGTCTAGAAGTAGCGACGGGACGAGCTCCGTCCTTTCCCTTCTCATCTCATCTGAAGCGGTTGTCTCCATAGTCATCTGGTTTAGGCAAAGAAAAGGATCGCCATTGGGAGTTGAAGAGGCAAAGCTATTCCGGAGTCATCCGTTCTTGTCCAAGTTTGATGAGTACCCTGATGAGAAAGAAGTGCATTGCACGACACGATTGGTGGAAATGCTAAATGAGTATGCAGATGAGTTGCGGGAAACTGGTTTGAGTTTTGATTGCAAGAATTTCTTAATGGAAGAGATTTTGGCCTTGGAGGAGGCAAAAGATTTTGTGGCCAAGTTGTAGGACTATATTGAGAAAACAATGGTTACAGTTTTGATGCAACATGATGATATTTACCCACAGCTTCAGTCTTCCATGCGAAGAGCTTCACAGAATTTGATTGCAAAGATGAAACAAAAGTCTATTGATTGGATGATGGAAATAATTGGAATGGAAATGATGGCGGATTACTCTTGTAATCCAGAATACTAAGCAACCAGAAATGGACTGATGGAGAAGCAGAGTTGATGATGGTGAGAAGCAGCTGGACGGGTTGGAGAAGAAGATGGGTGATGAGAAAACTGTGTTGACTATGTTGATGGAAAAAAAAAAATTCATGTCAGCAAATTATCACCTGCAACCTATAGGTAACTTATGAAAAGTTCTAGATGAAAAAAAAAAAAATTAGTTTGTGAATCGAATCAGCACTTATGAAAAGTTAGGATGCGGCATGACATTTCGCTATTGGTTCAGGGTGCTATTTAACCCTTCACCCTTTTTTTTTTTTTTGTAATCAGATCATGATGGGTGTGATCAAGTTGCAAAAGGTTTTAAGTTAGCTAGATACAATCATACAATATTATCCATAGCAAGGATATGGTGACTTTGTGGATTTGTGATGTTGAAACATTGTAGTGAAAGAAGGTGAGGGACAATATGTGGCTATAGTCTCAAAATGTTAATGAAAAAATTTGTTCTTTCACGGCTAAAATGACTTTAATCTTATCCATAATGCACAGTATCTACAATTTTTATTTTTTTATTATTATTGTTGAAAAGTGATTGTGTTTCCTAGTCCAATGGCATAACCAATTGGTCTGAGAGTACACGTGGCGTGTTTTGCTCCACGAAATCTGAGTCTGTTGGATGGCTCGCAAGTCATCATATTTTCAGCTTATCAACATAGTTTGGCTTGCAACGTCAGCATGCATCCGCCAAGTCATCAAAAGCTCTCCCATTATGACACGTGGATTTATTGTCTGAGTCTTGGCTTTCTTGTACAGTCATGTCGAAGACCAAAATCTAGTATTGGATAAGGTAAACGGATTTTTCAAACGGGATAAAATCTATTAAATCTTATTTATCAGAAAGGAGAAAATATAAAAAAGAAAATGTGATAGCTTTCGGTGTGACTTATGTTTTGAACAATTATGGTTTAGCTGGGTGGCCAATTTTTTGAATAGAGAATGATATATCGATTCTTATGAATTATTTTTTTTTTTCATGCGTTGTAATTTTATTAATAAAATAAGAGTTAATTTTATTTTTGGTTCTAGATTTATATTTGACCATCTACTTTTAGTTTTTTTTTTTTTTTTAAATATCCTCATTTGATCCTAGCATTATTGTAATTAACATGACCATTTTTTGCCCTTCATTAACAAAATTGTTTAAATTTAATTTGTAAAATCCAAGAGCATTTAGGTCTTCAATTATAATATTTTTTTAATAAAAATCAATGTTGAAAAAATCGCTAGGTGCCTGGGGACCGCCTAGGGCGCCTAGAACGCCTAGGCGGGCGCCTAGAGCGCCTAGGCCACCTAGGAGGTCGGGGGTCTAGCGCCTAGGCGCGATTTTTGCAACAGTGATAAAAATATAGCAGGTCAATCCACTTTGTATAAAAAGATCAATATGTACTTGTATTTAACGATATTTCAACAATTTTGTTGACAAATGACCAAAAATGGTCATGTCATAATAAGACTAAGACCAAAAGGTGGAATCAATAGGTGATATGGCTCATCGTATATTTGTCGATGCGGGTGTGTGCCTGTGTTTCAGGACTAGTTTTGGAATGGTCATCTTTGATAACAATGGCTATTACGCTGTGGCGAAAGGTGGTCCTCTTCAGTGTTTGAATAATGTTCATCTCACAGAGGCAATGGCGGTCAAGGAGGCCCTATCCTGGGCTAAACAAAGACATATGCAGCGAGTGATTATTAATCCAGATTGTCAGTTGGTTTGTAACATGTTAAATGGTTCAATTCTTTACAAGATCTTTCATTTGCAGGGTGTGTTCTTCGTGAATGTCAAGAATTAAAACGACACTTTGAAGTAGTGTCCATTCGGTATGTTAGCAGGTCAGTGAATAGGGCAGCTCATGCGTTGGCTAGAGTGTCTCGTTCGTTTACTGATTCTATTAGTTGGATTTCTTCCGTACCTGATTGTATTGTTTCTATGATTTAATAAAAGTCTTTAAGGTTGATTTTCAAAAAAAAAAAAAAAAAAAAAAAAAAGGATTGCCACCTATATATAAATCTAGGACTAAAAATGAAATTAACTTATATAAGGAAAAAAATAAAATTGTTACCTTTTTTTTTTTTTCTTTTTGGATGGACCAAAACATGTTATATAAGTAAGGAGTGTTAATAATAAAGTAAAAATTGAGATTACATATAGTATTACTCTTTAGACTCAAACCAATAACCTCCCATTTGAGAGAGTCATTTCATACCGCTTGACCACAATGTCTTTGGCATAATATTACTCTTTTTAAATAAGGTGAAACTCAAGTGGTAGTCATTAGAACAAATATAATGATTAAAGCATTAGTGATTATTTTTACATTATTATTAAAAGAGAATGCAATACTAAAACGTTCTATTTGTATTGATCTCAACTACTTTCAGTTTTCTTCCAAAAAATAATGAATATATTTGACAATCAGCAGTTAGCGGGTTTAACTAACGGATTGTATTAGTGGTTTGTAAAAAGATATTTGATAAAATTAATTGTTTAAGTTAGCCATTAACATGTAAAATTATCTATAAGGGTATAATAATAATAATAATAATAACAATAACAATAACAATAATAATAATAATAATAATAATAATAATAATAATAATTATTATTATTATTATTATTATTATTATTATTATTATTATTATTATTATATAAAAAAATGTAGGCCTCCTTTGTTTTTTCAATTTTTCCACATCAATGAGAAAAGTGGGATTAGAGCCCTTGAGACTCCTCCATAAATTTGATGGGCAAGCATTATTAAGGAGCCAGACTCTTTTAATAAGGAGTCAAAAGGGCTCTTGTAATGAAGGAGCTTGAATCCTAATATTTAAGTATAAGTTTTTTCTTTTTTAAATAGAGTTAATATTTGATTTGAACTATTAGCTATTAGAATTTCACCACTTTGATCTTTAATTTTCAAATTTGTTTAACTTTATTTCTAATTATGTAATTTTTACCTAAATTAGTCCTTAGTCCAAACCAAAATAATCTTGATTGAGGATCATTTTGGTTAACAATTGCATAATTGGGATAAAATTGAGCAAGTTTAAAAGTCGATGACCAAAGTGGTAAAATCCTAATAGTAGATGGACCAAATCGGGTATTAAGTCTTTTAAATATTACAAGGGGATTTAGGCAAAAGATTAATCTTTCTCCAAAACACCAACTGAAACGATGCATATTGCAGTGTTTCAGTTTTTAGCGATTTGAAGCAAACCGCTGAATAACCAAACATCTATTTTGGTGTTTTGACCAAGCTAAGGTCAAAACGTCAAAATAGTATATCCATCAAAATTTTGACGATTTCATCATTTACTAAATACGTCAAATATGACTAAAATTGATAAACTTTTTTTTTTTTTTTCTAATGGACTATCTAATTTGACAATTTCAATGTAGTTGAGTGTTTATATTAAAATTTAACTCAAATAATAATGAAATAGTTTTAGACAAGTAAAATAATCCGTGTTGTCCATTTATATTTTTCTATTTGTCTGCAGAAATAAAAATTGAAAATTAAAAAGAGAAACATAAAAATATGTTTATGTGCTACTATATTTTTTTAAATTTAAAACAAATAATAAAAAATAAAAAAAATAAAAAAAACATTAATATTTAATAACATAATATTATAAAAAGAGTTATTATATGTACTCTCAATTTCTACTGTGAGCCTCACTTTTAGCCTATGGTGTGACAACTAAAAATATACGGACAAATTATGTTGTGCAACCGTGTGCACTACGCATGGTGCACACGGTTGCAAAAACAACGTCGTTTTTCTTTTAAAAAAAATCATTTTCGATTGTCGTTAGTTACGTAAACATATGTTCATAATTTTATAATTTCACATTCTGAATGTATAGTTATGAAGTTATGGATGTGTAGTTATGCAATTCTGAATATATAGTTATGAAGTTATGGATGTGTAGTTATGCATGCAATTCTGAATGTATAGTTATGAAGTTATGGATATGTAGTTATGCATGCAATTATGGATGTATAGTTATGAAGTTATAATTTCACATTCTGAATGTATAGTTATGAAGTTATGGATGTGTAGTTATGCAATTCTGAATGTATAGTTATGAAGTTATGGATGTGTAGTTATATATGCATGTAATTCTGAATGTATAGTTATGAAGTTATGGATGTGTAGTTATATATGCATGTAATTCTGAATGTATAGTTATGAAGTTATAGATGTGTAGTTATGCATCCAATTCTGAATGTATAGTTATGAAGTTATGGATATGTAGTTATGCAATTCTGAATGTATAGTTATGAAGTTATGGATGTGTAGTTATGCAATTCTGAATGTATAGTTATGAAGTTATGTATGTGTAGTTATGCAATTCTGAATGTATAGTTATGAAGTTATGAATGTGTAGTTATGCAATTCTATCTGAATGTATAGTTATGAAGTTAATGGATGTGTAGTTATGCAATTTTGAATGTATAGTTATAAAGTTATAGATGTGTAGTTATGCAATTCTGAATGTATAGGTATGAAGTTATGGATGTATAGTTCAAATTATGCACAACATAACGCCGTTAACGGCAATTGAAACTGAATTTTTTTTAAGTTGGACGTCAAAACGGCGTCGTTTTTGCAACAGTGTGCACCATGCATGGTGTACACGGTTGCACAGCATAACGCTCCTTATTTTTATCACGTAAGTCTACCTCAAGAACTTATGAGATTGAATAGAAGTTAAGAATATAAAATAAAAGTGCATCAAATATTTTTCTTATAAAAATACTATCATAATCGAAATTAAAGAGTTCTATTACATGGACTCCAAAATTTTACCCCCTGATGTGACAGACACATATAGACTATCTTTTTTTATGTGAATCTCAATAGAAGCGTCTATATCATAATTTTGTGTGTGAAAATAAAAATTAGAAGTAAAAAATGAGAATACATGTATTATTTTTTAAATTGAAATATGAAAATGAAATAAATTTAGTGGTATGGATTCCAACAAATATTCCAAAATCCACCGACATTGGGACGAGTTGATAGGGGCACAGAGTGAGTAGGGCAAGAACACGAAAAAAGAGAGATTCTACTTTTTCAGGAAATAACGTTTCCGATACCTGTCGAAAATCTGCAAAAAAATGACAGAGGAAGATACAACAACCATGCATTAGCATTTAGCACACAAAGGTATATATCATATATGCCACACACTTAGGGACAGCCAATTCAGCTTTGACAAATCAAATATATATATATATATATATATATATATATATATATATATATATATATATATATATATATATATATATATATATATATATATTCAAATGGGGCATGTGATCATGATGAAGCTTTGTAGCAGCTGACATGGAATTGAAGACGACTGTCCGCAAAAGAAGTTGCTTTCCTTTAAATTAATATATATATATATATATATATATATATATATATATATATATATATATATATATATATATATATATTGTTGCCGTGCGATTGGCTATCTTAGGTGTGGTTGTGTGGTTAAATCAACGTTCAGAATTAACAGTGATTAAAAAAAAAATGCACGGTGACAATTTGATCTTTTGGGATCTAGGTCAAATTTAAAGTGCGTGATACGTACGAAATACAGCATCGGATCGGGTTCTTCTTTAGTCTGCTTGTTGGTTTAAGGTATTATGTTCGGTTAACGGCGTGAGGCCAGAGGTTTCTGAGTTAAGGTAAGCTATTAAGAAATTGCTAAAAGTCCCCCCCACCCCCCCTCACCACAATTAATGCCATACTTATAGAAGGATACATGAGACAATAACCGGTCTCTCGGCATGCTCACGTAGAGAACATGCATAGGGCGAGATCGTGGCCCAAGCAGACTCGTCCACGTGGCCTAAGATTCCTGACCCCCTTAGGTGTGTCGTCAGCAAGCTTGGCTAGCAAGGGAACTAAGCCTTGGGCTCTGAGTGTGACAGGTCGGATGTCCGTCCCGACCTTAAGTAGTCGGGGCAGGTCGATCGTTACTACCCTTCGCTCAGCCTATCGGACTACACGCTGTCCGGATTTAGGTCGGGTATGAGAACAGTCACGATCAACGATGTTTGGATCGGGCTCTACTCAAGTACGGGATCCAATACCGAACAAATGTAAGTCAAGGTCCGACAAAGGATATATATATATATATATATATATATATATATATATATATATATATATATATATATATATATATATATATATATATATGAGAGATCTGGTGAGGAAATTTACTCAGGTGTGAACATGCGGTTTAATCTAAGCCATTGATCAAATCTAGATCAACGGTTCAAAAAAAAAAAAAACACGCGTCTAAAAGGAAACCACGCACCTTAATCGTAAGCATTAAAATAGCGCACTTTAAGTACACAAACCACGCTCCGTAAGCACACAAATCACGCACTATAAGAACACAAACCATGTACCTAAAGTTTTAAAATGGCGCACCTTAAGTACAGAAACCACACACCTAAAGCTTTAGACCGACGCACCTTAAGTTTCAACAACTGACGCACCTTAAGCACACAAATCACGCACCTTAAGAATGGAAACCACACACATTAAGAAGTAAAACCACGCACCAAAAGCTTTAGACCGGCACACATTAAGTTTCAACAAAAACGTAGCTTAAGCTCTCAACTGAAGAACTAGTGCACCTTAAGCACAGAAACCACGCACCTTAAGAATGAAAACCACATGCCACCGCGTTCTTTTGTTAATTTGTGTTCAGTCTGGACGGTCTTTTTTAGCGAGATCAAAGACTATCATTCAACCCCATCTTTCACCTGGACAAAGTATCCGCATGTGATCTCTTATGTGTGTGTGCGCGCGCGTGCGTGTGTGTGTGATAACACCTTTCCATGTATAAAGTGTAGACACATCCACACCTTCCATCTTGAGTAATCAAAGGCCGGAATCTTACTATTCCTAAATTTTCAAGTTTGCAATAATTATAAAATGAATCACGCTTTTAATAATTTTCAATATTATAAAATTAATCCTGCATTTATTTTTTTTTTTACTAAAACCGTCAACCATTGATGAACCCTGATGGGCAATTAAGATCCGTCCTCATTTTTCCTATAGGACTTTGTTCTCATTTGATCATACCCATATATGTGTGTGTATTTAAAAAATAATATTATTATATATCTTTGGTTGTTGAAGGACGACAACAACAACAACAACAACAACAATAATAATAATAATAATAATAATAATAATAAATTGTAACTTGCGTATTTTATTTAATCAATTTAGAGTTTGTCACATAAAAAATAATGCAATAAAAAATAGAAGTCTAGATAGCATGCATGGGAAAAATTAGAGAAACATCATATACAAAATGCTTGTTTGTGTGTTTTTAAAAAATAATAATGTTATCAATGACGGTCTAGCAATAAAAATCGATGATAGAGATCAAGACGTCGCCGGAGAAGGCGTGGTCATCTTCAACGACTAGAGATGGCAACTAAATTGGTCGCCATCTCCCCAGGAACGGAGAAGGCAACCAGTTTGGTCGCCATCTCCAGTTGACAGAAATAGCGACCAAAATGGTCGTCTTCTCCGTCAACGGAGATGGCAACTAGTTAGTCACCATCTCCAAGGGACATAGAAGGCGACCAACTAGTCGCCTTCTCCATCCCTAGAAGATGGCGACCAGTTTGGTCGCCATCTTCTATCGCCGGAGATGGCCACGCCTTCTCCAGCGACGCCTTGGTCTCCGTCGTCGAATTTTATTGCCGGACAACTATCGAAAGTTTAGTGACTTAGTATACAGGTCACTAACAGGTAATTGGGCATTGATGAACTAAATTGATTGAATTTTTAGGTAAAGTTTGATGACCTATTTGATCATTTTTTACTATTTTATACCTACATTTAATAATTTATGTGTCTGTAATTACAATATTATATGCCTTTAATTTGTTTACGGGTACAAAAATTATTAACTGTACGTACAAAATATGTTAACTGCAAGCACATAATTTTTGGGCCAAGGTTCACAATGCAATATGAACCATAATTCATGGTATAACAATTGAATATACATTACATGGGTTTAGGTTGGTCCACATGACCAATGAGTATAGTAGAGTACAAACACACAGCAGTGGTCAGTGGGCTGTCCAAATAGTGGAGGATGAACTCATCGGAAAAAATTGGAGGCTTGGTTTACATTTGAGTGAGACAAAGATGAATGAGACTTCAATTTTTGGGCAAACCAAATGGTTGTTATGGGAAGAGGGGAAAATATATTAAGGCAACAAAAGGCAATTAATTGTCTAACCCTTAAAAGAGAACCTGTAATGTTAATAGCAGGTCGCCTAGTTTGTCTACTAGAAATGGCATGTTGTATATAGCACAGTATACATTTGACCTTGTAAAATTTAACCTACCTTCAAATCAAGTCAGTCATTTAGGATAAGAAAACCAAAAATAAAAATAAAAATAAAACAAAACAAAACGAGATTCTACTTGGTATTATACATGATATGCCATATACACCACCCCACTATTCTCCGACCCCCTTTAACTAAATATACCTTCCTCCCAGGCTTGTCAATCTCATTGCTAATACAAGACTTTGTCTTCATTTCCGTTTAATCAAAATTTCTCTATTCTGCCATCGACTGAGTTGAGATGATGACCAAACTGCAGCTCATTGTGTGAAGAAGGTACCGCGATATCACATTCCCTCGAAGAAATTTGTTATTTACAATGCTCAGCCTCTAAAAAATTGGTTTTTTGCTCCTTTTATCAATCAGAAAGCATCTCTTCCAACTCGGGCTCCTCAGATATTGATGTGTCATAATCTGAACTTGTTGCATTGAATAAAGCTTCAGAGAATTCTTCACCTTCTAAGCCATCTTCTTCATCCTCAGGTTCAGATATTTCTGGTTCATTGTCTGCATTATGATCTTCAGTTTCTTTCTGTGATGCAATATCTCCGTTACCAATTTTCTGAGGATCTGAATTCGCCTCTGCTTTGGCACCAGAATCCTCACATATGCAGGTTGAAGGGTTTTCATGAAACTCACCCCGGCCTGGCCTCACCTCCTTAGGTTCCCCCATAAAGCCTTTTTGAAATGTGCGCAATCGAGATGCAAATTCTTCCCATGTCATGTTATTCCGGTTTAAGAACAGACGCCATAACTTCTTGGCATTTGGTCGAATGGTAGGTTTATGTCCAAAGTATCTCCTGCAGTCGAGAGAAAGATACAAATTAGCCAATACCATAACTGTTTTAGAAATATATACATTATAAAAACAACACCAAACCTTCGCCCAGCTAATATCTTTGCCATGTTTCCATTGTTGTTGGTAACAAAAACATCACTTTCATCACAAACTATGAAGTCTAATGCAGCCATGCGAGAAGAAAATTGAGAAAATGGTGCTAGTTCTTCCTTTGTGGCAATAGTGTCCTTTGAATGAAAGTTTGGAAAGAGAGCCTTTAGAGGTGCCAATGTCTCCTCCCCTCCATATACTTCACCAGACGCTACATAGATATGAGCATCTCTGCCGTATCCAAGTGCTCTCAACATCAAACCCACTTCTTCGGGAGTTAGAGGGCATCTGCCTTGCCTCCTCATCCTATCTGGGTTGCTACTCTATAGAGTGAAATGAGTTTAGAAACTTTTAAGTAGCAGAAAGCAGTTAATAATAATAATAATAATTTAGAATAGACACTATTGATATCAAATTTCTGTTTGAAATGTGAAAACAATGAAAAGCGGTCACCAAGCCAACATAGTATTTCTCTCATTAAGACACCTTTAAATGTTGTATTCATATTTGACTCTCAATATTATTTTCTAAAGCAAATACAAATAAGGGGTCATGTCAACCATCTGGTTGTCCAGAAGAAGCCCAGCCATCTTTATTACGCAAACTATCTATACTTATACAACAGAGGGAAAATAGTGCATCCTTGGAGTAAATAGTTTCTTATCCTTGATAAACACATTAGTCCTGATCAATAATTGTGGAGACTTGAGTGAAAAAAAGGAGAAAACAGGAAAAGAACCATAGAGAAAATCAAACACTTAGCGTGAAAAAAGATATTTTAAAAAATCATACTAAAGTTACACTTGTGTTTGGTACTTTGGTATCAAAATACATAACAGGATATAGAAATAGGTAGTTAGACCTACATGTAGAGTTTTCCACCTCTTCCGTATTTTCCCAAGTTCTGTTCTTTCCTTCTCCCCTCCTCCATAATAGCATCCTGAGAATGCAAGCATATCAGGTTCAAACCTGTAAAATGAATTAACTCATATCAGTAAGCTTTCTAATGACTATATTTCTGAACTAGATAATCAACATCACACTGCAGCCATTATTACTGCCAAGCAATCCCCAGTACCCAAAGAAATCAAAAAGTACAGTTTAAATAATTAAAAGTAACTTTAGAACTCTTTAACTGACAAATTATTGTGTAATGGTGCTAATAGATTACAAACTTATGAAGCGCCCTTAATCTTATGATCTTATCCTCAACATGTTTCATATGCACCTTCATTATGGTTGAAATTATGAAGGCAGTAAAATTGGTTCAGAATTACTGGATTTGATTCTATAATCCAGAACTAGAACTAAAAGTAGTCAAGAACAGAGTATGAGAAAAAAGGAAAAGTGAAAGAAATAGAATATTCAAGCCCAGAGAGAAATTGACAAATGACAACTAACCTTAGATGAAGCGTAATATAATGCTTGCTCCTCAACCTCATTCGCTGGACCAATTCCTTACCCATTTCAAGTATAGGGTCAGCAAACTTCAAAGCATGATAATTAACTCTGCATCTCAGCTTTTGCAACTCGGTCTGCAACCTATTTGAAAGTCTGTAGTCAAACTTGGTGAGTCTAACTACCTGCAGAAAACACATAGGTTATACTGGCCTAGAATAAAAATGATTCAATCAAGACCTTACTAACACTTACATACAAATCAATGCAAATATGCAATATCCACTTTTCTATCTACAAGCAGGACAGCTACATAGCAATTGACAAAGTTAAGGACTATTTTCCAAATTGACTGCGGGCTATGGATATCTGCTGTATATTTCTCAGATTAAGTCCCAGAACAGGGCTGCTGTCCCTTTTAGATCTAGATTACATTTATGCTTAGTCAACAAAGGCTAGATCACAGCTAGGTATAGATTCAGCAAATTCAATTGGCAGTGAGACGTTGGTAAATTTCAACTTATGGGGCTAGCCTGGTTTCTTAAAATGGATTCACGACTTCTGTATTTATTATGCACTGGAAATTCTTATTTCACCATCCAAAAGAAACTGCAGCAATTCAGCATGAGAGTACAGATCTACAGTTGCATATCTATAGTTATTTCAGCACAATAATACAATGTAGTACTTCCATGTTCAGTAAGTAAGAATTCACTTTAATCACATAATATTATGTGATAATTTGGTACAACAGCTGTTACTGGCAAATAGATGTGTAAATTGTCATAGGCATTCCACTGTCAGACAATATATGTAAAAACAACTAATAAGAATATAGATGTAATTAAGAAACATATACTGCTAAAAAAATGTACAAAAAGAGTTGAGGAATAAATTATTAACCAATAAGGCAAACCATTTTTTTTTAATCTTTTTAACAAGTTTGTACAGAAAGATGCTTCTGAGCTATTCTCAATATGTTTATGTCTACCATAAATAAGTAGAAGACATACACGCTTTTTTGAATATTCAGGCAGCAGCCGAGTTAAATAGCATTTTTCATTGCACTTTCTGGGAACCTTTCTAGTATGTGGAACCCATATCTGTCCTCTCCTAGGCGGGAGCTCTTTTATGATTTTAACATCCTTTGTAAGATGTGATATAAACCAATCGACATCAAATATGTCTGAGAAATCACTGCAAACCAAAGGACTAATGTTAGTTAAGTTTCAGAATTGCATGTAATAGTCATAAGCTCTTTTAAGTTTATTAACATACCACTAGCCCTAGACCTTAGTATAAGAAAGGCAGTGAGCATAAACAAAGGAATTCTCCATTACTTGCCTAGAATCTTTCCAGAAGGATTTCTTGTCCAAAGTAGGAACAACAAGGGTAGCATTCAAAATTCGAGCAGCAACAACTGCATCTGTTATCTGCCATATGCAGCCCAAAAGAAATCCACACCATATATATTTAATCGCTAAGCATACTTTTGTGAACCCACACAGTAGACTAACAGCAAGAACTTAAATACAGTAGTGCCCAATAATAGAGCTAATAATTAGTAGCATCATCTTTTTTACGACAGCATCCAAGAACACAACTTTAAGCAAATACAGAATCACTATCATTGTGCAGGTTTGAACATGTCAGTAAAGGTCCAGTCATCAAATGCTTTAAGACATTTTCCTTCTAACAGTAAAAGTAATTGGAGATTCTCCACGTAAAAGTAAAAAGAGAGAAATTAAAAGCCAAGGCCCAAGGGCTAAGAAACTAAGAAAGTTCAAACATAATGACTTGCATAAACTATCAAGAAATAGGTAATGGGAGTTATTACTGTCAAAAACAGATTTTCAGCCTTCTGGTTATAGAACCTCAACAAGAAACCTTTCCCTCAGATATTGTGCCTTAAAGCAAGTATTCTTAAATACGTATGTAAATAAGACAATGAAGAAATTAAACGAGATAACTATGAACAACTAGTCATATCACAGGTTTTGTCTCACTAATTTGACATCAAATTCCTAAACCAACAGTGAAAAATGTGTTCAAAAATTACCCCCGTCCTCTGTTGGTTAAGACCCCCACTGGTTGCAATCAACAAGTATCGATTTGGATGTGTGATGTCTTTAGCCTCTGCAGATTGGTCAGAAATGTAAGACCCAGAACCACCAAATGACCAAAAGGACTATGCATATTAAGAAACTTAAGTGTTACCAATTTCAGTTTATGTACAAGCAGTATCCTACTAATGTGGTAATATGTAAGAAAGAAATTGATTATCTAGGGGGTGAGGAATACAAAAGAACAGAGTATGGAGGTCTTATGAAGCTTACTCGCAAATTTGGTACTGGAATTACTACAACCATAGAAGAATTTGGCATTTTTTGACCTCCAAAGATCCCGATCATGCACTGTTCCACTTATCTAGATCCCAAAAATGAATACCAATCACATTTTAGAAAACTCAGATCCAATCAAAGCAACAACTTGATAAAGGCAAAGTAGAGCATAAGCCGAGGCTGAAATTAAACCCTAACCGGAACATTAAACACCGGGACTCCAATCTCATTAATAACGCCCTCATTGACCTGAAACACAAGGTTGAATAAGCTCAATAACTCTGCGTCCATACATACATACAATAATGCCTGTGGATTTTCACGCGTAAAAACACAAACGCCGCAACTAGCCAGGGCTGTCAGATGTGCACTGTAGAGGGAGAGAAAGGTGAGTAAGTTACCGAGATATGGCGGCGGAGGAGTTGGAGTTGATGGTTATCAGTGAGAGGAGGGGCGAGCGAGAAGAGGAAGAAGAAGAAAAGGAGAATGAGGCCGGAGATGGCGGAGATAGCCGGAATTAGAAAGCGCACACGGGTGGTATACTGGTGGCGCCGCCGATGAAACGCCATGTGGAAACGGGTGGCGTATAGACTGGCTTCCCCCCTCTCTGAACCCCTCTCCTCCTGATGAAGAGGGAAGAGATTTTAGAGAGGAGAAGGAATTTGTTCAAGCGGGGAAGGTTTTACCAGAAAGAGAAAGAGAAAGAGAAGGCGCCTCTCTCCTGTTGAAGCGGGGAAGGTTTTACGATGGCGACAAGGATGTGTTACTGTTTTCTTTCCGCAGATTCAAGTATTCCAAACGCTGCTACCACGAAATGATTATGGCTCCTTTTTGCCTTGTTGGAGCGGTCAAATTTTTCTTTTTTTTATACATTGGAAAAGGGTCAAATACATCTTTGAACGACAAAAGAGTAATTAGACCCTTCAACTTTAAAAAGGTACAATTAGTCCTTTCAATTTGTTATTTTGAGTTAAATAAACATAATAATAAATTTTTCACCTGAAATAATCGGTCAAAAAATTTTGACGACAACAAATATTTTTTTAAAAAAAAGCTACCGGATAAGACAACCGTTCGGTTGTCTTCTCCGGTGGAGAAGCCGATCAGATCAAGTCGTCTTCTCCATTGGAGAGGACGACCAGTCCGGTCGCCTTCTCCACTTGAGAACGCGACCAGTCCGGTCGTCCTATCCAGTGGAGAAGGCAATCATATTTATTAACTCAATGAGTTTTTTGCACTTTTGGTCCCACGACTATAGTGGCACTATCAGAATTGATCCACGACTTTCAGACATTGCAATTTTAGTCCACGATTATTGTTTTTTTTTGGCAAAAATGATCCTTCCGACCACTTTTCTGTCAAAATTCCACCGAAGTAAAATTTCTTCATTTTTAAGAGGGCTAAAAATTTGACATTTCCCTTAACAATTCTTCCTAGATAAAAAAAACAATTCTTTATTGCAAAATATGGCAGCAAACAATCAGTAATACAAGCCTCTTAAACATGTCAACTTTAGCCTTCTTAAAAATGAAGAAATTTTAGTCCGGTGAAATTTTGACGGAAAAGTGGTCGGAAGGACCATTTTTGTCAAAAAAAAAAAAAAAAAAAAAAAAAAAAAAAACAATAGTCATGGACTAAAATTGCAAGGTCTGAAAGTTGTGAATCAATTCTGATAGTACCATTATAGTCGTGGGACCAAAAATGCAAAAAACTCTTAACTCAATCATATTTTGTCTATTTAACCCTTCCTTGTGAATTCATTTTCTAATATTTTTTTATTATGGTGATAGTATTGTTTGGGAAGAGAAAAGGTATATAAAGCAAACTAGTATTTGACCCGTGCGATGCACGGGATGTTATTTAAGTATTTTTAGTTGTGCGTGTTTTATGTTAAGATTTGTGTTATATATTGGGAAATACAATTTCGACACGTAATCAAATTGTGTCTTACTAATAGTTCAAAGATGTTGTCAATATAAAAACAATATATTACAAAATTACAAATTATTGAAAACTTCATGATATACAACATTAGTGGTTGATGTAGTAGTTGCACTTGAATCTTTTCCAATAAGTATTTTCAAACCGTCTGGATTATTAACACGAGATGCAGCTACGTACAACTGACCATGTACAAAAACCGGTTTCTTTAGTATTAACCCTACATGTTTCAAGGTTTGGCCTTGACTTTTGTTTATTGTCATTGCATATGAAAGCATCAACGGGAATTGCCTTCGTTGGAACTTGAACGGCAATCTGGGATCCGAGGGTGACATTGACATTCGGGGTATTAACACTTTCGTACCTTTGTTGGGCCCAGTTAGAAGCTCGCCTTCAATAACATGGTCTGCTAACTTTGTGATTATCAACCGAGTTCCATTGCACAACCCAAGAGAATGATCAATATTCCTCATTAGCATTACTGGTGATCCAATTTTCAAATTCAGTGTATGGTTTGGTAGACCCGACACACGGATGCTGTTTAGGAATTCCGGGGTGTGTACATCTCCAAGTATCCCATTATCACCGTCGGCTTTGCATACTGCGTCTGAACTATAGTAGAACCTACTTTCGGCATCATGCAGCTCAGTCATATATTCATTAACTGCATGGACAACGTCCAGCGTTGGTGCAAGTATAGCACGACCTATCAAATACTCTGGGTCAGCATTTCCAAATGCAAACATTGGAAATGTACTTTCAACAATTGCTTTAATGTCGTCGGTCCCGGGGGATACTAACATGTGGTTAGGTATTTGGACTTCTGCCATCCCGTCATTCCTGCCTCCAATCTTCCCATCTTCGATATTGGCAATCCAGTTAGCGAACTCTGTCAATGACTGCCTATTACCAGAACTGCTAGCCGAACTTAGCCGTAGGTTTTTCGTCAATCTAAAAACTTTGCAACTATCCCATAAATACGATGCATTTATAGCGGATGAAACAATGTCTTGACGTGAACCTTTTGGAACAACTGGGAGAATTTGCCGGAAATCTCCACCCAGTACCACGGTTTTACCACCAAACGTCTTCATCTCACTGTTACTGTCAGCAAAACGCAGTAAATCTCGCATGGTTCGATCTAACGCTTCAAAGCAATGTTTGTGCATCATTGGAGCTTCGTCCCAAATTATCAAACTCGTTTTTATCAACAATTCAGCCAAGTCGCCACCCTGTTTAATGTTACACGTAGAGTCCTCATTTATTGAAATAGGTATTGCAAATCTAGAGTGAGCTGTTCGGCCACCTGGTAACAACAAAGAAGCTATGCCACTTGATGCGACATTTAAAACGATCTGTCCTTTGGAACGAATTGAAGCAGGCAATGCTCTCCATAAAAAAGTCTTTCCGGTACCACCATATCCATATACAAAAAATAATCCACCTTTATTGCTTTCAATATCTTGCGTAACAGTATTGAAAATGAGCCTTTGTTCTTCTGTTAGTTTGGAAAACATCATTTCAGAATCTGCCTTCAATTGTTCTGAATTGTAATTCAGTTCTTCAAACACCAGTCGATTATGAAACAACCTTGTATTATCGGTACTTGGTGTGGGCATCGGAGGAAAATCATTTAAGGATTTGTTCTGTTGACCCAAAAGGTGTTCCAATTCCAATAATCCAAAGTTCTTTTTCTCCTCTACTGTTAAAACCAAATCTGTTACAATACCAAGACCAAAATTGTTATAATTTGTTAACTTAATAAACTTCCGGAATAGTATATTGTAAAGAAACATAAGAAAACTGACCTTGTTGTTTTAATAATCTTCTTTGCTGGTGCTGAGCATCTTCACAAAGATGTTCCCAAACTTGATTCCAAACATTTTCGGGTCTAATAATTGAGGATGATGTTAGTAAAACAACAAATAGCTTCCTCAATGAGTGTGCAGTTGACCAATAGCTTGCCTCATTTATAGCATCAACATACTCCTTATCGTCATCTAGCAGTCCATGCGCATAACACGCATCTCTAAACGTCGAGTACTCAACACCGTTAACTGTCCTGATATCTTTGAAACTTTTTGGACCACGTACTATGTTCAATAGACATCTCAAATAATAAATTTCGCCTGAAGCTGGAGGTACATAGAATATTCTACCAATTGAGGATCTATTTGACTTTCTTGGATGCCATTCACGGATGTCTTTTTTCCACACAAATTTGGTAGGCATCTCAATGTAAGTCAACAAACACGCTTCTTTGAAAGTCTGATTCGCTAAAAACCAACCATTAAACATACTTTGACCAACTGTTTCTCTATTTAGTACATTATCAATGCTATCATCGTCTTGGAAAACAACTGATTGACAATCAGGTAAGTGGAAGCTTAATCGCTCAACAGGGGGTGTCCTATACTGTATTTCAAAACTAAACAATCGCCAAGCTGCTTCGCATGCAGATACATATCTGCAATCATAGTACATGTTTATCTCATCCACAATCTCATTACCCGCTTCGTCCATCGAAGTCTTATAGAACTCAGCAGTTACACGGTCATTGCCCTTGTTGACGTACTTGAAGAGATACTTGATTGACCGAGATTGGTTACACCACTCTACATTAATGTGAGCTTTGTATTTCAAAAGCAAGTACCTATTATGTGGTACAACATATCTATTATCCAACTCTATTCCATTCTTTTTTATTGTCTTCTTATCATCCCTTCTTCGGTACAACGGGTAACCATCTTGGTCAAAATGTGATGCATCAATGTATCTTTTTGGAAAATGCTTTGAACACTTCCCATTTGCCATGCACGGGGATTTAATTCTTGCAACACCGCATGGGCCGTGCAACATGAATTCTTCGACAGCTTGGTAATACTCAATGTCTGAATGCTTGTCGGGAATCTCGGCTGAAATGATCGTGTCCATAAAAGCCGGATCGGCAAAGTCGGTGGTCGCTTGAAGGAACAATAATATATGCGCATGCGGCAGACCACGCTTTTGAAATTCAATCGTGTATATTACTGTCATAAAGGCAAAAATATTGTAAGATATAACCTTCATATAATAATATCTATTATTTTTAAAACTGCCAATTATATGCAATTGAAAGACGCACCTGCCTTTACACGACCAAATAGTTTCCCATTTTTTATTTCTTTGATTAAACAGTCTAGCTTAAGTTTGAAAACACGGCAGACAATGTCGGGACGATCTTCCGCTTTCAAGTTTCTTTTCTCCACGAATCGTTGTATCTCGGGCCATTTAGGATTACATGTAAATGTAATAAAAAGATTTGGATAACCTATGAATCTGCAAATTGCCATGGCGTCTTGATAGTTCTGTATCATGTATCTTGCTCCTCCGGTGAAACTTGATGGTAATATTATTCTTTTCCCTGTCGAGCTGGGTTGAACTTCACCGCGCGTAAGCGCATCAGACAGCCCTTTGTACGCCTCACACCTCAAAGCTTTTTGATTTGACCTAATATAGAGCAACCTCGAAGACTCGACCATAGTATATGCATCAACCAAGAATTGTTGGAATAACCTTTTAGCATACATTATTGTTGAGACCTCATTTGATCTTTCGTGGATACGGAACGCGAAGTACTCTCTTTGTGAAACACTCTTTCTGGCAAAATCTTGTTTTGTACCAAGTGTTGCAAAATGTATATCTTCTCGAAAACCATCCTCCCCATATGGAAATAAGATTGGGTATTGCAATGGTAAATATGCCGGGTTTAATTCATTTATTCGTTTAAGCGCTCCAGACCTACACTCGACAACAATATCCCGTTGACCCATGTACGGGTCTATATCCCCAACAATCAGTGCAGCAACCTCGGAAGTAGTCGGTAACGCATAAGTCCTGGCATCTTTAGTCCTCTTCCCTATTAATCTCATTCTAATTTGCGTTTGAGGATTAGACTCCAGAAACGACTTGGCCATTCGGAATGACTTAACCAACACATTGTGTTCATCAAGCACTTGTTTAATGTCATTTACTACCTCACTATGCAATGCAGAACCATTGTTTTCGGCCCTAAACAAAGATGAATATATAATATAAGATTCTCTGAATTAACCGACTATTTGGAAAAGAAATTGCAGTACAACAAAAGAGTATACCTCAGAGAGTTTAATCGATTTTCTATCTCATTCTCTGTATCGTGAATGTATAATTGGGCAAACTTCGGTTGAATGCCATCTGAAGGTAATAAGCTTCCAATCCGATGAAAATTTTGACCATTTATACGGAATATAGGCGGCGATGTTCCGTTGTTAATAGTTCTGTCAATTTTCCCACCCATCGACGTAAAGCAAAACATACTGTTATATGACCTTATATTCTCTAAAAAACAATTGTTTTTGTCATGTGGCCTAAAGAATAAGTCATATAGCTTTTGAGGAGGCTTTGTCATAAATGGCAACTTTATTTTCCCATTGACGCAACACGCTGAGTATTTTGGACTTTCACGTGACTTTGATATGCTAGACCGTTCATTGTACCAAAACAATGAATTACAATGCTCGCAAAGATACTCTGGATCACCAAGATCAAAATAATAATCTAAAAAAAAAATATTAGTTACCATGATACTGTATTTTAGTGTAGTACATGTTTAATACCCTTTTATTGTAACACATTTCATATGAACTCACCAGTAATTGAGGGACTATTGTCATGTAAGGGTTCAACAACGTTTTGGAAATCTGTCAACAAATTCCGGTAATGCGGAATGGTTTCAATATCCGGCTCAACCGGCACTGGTCTTATATTGTTGTCACTTGAAAGGCAACAATTACTGTACATCCCTAAAAGAAAAGTATCCCATTATAATTACATTGATTAAATATTTATATAAGCATGTTAACTGCGTGACAACTACATATATAATATTAAATAATATGAATATATATTTATACCTATCTGCGACTCTGGTGATATATTTAAGTCGAAACCCAAATTTTGACGATTAGATGTAAGTGGATTGCCGGCGACAACATGGACTTGACCGCAAGTTGCTATAATAAAAAAGATATGTTAATAAGTATTAAATTTGTATATATATATATATATATATATATATATATATATATATATATATATATATATATATAATTCATTACTAATCTTATTACAATATATTTGTTGAACTTCATACCAGTTGATATGTTGCTAAATGGCATCCTGCAACTCATTTCTTGCGGTGGTGTATTATGTATGATCATACGTAACGGAGATGAAACTGTGCATTCTAACAACATCGATTATTATTAATCATTAGAACATGTAAATGACACCAGGGTCCTAAATTCCAAAAAAAGGTATCATTGGATACTATTTTTATACCTAGTTCTGAGTGTGGGGTTTTATTTAAGTCGAATGAATGATTGTGGCGCCGGGTAATAGGTGCTCTTTCACGCTCATGGTCAAACCTTGCGGAATTTCCTTTAATTATATAAGAGTCGTACATAACACTTGTTAGAATGTTAATTATCACATTTTTTAAAATATGGTACATCAAAAATGTGTGTTTAGGTTCGTACTATTGGATATGTTGCTTAATGGTGTTCTGCTACCCGAATCTTGCAAAGGGGAATTACGAATTGTTGTCCGAATTGCGCTTGAAGCTGTCAATTTCACATTAAAAACATGTTAGCAACAATTAATTATAATCTTGCACAATCGTATAGAACACTCTTACCATTTGTCACAATACTTAAAGGCGTACTTAACGAACTTTGGAAAACACCACGTAGGGGTGTACGATTGTGTGTATTGTTGCCGAATTCAACGGACGACATGTACGATTCATCACTGACCCCTCGATTATCATTCTCTGTAAAAAAAAAAAACAATGATATAATTATATATTGTATATTTGGTATCACAATTTTTTTGATTCATACAGATTCCGAATTTACTCCTTAAATGATAGTTTGTAAAGGATGGATTTACTTTAAATGTCTAGAGTTTATAAACATTTGATGGACACAAATCGCAATAATAACAAATTAATATAATAACATACTATTATAAAAATTGCACTAATATTAAAAAACCTAATAATATTTATAATTTATAATATTAATAATAACAATTAGAAAATCCACAATTTCTGGGCAGTGTTAACTATACTGCCTAATTAATATTAATATTAATAATAATAATAATAATAATAATATTCAGATTAATAATAATAATATTAATACAAACATACGGACACCACTACCGCACTACCGGTTCTAAGCACCCGCATTTCCACCAACATCACTACTCTCTCTGTCTCTCATTGCGTAGATGCACTCCCATTGCTCATGTTCTTCACTCTGGAGTTGTTTGAACAACATCTCCAGAAATTCTACCCGAAGACCATGCGCAAACTACTACAAATTCTTAGATGAATTTCCTATTCCGATAAGTTATCTACAATATCGCTCAGTTAATTCCATTTCTATGAAACAATTATGCACAATTAGAGTAGATACCGTGAAACCTAACTGTTGAGGCTTTGTTTAACTACTAAGTCCCATTAAAGTGTAGATATGATGAAATCCTTCATTGTTAATCGCATGCATCTGTAATCTGAGAAAAAAATGGATTTTAAACAAAGTATCTATCTATCTTGGGGGATTCGAAGTTTTAACCTGTATTTTTGTGTGTGTATTTTTTCTTTGAATTTGTTGTTTGCATATTTATTTTAAAAGATACTATAATATTTGTCAGGTGAATGTTGGGATGAAGAAAAAGTGGGTTTTGATTTCTAAACCTAATTCTTTTCAGCTTCCTTAATCGTTTTTAATATCTGTAGTATTGTTTACAAAAATCGTATAGTTTTTGTATAAACTAAGACAGAATAGTATAACTGCAAAAAGAGTGCTTAGATTTACCTTGGTTGTTGCTTGGATGCTTGCGCTTCGAACCAATGGTGGTTGAAGATGTAAGTTTCCTCATGTATTCTAGGGGAGATGAATTGCCAAGTTAGGGATTTCTGTAGATGTGGTTTTAACAGAGGTTTATAATATGTGGTTGTTAAATATATAGCTGCAACTTAGTCCATTAATATTTGCAGACAACCTTGGAAAATGTCAATTATAATTGCTTTTGGAATACTAAAAGGTTTTGATCAGATAGTTAATGTAATGTGCCATTAATATATTAGCTGATTGATATTCTTACTACTTGTTTTTCCCTACTAAACTGTATTTCTGAACTTTTTTTGGATTCGAATAATGAACCTTATTTATCTAATATATGTTGTTTTGCAGGTCACAATCACTGTAGAATCTTGGGATTAAGAGACTAAAATTTGGATGAAAATAAGTTGCTTGGAGTTTGATATCAAAAGCAACTCTTAACTGTATGAACCTCTGTTGAATAGAGCACAGAAAAAATAGATGTTGGATCTGTTTCTAGAACATAATGGGAATTGTACAAAAGAGGTTGCTACGCTTGTATGTAAGATAAGTTTTACATTTATAAAATTGGTTTAATCTAATTAGGCTTACTATGATTAGAATATTGTCTATCTATTCGTAAATAATCTAATGTTTATATGATTTGAATACAATTAATAAAATTCTACAATTGCAGGGAATGAAAGACATTCAGTACTACACTATAGGTGTTTTAGTATCGTATAAAAAAGAGGATGTAAAGAATATCATAGGAACGGTTAATACGCACAGCTGACAAATAAGTTTTTTTCGGGTTACCAATGTCTGATATTATGTTATTACCAACTTGCAGATCCTTTTGTGTGTTCATTCATTAGACACTGTTTATAAAGAGTTACCCAGCTAATTCTGTTTTTGGCAAATCCAGCTAATCGGTTATATCAACGTTACCAGCTAACATTAATTAAGGAAGCGTTGTAATATCAAAGTCTGTGAAATGAAAGGGTAATCCACTAATCAGCACCAAGTCCATAACTATCTTTCCAATATAAATCCATTTGTTAGAATTTGACTACTGATTTAGCAATCCATTGATATTTTTAATCAACAACTTGTTTTTTAAAGTGCAGTTAGGATAGTATCAAGCAAATGTTGAATAAAGGGCCGGGAAGTTTTCATCAAAGGACTTTGAAGTGAGCTTAAAGATGACAGAGGGTGGTAAGTACATAATCAGAACTATTTATACGCAATTGGATTGCCAATTTATGTATTCATTAACAGAATAAGTTTAAGCCTTGCTTTAAACATCTTCTAATGACTTATATTTTACCAAACCTCTAAAGGTGTTGAGTAGCAACCAAGGATTGATAGTGATATGTTTTAATTCTACATTAAAATTTTCAAGTTAGAGTACTAATTACTTTTGATGGTTTATATAGAATATTACAATGGTATAAGCTGTTTACATTATTATTGGATTTAATTTTGGGTGACAATGAGAACTTGCTTGACATACTCTTTAATGTAGGTGAATTTATAATTTGGCATAGAAAATGTATGATTAGAATTATTAGTTGGAGCTTAGAATAGATCTTATAAAATCTCTAGTAACAAAAAAAATGACATTACATTAATCTACGATAAATAACTTCCCGTTCACTTATTACATTAAAAAGTAGTCCTTCAAACATCCCTTTCAAGTAATTATTTCAATGGTGTGTTTGCTAGATGTTATCTTCATCTTCCTCCTCTTTTGTCTTATCTATGCCATATTCTTCATCTTGTTCTTCCGCGACAGCCATCTCTTCAGATATTTTTTCCACCATCTCTAAACTTGTTCCTTCGTTGTAGCATCTCTCACTGCCAAAAAAAATCTGCAAAAGGACTATAACAAATCCAGTACACATAACATGACCTAGTAACAAATTGTGAGCATTCATAAAAAACAATTATTTAGGAATATAATCCTAAATGATTGAAAGTTTCAGTCTAGCTGTTTGAGTGTAACCCAAAAACTGTCAACATAAAATCCATTGTGAAAAAAAAGAGACCAATAGAGCACATTGTCAATCATTAAAGTCATTACAAATCTGAGTCCTTCTCAATCTTGACCACACATTCCTTGGTTTTTTTTGAACTTTGAGTGCTTGAAAATTCATCGATTAGTGATCTCTTAACTGTTCCATTCTCAACACCATTCTCTGCATCCAGCCTCTGTGCAACAACTTGGAGTGGACTTTCAGCTTCATTTGCTTGGTCTGCTTCCTAAAAAATAAGAAGTTCAAAGTGTATGGATATGCTCAATAGTAATAAATTCTACAGTAATTCGTACAAAATGTTACACTTGAACCCCAGGTATACCTCTAGATCCCATAGGTCCTCATCTGTCAGCTCCACCTCGAGCTTTGAACTGAGATCCCTGTCCCTAACTCCTATTAGTTCGGGTGCATGCTTCTGTACAATCTTTTCATCAGTGATGATCCTCATAACAGGGAAAGCATTGAGATAATTCTGGAACTGTTCCTTGCGAACAGCAATTCTAAATAAGATATTCAGTCCAATGAGAGTCTCGAGCTCCTTAGGCAGCCCCTTCCTTCCCTACATCAAGAGTTAGTATAGATTTTAATTATACTATATACCATATAATGTTTAGTTTCTATTCATCTTGATGGAATATATAATTTTAAAACAAAACTTCTCTATTTCAATAATCTTATAGTTTTGTATTTGTACCTTAGTATGGTTATCCTTCAGATCATCTGCACTGATTCCAAGTAGATCGAGACACTCCCGGTCCCATAGAAGGAAAGGAGCATTGCCATCCAAGTCCACAACCCTAACCTTAATTCTGTACCTGAGTGTCCCGTCACCCCAATTTCGATCACATGTACTACACCATAGCCACTTTCCTTTGAGTTTCAGTTTTTTGTTGCACCCCTTTGTTCTACAGGAAGCATAGTACCACTCTGGATCATCAATGAATACAATCCTAGCTGCCACCCAAAAATCGCCAAACTGCATCATATGAAAGAATGTTAGTCCACTTTAAAACATTAACCAAATCAGTATATGAGTACTTATTTTTATAGTATCCAGGTGAAGACCATTGTGTCTATAACACTATTTAACCCATGAATATGTGTTTGATTGTGCAGGTATGTGGACAAAAACACAAGACCTGAAAGCAAATTAGTGGACTGCTCACTGGTGGAATATCAACAATTAGTGGACTATCAACAATTAACACCATAGCTGAAAGAGATAAGTACTTAGTGGTGGAGGGATAGTTTGTAGTCAGATTATTGTTAATATTTATGCATTAAAGCTATAATGTTATAGACCACATTGTCTTCTATTATTCCATACAATTCTTATGGTAAAATACAGGTTAAAAAGCCAAGAAGATGGACCTAGTCTACAACTTTGAGCAGAACTGAAAGGCTGATTGAAATGAAAAGAGTCCACATAGGTATTGTTTTAAAATCCTAATTGAGTTAATATCACAACATAATACAGATTAGGTATACCCTAGGCAGTTTCTGACTATTGAATAAATTTCTAAGACAGGTATATATCCCAAGAAGTGGGATACAGTGTGCACCATGTCAGCAGAACTTCAAAAGGGACTGAAATCATATTCAGTGCATATAAAGGTATAACACAGCAATATACAATTGCTCACAACTCTATTATATTTCCATATGAATTATATTTTTAAGTGCATAATGCTATGATCTGTCAACCTTAGAAGGAATTGTATGGTAAAATAAAATGAATAGGATCTAT
The DNA here is from genome assembly GCF_001879475.1 of Ipomoea nil. NCBI lineage: Eukaryota > Viridiplantae > Streptophyta > Magnoliopsida > Solanales > Convolvulaceae > Ipomoea > Ipomoea nil. Next base: position 9,106,084 of record NW_017617471.1, read on the forward strand.
GTTGGTTAAACCCAGTATTACCTCCTTATCCCTGTAGATGTCATTGATAGTACGAACTTCCATATCAGCTCCTAGGGAAACAGAATATGAGCTACATTCTTGAAAACTTGACTGGGAAATTATACTGCGCATGGGAGTCTGTTCTTGGCAAATACTGGAAAAACATAACCTAAAATGAGCAACAATAATAGTTGTAAAACTTCATGTAGAACAAAAAAATTTCAGGGTACCTTTTCCTGAACTCTTCAAATGGGGGAGATTCTTGGTTGAATAGCAGCTGTGTTACATCATAGGAGCTACAAATCTTTACATCAGCACCTTTAAGAAGAACATTGTATATAGAGATTAGAAAAGCTTCTTGGTTAATAAGATAGTAGATAGTCGATAGGAGAAGTTATACGATTTACTGTACTTACTTTTTAGGCACACCCTTGCCCTGCAAAACTGGATCAGGACCAACAGTGGTTCTTGTGTAGTAGAATTGTAGAATGCCTCAATCTTGCTCACATGCTCATCCCACAAAGTACACATTAGTTGTATTCCACTGAAAATGATTAGAAACATATTAGAAACAAAGCCAAGTGTAAAATATATTCAAAATCATAGGCACTGGATCACAGTATTACTCAGTATCTTCAATGGTGAAGTCAATAAGCCTGGAGTTCTTGCCATTGATTAGCTTATCCTGTGGGCAGTGTATTTCGATCACTCGACCAATGACATCTACAAAATAAATATTTAGAATATAGAATAGTATCCATAATAGAATATAATTAGAAACCACATATTGATAGAAAATACTGATTACCAAATAAGCTTTTCTCATCCAGGCCTTCGTTAGACTTGATCTCTCTGAAGGTCTTGAGCCGATACATTTTCATAGGAAACTTAACATGCTTTAAATCCTTAACAACAGTCTGATAGTTAAATTTGATCATGTACTTCTGTGGGCTAGTTTTGTAGGAGTAAAAATTTGTGATAACACAAAAATTTTTGATAGCACACACTGAACCTTCCACAAAACTGTTAAGGTACTTATCCACGTACTCTTTGGGTATATGAGCGTGCAAGAAGGACCCCTATGTATGTGTAAATAACAAAGAAATGGACTATAAAATATGGGAATATGTAGAAAAATATGTACTGGGTCTAAATTTGTAGTAAAAAAACGAACCGTCGAATTGAAAAAACTGTATATCTAGATTTAAAGAATACATACCTCTTCATCATGGAAAACAACCTCTTTTGACCTAAACTTCGAAGTATCAGTTCTTTCAGGGATCTTATATGCTCGCACCACCCGAAGCTTAAGAGCCTGCCTGGTATTCATGGGAGATATCTGGCTAGCAAGAACAAACATTTTTTGCTATTCAAGAAGAATCAGAGAGGCTTTGTAGAGGGAGATTGTATTTTGTATTAATAGTTGTACATGCGTTGTATATATAAGGTCTGATGACCTTCGTTATTGATCGTAACCATCCTGATCAATAATTACCTAGAGAATAGTATAGTGCGCAGTCGATTGGTTTTCCGAAACAAAAAAAAATAAATTCATAGTGATTACCTTAAATACATTCTCTAATCCCATTGGATGGGAGAATGATTTGGGTAGATATATTGAACAAATTAGGTTTCCTATATACATGGAGCTAGTATACTGCGCAGTCCTTTGGTTTTCCGAAGCAAAAATAATAAATTCATAGTGTTTGCCCAAAACGGCGTCGTTCATGTTGGGCGGGAACTTTTTGCTCCTATTATTTTGCTTTAATATATATAGATATTCCTATGTTTCATTACTTTTGATTTATTATGTTTGTTATTTTGAAGTTACTTGCTTTTCAATGATCTTATGATGCTCTTTCTTAAATTACCATTTCAACATCATAATTATCATCATCCCAAATTCTCTGATTCTCACACAATCATGCTTCCAAGGTTGTCAAAACAGTACTATTACGTAATAATAATACAAAACAAACTGAAAAATATACAAAATGATATATAATAATTCAGCAAATTATAAAATGGCGAAAAGATACAATGACTATATTGTAAATAGAAGAGTTTGTAACATTTTTGTAAATAACATGATAATTATTTTAAAATGACATCACTTTAAAAATAATAATGATTATTTACAAGGTAGTATATGTTTTATACTTTTGTAAGGATTCGATCATGTGACCACCCAATTAAAATGGAAATAGATGAACCATCACACTACTTAGTAGTTAGTAGAGCACTTCTTTTTATTTAAAAAAAAAAAATGAAACATTTTGTCTCCAAAATAAGAAGGAATAACAATTTGCGTTCATCAAGTTATGCGATTATTACTTTTCAATTTGCCCATCAATTGTTTACGAAGTGACTTTTTTAATCTACCCTAATGGAATTTAGGAACATAAAGTCACTTGAAGGATGAAATATAACAATGCATATAATTACGAGACAAGAAAAGTACTTGATTTTTTTTATAATTTTAAAAACAAAAAAAAATGTTATTTTCTATTTTATTTATAAATAATAGTAGGTATTTAACCTTTTTTTTACTATAGTAAAATGTTCTCAAGCAACAAGGACAGATCACAAAACTAAAAAGAAAAAAAAAATCAGGTATAACAAATAGGAAATAATTTAACCACTCTAAATTAATAATCGGGTGAAATATTATCCAAACAAGTACCTTGGCCTAGACAATGCCTCGTCACATGTTTATATATTATCATTGTTAGTTATGCACCTCTCCGCTTAATTATATGATTTGTCCTATCAACATTATCATACCTACTAATCTACTATCTCATTTTTTTTTTATAATTTTTTTATTATTACATCATATTATTATGTACTGAAATTTAGTACACATTAAGAAAAACTTGGCTCAATGTTTGCATTTAATATAAAAGATAATTTTTTTTTTGAATGCTACTTACTCTATTACATTGTACTATCTGTTCAAATAAAATTTAAATGTTAACAATTCAAATGTGTAAGGATATGCACCGCTCCCTAACCTAATATTCTCTCTATAAGGGTTTTCCCTCATCCTTCATTGATCGGCCGCCGCCAACCGCTCGTTTTGCAGAGGCGGCGCCGGCCTCCTCTCGTTTCTTCCCCTACTCCGACCGTCTCTCAATCACTTGTCCTTCAATTCTTCGCCCTCTCCTCCACTGCCGACACCTCTTCCCGCCTCTCTTCCACCGCCAACATCTCCTCCGACCCCTCACCGACATTTCTTCCTCCTTCACCATCGTCCCTCGCTATCTCCAACTCCAGATCCAAGCTTCTTTACCTTTTTTCAGCGGTTCAATATATATATATATATATATATATATATATATATATATATATATATATATATATATACACACACACACACACACACACACATATTAGTTAGTGGTTTGGTGTTTAGGATTTGTTTCATATGTTGTTTCGTTAAAGTTATTCCCTCACGTGTTTTTAGCAGTTTTCCTCTCGTTAATTTGGCGAGTTCTTTTTTCATAAGGTGAAACAATTTATCTAATAATGGAGTATGTTTGTTTCATCCCGAACACCGAAGAAGATATGAACCTTGATATGCATTTCAGATTAATGGAGATATTGTCTATGGGCAGAAGAGTCGCAATAGAGTCAGACTTGGATAGCAAGATCATTAACAATATCAAAGAAGTTTCAGGTTCTCCAAACGAATTCAGCTTCAATCTTGAAAAACAGTAAGAGATTCAAGTTTCGTGTAGCATTTGAACTTTATTTCAATGTCTGATTGTAAGAATGTTTTATCATTCCATCGATCTTATTGTAAACTTTTCATCGTATAATTAATGAATTAGTTCTTTTATTTCAAAAAAAAAATGTGTAAGGCTATAAAAAGAAAAGATAAAGAACTATATATATATATATATATATATATATATATATATATATACACACACACACACACAACTATCAACATTAACCATCCAAATAAGGACACATTGTTTATTTAGGATTCATTAGAAAACACGAAAAAAAAGTTAATTTAATGTGATTCATTTTTTGAAATGTATTTTCATTTTTTAGTATTTTGCTAAAAGTTAGAAGAATCGGCCCATCATCAAAAGGGTATGGAGCGTTATGCTCTGCAATCATGTCCATCATATATGGTGCACATAGAAATCATGTCCATCATATATGGTGCACATAGAATTGGATCCATAATTTTTATACTATAGATTCATAATTATTGAACTCTATATTCACAATTACAAAACTCTATGTTCATAATTTTCGATGTTTATATTCTCAATTGTTGAACTCTGTATTCACAAATCACTGAACTATATGTTCATAATTTGATGACTATACAGTTTAGAAATTATGAATATATAGTATAGAAATTATGAATCTATAATATAGAAATTATGAATCCAGTTTGGAAATTATGAATCTACAGTATAGAAATTATGGATCTATAGTACAGAAATTATGGATCCAATTTCGTGTGCACTTTGCATGGTGCACACGGTTGCACAGGGCAAATTATGTTGTGCATCCGTGTGCACCATGCATGGTGCACACGGATGCAAAAAGGGCGTCATTTTACTTTTTAAAAAAAAAATCATTTTCGATTGTTGTTACGTAAACATATGTTCATAATTTTATAATTTCACATTCTGGATTTATAGTTATGAAATTATGGATGTGTAATTATGCAATTCTGGATTTATAGTTATGAAGTTATGGATGTATAATTATGCATGCAATTCTAAATGTATAGTTATGAAGTTATAATTTCACATTCTAATTGTATAGTTATGAAGTTATGGATGTGTACTTATGCAATTCTGAATGTATAGTTATGAAGTTATGGATGTGTAGTTACGCAATTCTGGATTTATAGTTTTGAAGTTATGGATGTGTAGTTATGCAATTCTGAATGTATAGTTATGAAGTTATGGATATGTAGTTATGCAATTATGGATTTATAGTTATGAAGTTATGGATGTGTAGTTATGCAATTCTGGATGTATAGTTATGAAATTATGGATGTGTAGTAATGCAATTCTGATTTTTTTTTTAAGTCGGACGTCAAAACGACGCTGTTTTTGCAACCGTGTGCACCATGCATGGTGCGCACGGTTGCATAGCATAACGCTCCCATCCCATCTATGATTTTTTTTGTGGGGTTCATTATGAGGTGGAAGAAAGAGAAGCTAAGAGGGAGAAATTTGGGTATGACTTGCAAGTGAAGTTTTTTTTTAATGGCCCGCCAGTAGAGAGAAAAATCATAGGATAGCTACAGCTCTGCGCGAAAACATGCCCTGTCGGGCGCGTGCAATGCACACGTCGATTGTCGCGTTGATGTGTTATGTCTTTCTCTCTCTCTCTTTTTTTTTTTTTTTTTTTGGGGGGGGGGGGGGGGGGGGGGAGGGGGTGTTAGATAAACTATTTTGCTTTTTTTTCTTTCCTATTTTTTCTTCTTTTCTTTTCATCCCTTCTTTCCTAGTTGGCACTTCAAAAACCACATAAAAAACACACGATGAGGATGCTCTTAATGAGCTAGGACTAATATTGGACTCAATATGAATCCAACCTAGGTCTATGAGTTGGAGGTCAAGACAAGTAAGACTATCCTTATCCCTGCAAAACTCTCTTATTTTAAAAGCGGGTCATACTTTTACATAATCATATTTGCAATTCGTTCACTATTTTATCTATATTTTTGTAATTTCAACACACTTTCAAAAGTGGATCCACATTTTACATCACTTTTTAAAATTATTATATTTCATCAATATTATTATTCAAATTATTAAACATGATTTTAAAAAAAAAAAAGAAAAAAAAAAAGAAAAAAAGAGTAACAAAAACTATCTCTCATTATAATTTTGCCACATTTTTCAAGACTGTCAATCTTTGCCAGGATTGCAAGCCGCCTCATATTTTAATAATAATAATAATAATAATAATAATAATAATAATAAATAGTGACAAAATGAACAAAAGACTTAAAATACATTTTTCCGAAATTATTATTAACAAAATATTTATATTTATATCAAATTATTATTAACAAAATATGCTTTGTTAAACAAAGTCATAGCAAACCCCAAGAAAAAGTTAATTAAAGTTGAAATTCCAAATCCAAAATAAGGGGGTTTGTCATTAAAACATGGTAGAGAGGGCTTGGTTCCTAACCTTATTCAAATGTTACTTATGTTAGTTGTTCCAAGTTATAAAAAAAGAAATTATTAAATTGCTTGTAAAAATTCTCTTAGTCAAACTTATTGCACCAAATAGACTTAGTATGTATTTTCAAATAATAATGGCGTGTTTCCTTAATAATAAGTTGTAAACACTTTATTTTTTAAAAAATAATTTTAAATTCATTTTTTTTTAGTATTATTGACTCTGTTATAATGTCTAGGCTAAAAAATAGCTACTGCAAAGTAACTGAAAACTGAAAAGCTATAAGTTAGAAGTTGAAAAATGAAGAGCAAACTAACTAATTATACTTGTGTTTGGTAAAATTAACTTTTTGATAATAATATAAAAAAATAAAAAAAAATAAAAAAAAAAACAAAAAAAAAAAAACTAAAAAGCACATCTTCATAATTAAATAGGATTATTTAGATATTAAATAAAATCTTATAAATATTATAGAACTAATTGTATAGAATTTTTAAGATAGATTTTAGAAATATAATAATCATAGTTATATGATCAAGTAAATCTCCACCATCCGGTTAAAGAGGTGAAATATGTATAAAGAACCAATACTGCCCCACTAAATCCATAATCTTATTCCAATAACCTGAATTGAAAGTTTTACCAAACATGCACTGCGAAATCATTTAAAGTTTGGCATGAAAGACATTTATTCATTCCATTTAGGAGACAAAAAACCTTACAATTTAGATAACACTAATTTTTTTTTTCAAACTTTGATAAATAAAAATAATAATAATAATGTGGCGAATACACAGCTAAGGTTTTCATGAATCACAATTATCACTTGTACTACAAATCTCCAAACCTGGAAAGGCAATTGTAACTCAAAAAACAAAAAGGCAATAAATTACACACTGGAATGTTTAATTTTCCCTATCTCGTTTTTCCAAGAATCTCCTAAAACTATTTTCTTTATGGCTATCAAAAGGGCATAGCAGACACAATCTGCCTACTGCTCTTTGAGATCCTAGAACAAAACATAAACAGTAGTAGCACTGAGGACAGCAAGAACAACCTAAAATATGTTCTGATTTCTTGCATTCCCAGTTCAAGCACTTCCATCTTTTTCCCGTACCTACTTCTTCTCTCCATCAAATAACCATTCAAGTAGTCATCAATGGAAACCCACTTCTCGAAACTGCTAGATGCTGAAGCGTTCGAATGAAACTCATCAATCTGGTGTGCACTGATACTGAACATTGTAAAGAATACAGCAGACCATTCATTCAGAACTTTCTGCAACAGAAAAGTTCGGTAAGAAATCTTTCATAGGGTTTAACTGCTTAGTACTTCACATCATGTTGACAACCCATGGTTATAAAAAACAGAGAATAACGTACATTGAAAGTGGTCATGCTAGTGGGATTGAACATCTTAAAGCAGTCCTTTGATGAGGCATCAGGATCTCCGTAGATCTGCATATCAATGCCATAGTCAAAAGGAAATGAGTGAGTATTGATATCTGCCAATATTAAAAAGGAAATAAAGTTAATAAACTAGGCATTCTAAAGATTTTGAAACTCATGTCCTGTTGAGTTTATATTTTATAGTAACTACCGAGTATGAAATATATGGTATTTATTTGATAAATGTGAGCAATTTAATAGCTTTAGAATTTGTTTATTTCACTAATTTGAAGTATTTTTTGGTGTAGGAATTAGAAAAGAATAAATTGATTCTAAGAGAGGAAAAAAAATAAACTCTATTTCCAAAACATTTAACCCTTGTGTGGTTTTCTAGCAGATCTTAGTGTATAGTCCAATTAAGGTGATTCAAGCAGCATCGGAAAGCTAATTTAAAAGGCTACAGCTTTCACGAAGAGATTGAGGACTAATTTTTTTTGCCTAAGTTTATAGCTGGTTGAACTTTGAAGACAGAGGAACCTACTGCCAGAAAAAGCATTGCAAGAGTGGAACTTTAGTTTCCTATTTTGCACACAAGTGAAATGAATTTAGTCTCTATATTTTTGCATATGGATTGACTATTTAATAATGTCAATATGCAAGATGGTCCAGAAAAATATTCCTAATAGACGAAGACAAGATTTGGAGAACTTCAAGATTAGGAATGACTAAATTCCCTTAATTGTGCATCTTCTAGGACTAAGATTTTGAGCTATGAAAGGAGATCCTTGTGAGTTGCAGCAGCAACATAAATGTTTCTAGAGCATAACTTTAAGCAGCAAATGGTGTCTTCAACGAGAAAAGTAGCAAGAATTCCAGTGGCAAAAGTGGGATGTAACAAGGCTTCAAAGTGATGTCTTCACTCATGATTAATTTAATTGCTATGTTTATGACTATCGCAAGAAACTAGACTCTTTGTCTAGGGTTCTAACATATCCATGTGATTTATTTGCTCGTTTTATTATGGAACTTAGTTTTGCTAATTACTCAATTGAGTTTGGTTTATTCTGTCCATAGTCTTTTGATGGCACCCTATTCTATGGTTTGAGATTTCTCTCCATCATTGTTAAATATCCACAAAGAAGTGTTGAGGTATTAGCTATTTGGCTTTATCAACATATGGTCACATAGGAAACAAATATACCTGTGAGTAGGAAACCAATGTAACAACTAAATGACTAATCTTAATGGGTTGTATTCATCTTTGATTAGTATCGAAATATAGCAATAATATCAACAAATTATGCTCTCTAAAACACTGGAAACAACCTGGGAATATCTTTCCCTTTTGATTGTCACAACTCACAACTGATAACTTCAAACAAGGGAAAAAATTAAACTAGTAAATAAGGTTACATTGGTGAAGTTAGAACTCCTAGCCTTTATTTTTTCCCATAAATTTTCCTTAATAAATTTAATTGCTTCTTTAGCATTAATTTATATATATATATATTTATTGTGTTTACTTCTTAAATCTTTTATTTTCTATACTATCTGTCATTCAATCTAATAAAGATGTTAAGTTGTTCTTTGGTGGGTAGCAATTTAGATTTAGTCCCCTATTCATCATTCTATTACTTGTAAGTTGTGTGTACTTACACGTATTTGTCAGTCTATGTATTTACCAAAACAGGTCATCTTAAAATGTAAACAATGATGACACAAACCTCAAATGTGAAAGCCATAGGCACCCTCACAATGTCATACATGTAATCCGTTGCTGTACCGTGAGCTAGATACCTATACAGTACGAAACAAAATTAGCATGGGAAAAAAATTAGTTTGAAGGAAACAAAGAAGTAATGGTATATGAAACTCCTTTATTTGCCCTCAATGCTAACTGTTAAGAAATTATTTTCAAGATTGCTTTCACACATGCACTTGAAAGTTGGAGCTTGAAAAGTTCTTTGGAAAATCATTTTTCCAAACCATACTGCCTCCAGACTCCAGAGCCCCACCAGAAGAAAACAAGGAAGTAGTGATCTTTGAAACTTTGTTTTTTTTTGGTTGTGCCCTCAAAGAGTCAAAGCTAACTCTTAAGATCTTTTTTAAACAAGTAATTCTTTCCAGGATTGCTTTCACATGTACTAGAAAATTAAACCAGGAAAAATTCATTGAAAAATCATTTGCCTAAACCATACTGACCCTACAGACCCTCCACCAGATCCAACTAAGCAACGGTCATTCAAGTGGAAATGATTCAGCTTTTCAAGCACCATTCTCATCCTCTGGGAGAGAAATCCATCAGGAGTTGTGTTCTTGTGATCATATGGCATAAATAGAGCCTAAAAAATCAAAGAGAAGAATTGTTTCAAACATGAAAAACAAATTCTTGCAAGTGAGATGAAATTGGTTGTCATTTACTGAAAAATGGAATGAGAATACTGAAGAGATAGACAAAGTAGTAATGATAAAAAGAAACATACATACCAATACTGTCTATTTCTCTTGTTTCATTAATATGCATCAAAGTGTCTAGTCTTCCTAATTTACAAGTTGATTCTTCTACAAATTGTGTTTAATGTTGGTCAGTGCAAAGATATCATATTCTAGTTATAGTTTTATTTAATAAGCTCTAAACCTTTTGGGTGTTGTTCATAAGAACTGAGAATTATCTCCCCCTAAGAAAGAAGGTTGTTACATGGGAGAAACCTTACAAGTGCAGTCTAATCACCAACACATTTCAACCAAACAATTAAGGTAGGTTTCATAGTTCATACATTTAGATAATCCCCTTGATAATTACAGACAAATTAGATTCGAAGAACAACAGTAAAATACATTAATAGCAGCTCAAACTTGCCTCCATTCCGGAATGCACATTAACCCATACATGTGGCTCAAATGATGTAGATAATTTCCGCATTAACTGAGTCTCAGGCTCACTAAAGGGAGCAGTCCCAGGATTCTCTTCATATGGATCATAATCCTAAAAGGATAGAGAAAAGTGGGGAGAGCAGAGGAGTTAGCAAATATTAATATCATGTTATACTTGCAAATGAACCTTATAAGAAAAACACACACACACACACACACACACACAAAAGTTCAATGGGCAGAATCATTTTACAGATACACATTCATTAACCTATAATCTATCGTTTAAGAGTAAAAACATATCTCAACTGTTTCCTAAACACAAAAGCATAGCATAGGTGATCTGGCACATGGCAGGAAAGAAATTCAAAGACCAAAGTCCAATAAAGTGTAATGAACAGAATAGAACCTTAAACAACAAAATGTTGAACAAACCTTCTCTTTTTTGCCCCAATCTACACTCCAATTCCGATTGAGATCAACTCCTCTTCCTGAAAATATATTAAGTATTTTCATATCCATTTCACAAATAATTTGTTTTGTCTAGATAAAAATAAAATTAAAAAATTAAAAAAGGAAAGACAAACTGCAGAACCATTTCTTCTTTCACAAAGCTCCCCCTCCTCTACAAGTTTGCGCCCATTCACATTTTCCATTGGAACAATCTGAGAACAAGATACAAGGGAAGTATATTGATGAAGGATACAAAAAACATAAGAACCAAGATGGTTAACCATCTGGAATGGATTCATTTGGCATAGGGATTGAGCTGAAACAGATCTTACCTTAATAACAAGTTTGTCCAAAGTATTATTAAGTGTAAGTGGGTATTGCTTTGGTAAGAATTCTTCATCGCTTAAAATAGAAAGAATCCGTAATGCAAGCTCGGTTGTTATGAGCTCCCTCCCATGCTGCCCAAAAGTCTGGAACACAAGTAATTATCTGTCAAAAATAGAATGAATACCCAATCTGAGATTTTCTCACACTGTGCCTAATCAAATAAAAGATCTAACAAAGCATTAATTCAATGTCTTCATCTGAGTTACATGCATCACTACTCCTTCCCTCTCTTTCACCCCTCTTAACTGTGCAAAATATACTAAGTAATGCCTGAGGACTACTAAGCATTACAAATCACATCTAATAAAATAAACGAACACATACTGAGGGAAAGAACACTTACAAGGAGGATTCTAACTTTTGATCTATCATCGCAGTCTTTCCCACCTTGGCAATATGTAACTATAGTTGTATCAGCATGATACCCTCTATTCTTAGTAGAAAGGGTTTCAATCTGCATAAATTATGAATAATCAGAAGACAGAATCCAAAATCAACAAAGCAAGAAGGAAAAAGAGAAAACCAACAAAGAGTTTGTCTGGGTGTCGATGCACCAACGACTCAATTTCTTCCAGCAAAGCCCCACTGCAGAATACAAAAATGTCAAATGGGTAAAGAATAAATGCTCAAAACCCAAAAATAAATAAATAAATAAATAAAAGAAAATCAACAAGAAGAACTAAAATATGTAGTGCAACATTTATTAATTTAGAGTTGCCAAACACATATTCACCCACTTACACAATTGAAAAAAAGATGCAGTCTTTCCTAATTAGTCCAAAAGTCAAGCTACTGGTGAACTAGAATTAACCACAGCAGAGTGCAGAATAACTTTTTTCTTTCCTTTTAGTACAAGTGAATATGTCATGTCTTTAAAACCAGTATCAATCAATACCATCATAAATACCCAGAAGTTCCCGGCTGGATCTCACTAGTGAACGATTCAAATTTTCTGCATATTATTGTACTAATTGATAATTTAACATTCTAATTACCACGAATAAATGCAACTACTCAATTAACACAAAGAAAATAATGTAAAAGCTACCTACCTGGTATGATAAAGATCGCGATTGATGGGCGTCACAGAAGCTTGGCCCTTGGTGGCATTACTTTTGGCATTGACATTAGAAAAATAAGCAAAGGATGATAATAGGAAGAGAAGAGACAAAAAGGAGATCGACGGAGAGGAGAAGAGAGAATAGAGGCGGCGTTGGCGACGGCGGCCCATCTAAATCTGGAGATTGGTGAAGGGAAAGGGAAGAAGAACAAGGACAGCAGCTGTCGTCAGCGTGCTCATTTGAATCAACAGTACAATGTCGTGTCGGGACTCGCAAAATTTGAAACAGCAAATGTAAGGGAGGAGAAGACGAAGAAGACGACTTTGATTAAGGGAGGATGTAGCCTCCGTTCGTCGTCGATTGATCTAAGTTCTTGATTTTAACGGTTACGATGGTTGGGCAATTGGCCTGTGAATCCAACGCGCATTGCCGCATATCCTCTCTCTCTCTCTCTCTCTCTCTCTCTCTCGAGATCTCTCTTCTTTATTTACATGTGGGGTTAAATGATTGTTTTTATGTTTAAATTAGATTATCAACTTTGACGATTTTATTTAATTGAGTTATTCACGATTAGAATTTAAAATCAATGATTAAATTGAAAAAATTATTGTAGTCGGTGATTTTAATCAAAAGTTTGAGTATTAACTCATTTATAATTTATAAATTATGAAAATTTTTATAGTGTCAACCACATAATTATTATTAATATCAATTATATTTGATACAATTACGTATTGTTACTCTAAATAGGAAAATGATAAACGTTCTTTTCTAAAGGTTGAATTGCTAACTCCAAGGGCCCCCCACTCCCCAGCCCAATCATGGTAACTCATCTGAAAGGTTGAAATCGCCGAGGCCCCCCACTCCTCGGCCCAATCATGGTAACTCAGCTGAATCACATAGGTTAGACCGCTTACTGCGCACAAAGAGCCCCCTCACTTTGAGAGGTTGTGGTGAAACTCGATCACTGGTCATTCTTTCCAAACTTCACCCCTATGACCAACTGAGCTGTCAATGCGGGCAGAAAAATGATAAACGTAGTCTTATGAAGTGTAACTCTTTTTATGTGTACAAATTTTAATGGGTAAAAAAATAAATGAATAAAAATACAGAAAATGATAAATGTACTATCATGAAATATAACTCTCGTCACGTGTACAAATTTTATTGGATAAAGAAAAATAAATTTAGATCAATTAGAATATGGCACATCAACATAGAGTAGAACTTGCGAGTAGATATCGTATTACACTATTATAACTATGACCGTAGCGGTAACCCCAATTGAGTTGGTCATACAATTAGTTTGATAATCACAAGATTTCAAAACTGATTTTTTGTGAGAATGTAACCATGGACAATTTAGGGCAAATTATACCATGGACCAAGGTCACTAGTTCAAAAATGATATTATATACCTACAGTTAACATATTATGTACATTCAATCAGATTATGTACCTATAAATAAGTTGAAGGTGCATATTATGTTAATTGTATGTATATAATTTATTAAATGCAAATACATAATATGTTAACTGCAAGTATATATTAAATTAACTGCAGATATATAATATATTAATTGTAGTATGTACATAATTTATTAATTAAAAATACATACATAATTTAAATATTGTTTTGGATCGCTATTCACAATGTAAAGTTAAGTTGATGGTCTATGATATAACAATATAATTGACAATTTAGGCATAAAATCCCCCTGAATCCCACGAAATATGACTTGGACCCCACAACTTCAAGTAAATCTTAAATGTATATTATTAATGAGTAGAACTTCACCTACTATCACATTGTACTTATTTTGTTACTTTCATTAATGTAAAAATAGTTATTAAATGAGTTGACTCACATAACATGATATGAGTAATAAATTAAAACTATTGCAGCATGTGGTTGAAGCCCCATCTGATATATGATTAAAGTCTTTGTTGATGCAACGGTTTTCTCTTATCCTGAACAGGCTTTCTTTGGTTGTATGGCGATGGATAGCGATGGTAATTTTTTGACAGCTAGGAATGGTTTGATTCGGTGCTTAAATGATGCTCATTTGGTAGAAGTCGGGGCTGTTAAAGAAGTTCTTTCGTGAGTCAAAGAAAGAGGCTATGCTAAGGTCATGACAGTTTGCTCTTTGCTTAACAGTTTCAGGATTGATCTGTCTTATGCAGGCTGTGTCATTAATGCATGCAAGGAGTTTCGACGATACTTTGAAGCAGTGTCCTTTAAGTTCATTCCTAGCTAGATCAGCGGTTCATTCACAAATTGGTCCGTTTAATTGATTTTCTTCTATTACTAATTGTATTGAACGTTACCAGGACTATGTGGTCCAATGGTATCCGGGTTGGACTTCCATTTGGAAGATTATGGGTTCGAGCCTCAGTGGAGGCGTTATTGGTTCTCTGTGTTTCAGTAGGTTGAGAAAGTATATGAACAGATACTACAATGTAATAGAACCAGTAGCATTCAAAAAAAAATTGTATTGAACGTTTAATTTAATAAAAATTTTCTGTTGGTTTTTTTAAAAAATGATTAAATTGTTTTACACGCCACAGTAAATCATTACCAGCTACAAAATTACCAATTAATTTATTGTTGATAAATATTAAAATATAAATATAAATATTGTCCCAACATCAAACATTTTTTCTACTACACTACAAGTTTAGTTTAATAAGTTTATGTATGCATTAAACAGTTTATGCATGGGAATATGGGATTAACAATTGTAACTCGTACGTATATTAAACTTAACATATTGTTAGGAGATATTCCGTTCGTTATAAGTGTGCTTTAGACACAGCAAGGATGTGACCTATAAATGCGACTCAGCACCTTTAGCATGTACGATGTTTAATTTCTTTCTTCTTCTTCGTTTTATTTTATTTTTTTTTTTTAAATCATACCACACTAACATCCATATCTCATAAATTGTAAGTTATAACGGACTAATTTAATCAAGGGGTCTCATTGGGACAATTTAGGTTTCATATTTATGTATGCAGACACATTAACATATCAATTAATTAAAGAAAAATGTCATTTTTCCCTTTTGAATTTTTCTGCTTATCATTCCTTTCCGATGTTGTTTCAATTCATTGGGTGCCTATGAATTGACTAACCCCACCATTAGTTAAAAACAAAGTTAGTTGTTTAATTAGAAAATGTTATATAAGGATCAAGGAGAAGGTTGGAGTGAAAATTTTAATTTGGAGAGGTGGTAGCACTACTCTAAATTAAATAAAAAATTATAATCACTATTCGAGAGTGTGCACTAAATAAACACCACTCATGTGTAATAATCTGCAAATCATACTACACTAGGAAGACCACTTGCGATGGGCTTGTGCCACACTTATTATTATTATTATTATTATTATAGGTAAATTGCACTAAGAAAACAATGTGTGACGAGAATTATGTTATACTCACTCCCCCCACTTAATTAGCCACTCCTTTGTGTTCTTGTGTAATAGTTCGCAAATCACACAGGAGAGAGGGAGAGATAAACCGCACTAAGAAGACCATGTCTGACGAGACTTATGTTCCACTCACTTCATCACGGGTATTCTTGTGTAATAGTCCGCAAACCACACAAGAGAGGGACAGATAAATGCATTAGGAAGATCATGTGTGACGAGAATTATGTTCCACTCACTCCACCCACTCAGTCACCCCTTTCAAGGGTACTAGCCTAGGTTGTCCATAATTGAGTAATTGACTGCACTAGGAAGACCATGTATAACGAGAATTATGTTCCACTCACTCCACCCACTCAGCCACCCTTTTTGGGTACCAGCCTAGGTTGTCTATAACTAACTAGGTAAACCAGTCCAGGTCGTCAATAGTTGACCGGTTCAAACCAAAAAGGTTCATATTGGTCACTCTCATTGAAATCAAAGTTGTAATATTGTGGTTATCAAGTCAACAATCTGATCAACTTGGTTGAGGTTACCATTCAATATCTTGCAATATTGACTCCTTTTTTTTTTTTTTTTTTTTTTTTGGATATAGGTAGTTTGTAAATTTTACAAAATTATTTTATGTATTATTCGAATAAAATAATTTTACAAACTACTATTTTCATATTTATTTTAAAGTTAATTCCAGCGAAGGTCCCTTGTCTTTTGTGGTAATTCCAAGTTTAGTCACAAATTATGATTTTTGTCATTTAACACCTCATACTATCATATTTTAGACACTTTTGATCTTTCCGACAACTTCTTTAGCGAAAACTCTATTTTAGGCAAGAATTTTTTTGTCTCGTCACTTTTTTATTAAAAAATAATAATAATAATTTTCCAGTTTTCTTCTACTCTATTTGTTCCCTCCCAATAAGAAGAACCATCATCAGCTAGAACATCGAACATCAGCTTCATTTTAGTTATGTCTCTTTCATTGTCTTTTCTTTGCGCCCAAACCATGTCAATGATGATGAGCTTCCCCTTCATTCCATCATTCTTGTTTCTGATAGCTTATTTGTCTTTCTTCAGTATTTTCACGCAATCCTCATCACTCCAACTATGCATAACATGCATGCTTTCAATCAAATTGCCAATTTTTAGTATAAAAAGGAATATGTTATAAAGTATCATATAATGAAAGAAATTTCGTACCTTGAACATGATGGCTTCAACAGAAGGCCGGTATTCTGGCTTGTAGATATGAGCCTGAGCTTGAAACATTTTAATGGCGGCTTCTTGTTTACTATTGGCTTCCATCAAACAATTCACAAATTAAATAGTTGTGGGGTTCAATTGGTGTCGACGAAGAACCAAAAGTGATTTAGGGTTGGAGTTAGAATTTGGGGCTAAAAGAAGCATTGAATTGAAGAAAACGGGTTGGCCCGTGCACAAGAGAAGAATAAGAAAACTAGAAAAATAAAAAGTGGTAAGACAAAAAAGTCCTTGCCTAAAATGAAATTTTTCCAAAAAAAATTTTAAAAGTACCAAAAGTATCCAAAATATGATAGTCTGTGTGTTCTAAATGACAAAAACAATAATCTAGGATTAAACTTGAAATTGTCACAAAAGACAAGTAACCTTCGTTGAAATTAACTCTTTATTTTAATATATGATATGATTGCATCATATCGTCAGGACTAATTAAGAATCCTAAAATTAACCGATCTCATCCGATCCTCCTCTGTTTTTTTATCGCTCAAACTATAGTACTATTTTCCTCAGGAAAAAAATTAAATAAATTAACATTAAATAGCATTAACCATAGAATGAATTTAAAAATATATAAATAAATTGCTCTCATCACTCAATTACAAACAATAACCTTAGAATTAATTAAGTAGCATAAATATGATAAATAATTGAATTAAATAAAAAGAAACATAGATGTTTTTTTTTTTAATTTACACAAGGATATAAACAATTACTACAACAATCAGCACAACATGCGTACGTTAAGTAGTTACTAGTTAGTAAGTTTGATACAATCATGACATAAACATAATTGAATTAATTAATCCAAAATAAATGAATGAACAAACAATCTATAAAGAGGAAGAAAAGATCAAGTTTCAGTTTTTTTTTTTTTTTTTTAAACTATGAGGTGGTCCAGATCTTTCTCTGACCGTTTAACGGTTCAGGTCCACCCAACTAATCCTCATTTACTTCGAAAGACCATGTAATGGGATCTCATTTGCCACTTGAGCTACTACCCCGAGTTAAATTTCATTCTATTAATTGCCTATGCATACAATACAATGATTGCGTGTTTGTAAGGAAGGAATATATTATCACTAGCGAAACCTAAATCAAATACTACATATATGCTTGTCTGTGGGAAAGAAAAACCAAACACTTTATGCAATTGTAATTCAAGAGAGTACACTTTGAATGAAATTTACATTGTGATCTCAACTAATAAAAAAACTACAAAAAAATAAATTAACATAAATTGTCATAATTAACTAGACTCAAATCACCAAGACTATGTGGTCTAATGGTACCCGGGTTGGACTTCCATTTGAAAGGTTATGAGTTCGAACATCAATGGAGGCGTTATTGGTGACACATACTACACTATGTAATAGGGCCACATTAAAAAAAAAAAAAAAAAAAAAAAAAAAAAAAAAAAAAAAAAAAAAAAACTAGACTCAAATTAATAGATACTCCGTAATTTTCACGGTTTCAAATTTGAAACATTACGCATTGTACAATTGTACAAATATGAATTACTATAGTCAGTCACCTCGATTATGGAATAAACTTTTGCTGTTTTTACATTAAGATAATATGTTATTGTATGAGAGATTTAAATAACAGGATCCGTGGCGCAATGGTAGCGCGTCTGACTCCATATCAGAAGGTTGCGTGTTCGATTCACGTCGGGTTCAAATCCCTCGATCCGTATGCCTTTTAATGGAAGTTCCATTCATCACATTAATATCCCCAAAACATAGTTTAACTACGATATAGCCATAGGCGGATAGGCCTATTTTTGTCTTAGTTTATATACTTCTATATAAGTTCGATTAGACAAACCCTAATACTATAATAATCAAAGTTAGTGTTTTAGGTAGCACTACCTAAAAAATAATCATAATGAAAAATTATTATCGTTTAAGAAAAAAGAAAATTGTTGTTATTGGATGCATAGTTAAAAGACAACAATTTTTTATCATTATATTGTGTTTTATGTTAAAGACAATAGTTATTCACCGCTGTCATACATGATAGATAATACTTTTTGTTGGACTGCACCTTAGAGATCAGAGCTGAGTCCAGCATCCTATCATCGGACCATGGGACTGATTGCAAGTTGTGTATGTCTTCGCTACTATCTACAATTTTTTTAGCATAGTGACAAGTACTTGATTAAAAAATTGTTATCTTGAAGACAACGAATTTTCACCTTACGCTGATGAAGATGGAAGTGATTCTACAATTTTAGAGTGAATTTGCTAATTTATGATAATCAATAAAAGTTGGTTCAAAGGAGTTAAAAGTTCAAATAAAACCTTTATTTTTTCATATTATATGTTTGAATTTATTTTAAAGTGCCCTAACAACCACATTGATTGTACATCTCCTGGGAACCACAAGCCCCTTACAGGGCGTTTGGTTGGAAATGGAAAATTACGTGGGAAAGAAATTATAATTTCATGAGAGATGAATCACTGAGAATAAAGTGAAAATTTAAATTCCAGTGTTTGGTTTACAGGAATAGAATTACTATGAAATTCAATTACAATGTTTGGTATACATGGGAATTGAAAGGGAATAAGTAGTATAAAGTCAAAAAATGTACATTGATGTTGTTAGACATTAATTTTAGGTTAAAAAAAAGATGGGGTAATTTTGACTCATGACTATCTTTTTTTCTTCTTAAAATCCCGGGGGGGGGGGGGGGGGGGGGGGGGGGGGGGGATGGGATTTTAATTCCATGAAAATGGGAGAATTGTAATTTTATGGAATTGCAATTCCTTTCAACCAAACAAGGGAATTTTGTGGCCTTTGCAATTAGGTGGGAATTAGGTGGAAGAGAATTTAAATTCCATTCAACCAAACGCCCTGTTAGATCCATGATATAACATTTGACAATTTAGGCATAAAATCCCTATGAATCCAATGAAATATGTCTTGGATCCCATAAATTGATAAGTTATTATGTAGACCCAGATCTAAATATTCACAATTTACCTTTTAAAACACACCATGTTAACATATATGTAATTGACTATATTGTTTTGTATTCTGAAGCTCCTTTCAAATACTGCAGTCACACAATATTAATATTATGATTTGATGATCTTATATTGTATTCACAAATTTCATTCTATAATTGTTATGTGTTTTAACTTAAAAATACAATTTATATTCTAAAAGTTCACAGTTTCAATACTAAAAATAGACCATTTATACGTCGTTTAGGACCAGGGTAATGAGTAAATCTTAAATTTAAGTAAATCTTAAATGTATATTAGTAATGAGTAAAACTTGACCTACTATCACATTTTTCGTATTTTGTTACTTTGATTAATGTAAGAATAGTTATTAAATGAGTTGACTCACATAACATGATATGAGTAATAAATTAAAAATATTTTTTTTTTGAAAGTAAATTAAAAATATTTGAATTAATAATTAAATTGTTTTACATGCCACACTAAACCATTACCGTACCAGCTACAAAAAATTACCAATTTATTTATTGTAAATATAAATATTGTCCCAACCCCAAACATTTTTTTCACTACACTACAAGTTTATTTAGTTTAATAAGATTATGTATGCATTAAACAGTTTATGCATGGGATTAACAATTGTAAGTTGTACGTATATTATTAAACTTCAAATTAGGAGATATTCCCGTTCGTTATAAGTGTGTTTTAGACACACCAAGGATGTGACCTATAAATGCGACTCAGCACCTTTAGCATGTACGATGTTTAATTTCTTTTATCTTCTTCGTTTTATTTTATTTATAATAATAATAAAAAAATCATACTACACTAATATCCCTATCTCGTAAATTATAACTAATTTAATCAAGTCACACCAGGTCTCCTTCAGGGTAATTTAGGTTTCATATTTATGTATGTTGACACATTAACATATCAATTAATTAAAGAAAAATGTTATTTTTCCCTTTTGAATTTTTCCTCTTATCATTCCCTTCCGATATTGTTTCAATTCATTGGGTGCTTATGAATTGGCTAATCTTATCATTAGTTAAAAATAAAGTTAGTTGTTTAATTATAAAATGTTATATAAGGAGGAGAAGGTTGGAGTGAAAATTTTAATTTGGAGGGGTGGTAGGATTACTCTTAATTAAATAAAAAAAAAATTGTAACATAATATTTATTATTATTTTTTAGGTAATAAAGGAAACATGCAAGCTACCATCACTATTTGAGAGTGTGTACTAGGTAAACACCACTCATGTGTAATAATCTGCAAACCACACTACATTAGAAAGACCACGTGCGATGGGCTTGTGCACTTATTATTATTATAGACATTCACTAAGAAATCATGTGTGACGAAAATTATGTTCTATTCACTCCCCCGCTTAGCCACTCCTGTGTATTCTTGTGTAATAGTCCGCAAACGACACAGGAGAGGGAGAGATAAACCGCACTAGGAAGACCATGTCTGATGAGACTTATGTTCCACTCACTCCATCACGGGTATTCTTCTGTAATAGTCCGCAAACCACACAAGAGAGAGATAGATAAATGCATTAGGAAGATCATGTGTGACGAGAATTATGTTCCACTCACTCCACCCACCCACTCACCCTTTCAAGGGTACCAACCTAGGTTGCCCATAACTGACTACACTAGGAAGACCATGTATAACGAGAATTATGTTCCATTCACTCCACCCACTCAGCCACGCACACCCTTTTGAGGGTACCAGCCTAGGTTGTCCATAACTGACTGGGTAAACCAGTCCATGTCGCCAATAGCTAACCGATTCAAACCAAGAAGACCAACATTGGCCACTCTCATTGAAATCGAAGTTATAACATTGTGGCTATCAAGTCAATAGTTTGATCAACTTGGTTGAGGTTACCCATTCGATCGCTTGCAATATTGACTCTTTTTTTTTTTTTTTTTGAGATATAGGTAGTTTGTAAATTTTACAAAATTATTTTCTGTATTATTCGAATAAAATAATTTTACAAACTACTACTTTCATATTTATTTTAGAGTTAATTTCAGCGAAGGTCCCTTGTCTTTTGTGGTAATTCCAAGTTTAGTCATAGACTATGATTTTATGTCATTTAACACTCCATACTATCATATTTTACACAATTTTGGTCCTTCCAGCAACTTTTTCGACGAAACTCTATTTTAGCCAATGTCTCTTGTCTTTTGTGGTAATTCCAAGTTTAGTCACAAATTATGATTTTTGTCATTTAACACCTCATACTATCATATTTTAGACACTTTTGATCTTTCCAACAACTTCTTTAGCGAAAACTCTATTTTAGGCAAGAATTTTTTTGTCTCCATCACTTTTTTATTAAAAAAATAATAATAATAATTTTCCAGTTTTCTTCTACTCTATTTGTTCCCTCCCAATAAGAAGAACCATCATCAGCTAAAACATCGAACATCAGCTTCATCTCAATTATGTCTCTTTCTTTGCGCTCAAACCATGTCAATGATGATGAGCTTCCCCTTCATTCCATCATTCTTGTTTCTGATAGCTTATTTTCCTTTCTTCAGTATTTTCACACAATCCTCATCACTCTAACTAACTATGCATAACATGCATGATTTTAATCAAATTGTCAATTTTTAGTATAAAAGGAATTACGTTATAAAGTATCATGAAATAAATTTCGTACCTTGAACATGATGGCTTCAGCAGAAGGCTGGAATTATTGAGTGTTAGATTTCTGAGGAGCGAAGGGAGTTTATTAAGTGCATAAACAAGCTCCGGAATGATAATTGGTTTTCAATAGTTGTGGATTATGTATGGAATATTTAGTTGAGTTGTATCAGTGGCAAGGACCTTGGAGTTTATGTAGTTGTATTCGTGCTTGTAGATATGAGCCTGAGCTTGAAACATTTCAATGGCGGCTTCTTGTTTACTATTGGCTTCCATCAAACAATTCACAAATTAAATACTTATAGGGTTCGTTTCAATTGGTGTTGAAGAAGAACCAAAAGTGATTTGGGGCTGAAACTCTGAAAGAAGCATTGAAGAAAACTGGCTGCCCGTGCACAAGAGAATAAGAAAATCAAGAAAAAAAAAAAAAGTAATGAGACAAACATGTTGTTGTCTAAAATGGAGTTTCTCCGGAAAAAAAAATTATCGGATGATTAAAATTGTTCAAAATATGATAGTTTGGGGTGTTAAATAGCAAAAATAATAGTCTAGGATTAAACTTGAAATTGTCACAAAAAACAAGTAACATTCTCTGACTTATTTTTTAATATAAGGACTGATTAAGAATCCTAAAATTAACCGATCTTATCCGATCCTCCTCTAATTTTTTTTATTGCTCAACTATAGTACTATTTTCCCCAGGAAAAAAAAATTAAATAAATGACCATTAAATAGCATTAACCATAGAATTAATTAAAAAATATAAATAATTTGCTCTCATCAGTCAATACAAACATTAACCATAGAATTAATTAAATAGCATAAATATGATAAATAATTGAATTAAATAAAAAAATAAAACATAGATGTTTTTGTAATTTACACCATACAAGGATACAAACAATTACTACAACACTCAGCAGAACATGCGCACGTTAAGTAGTTACTAGTTAGTAAGTTTAATTTGATACAATCATGCATGACATAAACATAACTCAATTAATTAATCCAAAATAAATGAATGAACAAACAATCTATAAAGAGTAGAAAAGATCAAGTTTCATTCATTCTTTTTTTTTTTTTTTAAACATGAGGTGATTTTGTTTAACGGTTCAGGTTCACCCGACTAATCCACGTTCATTCCGGGAGGTCATGGGAGCTCATTTGTCAATTGAACTACCACCCCGAGTTAAATTTCATTTTATTAATTGTTTATGCATGCAGTACAATGACTGCGTGTTTGTATGGAAGGAGTATATTATCAGTAGCGAAATCCAAATCAAATACTACATATATGCTTGTGACCTTAATTGATAAAAAATTTTAAAGAAATAAATTAACATAAATTGTCATAATTTACCAGACTCAAATCAATAAAACTAATAGATAATTTTCACGGGATCGAATTTGAAACCTTACGGACTGTACAATATTTGTTCGATTACTATAGTCAGTCACCACGATTATGGAATAAAGTCAATAAACTTTTGCTGTTTTTACATTGAATAAGATGTTTCTGTATGATATATTAAAACAACAGGATCCGTGGCGCAATGGTAGCGCGTCTGACTCCAGATCAGAAGGTTGCGTGTTCGATTCACGTTACGGGTTCAAATCCCTCGATCCGTACTTTTAATGGAAGTTCCATTCATCACATTAATATCCCCAAAACATAGTTTAACTACGATATAGCCATAGGCCTATTTTTGTCTTAGTTTATATACTTCTATATAAGTTCGATTAGACAAACACTAATACATAACAATCAAAGTTAGTGTTTTGGTAGCACTCCATAAAAAATAATCATAATGAAAAATTATTACTCCGTATCATTTAAGAAAAAAGAAAATTGTTGTTAATGTATGCATAGTTAAAGACAACAATTTTTCACCATTGTGTTTTATGTTAAAGACAATTGTTATTCACCGCTGTCATACATGATAGATAATACTTTTTGTTGGGCTACACCCTTTAGAGAACACCCTACTATACATGTACCAAACTCCTTTTGGTTTTGACGTTAAAATTACTGTCTCTACTTATTTCTCTACTCATTTATATTTTACATTATTTACACGAATTGGTTATGTTAGCCTGTCACGGACTACCTCCGAGTCACAAAACCAACAATATTATCATTTAGAATTAATATTTACGGTTAAAAATGACATTCCAATAGAGAGAGTGAATTGGCACAAGCTTGATGGCCACAGAAGTCTGGCATAAATTGGCAGGTTACCTGAAAAAAGTTTAAAACTTGAAATTCCCTTCAGAAGTTGTGCAATCACTTGCCTTTGGGTCCCTTTATTTTTATCTTCTTTTTCTTTTAGAAGACTTTGAGCTCTACATCAACAAGTGAACTGTGTGCCAGTGTTTAGTTCCTAAGAGCTGTCTTGAAATTCAAAGCATTATTATTACTTTCAGAGGCAATTCAATTAGCCCCTTTAGTATCTATATAAGAAAAATAAACACAACACCAGTGAAGAAGCATGAATCCTGCTGCTGTAGAATAAAAGTTGGATTACATTTCCGTGCAGTTTAATTCTTCCCGCAAAAAACACCAGATTAGGACTGAGCAGTCTACGTAATTGATTATCGTCCGAGAAAGTGAAACAACTACGCGAAACAAAACAGCATCTCAACACAGCTAATGCTTATAACACGCAATACGAGAATTACCTAAACTAGAAGCAGTAGCAAACGAGTTGCTGTGGCAGTTTACGAGTCCTCCTTTGTGCTGGACACTGTAGCGTCCCGTTTCTCTTGTTGATTTATTTCTTCGACTCCCTCGGAAGGGGCCTGAGCTAGAGAATCAGGTTCCTTTTTCAGTTCTGTTTCGAATTCCTTTGCTGCCTGCAATCACCAAAGTCCAATGAAGAAGGCATAAAGGCAACAACTATAGTACTTCCAATCCTTTGTTTTCAAAAGGGAAAACCATGCCAAAGGCCTTGTGGTCAAGCGGCATAGCTGTGGCCCCTCAAATGAGAGGTCTCAGGTTTGAACCCCAGAGTGGGGACATTGTGCTTCAGTAGGTTGAGAAAGTATGTATGAACAGATACTACATCGTAAAAAAAAAAAAAAAAAAAAAAAGGAAAACCATAAAGGCTGGTTCTAGTGGAAATGAGTTATTAAGAAATCAAGCATAGTAATTGACTAATTGTCATGCCTCTTTAGTTCCTATTTATAGCTTTAGCTCCGCACTCTCAATATTTCTCTAAACACTTCCCCTAAAGCTTGCAAATATAGAAATTTGGATCCAACATAGCCAAGGTAATTGCTAGTACCAATCCTAAACTCTTGCGAACTTCTAGAGTCTAGACTGTGCTTTCTATATTTTCTTGGCTTTGAGATGTAGAGTTTTATATTTTCCAACTTTATTCGTTAATTAGGCTTTAATCACATGGTGAAATAGCATTTTCGGGGTTATCATCACATTTGCAGCTCTATATAGAGCATTGAAGATACAAATATGATGTTATTCAGAGTCAGCGATTAAAATGTAAGGCTAACTGTGCAACTGTGTCATAGTTAAAGCTCAAGAATAGAAGCCAAAACTCTAGCTAGATTGTAAGGCTATTTAGTTGGAACCTTTAGTGAAAAATTGGGAGAAACCTCATGCTTACACAAACCACAAGATTCAACTTGTGCTCAAAATCAAAATTCAAAACCAGAAAGCCACTCTACAAGATTGTTTCAAGTCCTCCGAGGCTCCAATTGACAGCACCAAATTACACTAATATCATTCTTAACATAAGCAACTAAGCTAGACGGCCTCCGCTATCTAATCCACTGTACTTCGCACAATTATCCTTAAAAAGGATCTCCAGTACTTGTTAATCTTTAAAGCTGTTGTGACCAAACAAATTGAGGCCAGTCAAGAACAAAGCAAATATGACTGAAATTAGGATCAAAACCACAAACTAGTAACCTTGACAGGCTGCAATAAGTGGCTTGTGAAGATATTTATACTTTTCAATAAATAATTTTCCCTTGAAAATTTCTCCAACTTAGCCTTAGACCTGGCAATTGTAGAAATGTAGCAAAACTACTAAATTTCCCCGTTATCCAACAAATCAAAAGCCATATATCTCTAGCTAATAAAAATTGAGAGTATTTGAGAATAGGGAAGCAAATATAGAAGGAAGAGTAAAAGTAGATGGAATGGGAGAGAATGAGAGATTTGACCTGTTGGAAGCCCTTAAAAGTCTTGCCAATACTGCGGCCAACTTCGGGAAGCTTCTTAGGGCCGAAGACGAGGGCGGCGACACCAGCAATGACCACCAGCTCCGGCACCCCAAGCCCGAACAAGCAGTTGCAAGAAAACCGCTTTCTGCCACCACTACTCCTAGCAGCTCTCTGACCCGAAACCATCCGGAGCCCCGCCCCGTTACTTCTGAGGAACAAGGAGCTAGAGGAAGACAAAGCAACAGTCGAAGACGAAGAAGAAGAAGTGAGCTTTGATGCGTGTGAGCGTGAGAGTGAGATGGTGGGTGTTACTGATGAGATTGTCGCCATTTCCACTCGCACTCGGAGCTTTGAAGAACAAAATCTTGAAGCAGCTTTATTTGGTTTTCTATCTTAAAGGAAACGTGTGCCAAATTGATGAGTTGTTGATATTTTTGCCGTTTCTGATGATTAGTAGTTGTTGAAACCCAATCTCACCAAACCTTATTTATTTTGGCACGTACAATACATATGAATCATATGTCTGCAAACCAAACATTTTATGCACTATATTTCTTTCTTCAAACATTATGATGTTGTTTTGAGTGAAAATAAGAGAATAATAGTTAATTGACCGACTAGACGACTTAATCGGTGCCTATGAAGCCTATCAACACCTAGACTAGGTGATCTAGTCGGTGCCTATGAGGCATATCAACACCTAAACTAGGCCGCCTAGCCGACCAGCCACCTAAACCACCGACAACTATACTAGGCAGCCGACTAAGCACCTAACACCTAGACAGAGTAGACGTCGATTAATCGGTGCGTAGCAGAATTTTTGCAACAATGTCTATTATTTATACATTCAATACTTCGATTCAATTTTGATTACTCAACTATTGAGTTTTTTCTATTTTTCATTAATGATTTCTAAATATTCAGAATCAGTTAATTTTAAACTCAAAAATCAATTTTATCTTTTAAAAAAATTCAAAACTATAATTAAGTCTAAAATATGAATAAAAGTACTCCGTAAAATCATATAATTATATTAATATAAGAAATGGATCCCACTTAAAAGATTCAACATGCGAATAAGCTGAACTGCATCCTAAAAACATGTTTAAACTTGAAAGTCTTGGTTGTTGTAGTACCAATTGTTGTCACCAATAAACTAATCAAAAATTAAATGAACTGAAAATTCAATTTCACACGTGAACAATCCTACTCAATAAAACAAATCCAGGGCAAGCACAGCAAGATACTAATGGTATTTAGGCTACAATTCCATAGCATATTTGGATGGATGGCAAAATTACCATACTATGGCTGTATGAGTATGGCATTTTGTTAATCCTCCTCCAGATTGATGGAGTCTTTGAATTTTGCATACAACGCCTTTTTCAGCTCCGCCATCTGGGCAACCACGCTTTCCTTCTCTTCCTCTAGTTTCTCCAGCTTCTTGCTAGTAACCTCTTTCATTTCCTCTATCCTGCTCTCCACTTCTTCCTTTGCCACATGTGCAAAAACCTCTCCTATCTGGAACCGCACTACCTCCTCGTCCGTGAGAATTAACTCGTTGCTTGCATCTTCCATATTTTCACATGTTTCCTGCCAATAATTTTAACCATAAAGTCAGTAGGTAAGCACAAAAACAATACGGAAATTGCATTTCCAAGATATAAAGTAGTTTACACCAATTGGCTGAGTTGGCCGACCGCCTAAATAGCGCCTAGGAGTGAAATTCCTTTGGCCTAGGGGCGGTAGCCTAGGCCGATTTTTACAACACTGGTTTACACTTGGCTTGAATAATCCAGCAAAGGCAGACATAAACATCATAAAATACAAAATGCAAAGATTATATAACTTGAGAAACAGGTTAAAGATCATAAAACACTCTGGACATCAGAGAAAGATCCAGAGTGTATGGGGGTAAACACACAGCAACTGCGTGTGAATCAATGCATGAACCTAGGGGGAACATAGTGGTGAAAGCTACATACTGGAAATCTGTAAAAGAATTTTCTGTTTTTTTTTTTAATTTTTTCAAGCAATGATCAACCATTAGAAGATTGCGACTAATGTTGACCAAGTGCTCACCAATGAACTTCTAAGAAATGAATCCAGGGCTCCAGGCCCAGGCACCTCTCTTAAACCAAAGGTAAAAATTTCCTCAAACAAAATTGTTAAGTTGGTTAGTAATGAGTTAGGAACTGTCAAGCTCAAGCCTTGGAGCACCATTTATTTAGAATTATGGGTTTACATTAGTTAAGTTGTTTTAGGTTAGCTTTGTATTACTTTACTTTTGAAAAGGCCAAGGGTACTTTTGCAATTGACTGTTATGCAGTAATTCAATGATTTATGGTACAATAGATCATCAGTCTGGACCCTAAGCATAGCAGGAACTTTGTGCACTGCCCCTTTTAATTCAATTTCTTGCCGATAGGTTTGGAATCAGAGCTTAACTATTTCTGCATTTTTTTTTATTGCTATTTGAATGTATTATTAGTCAAGATACAGTAGTTTCTGAAATTTGAGTTTTACTTTAGATCTTTAGTTCAAAGATTACTACATCTAGATTCTAGAATTTAGCATTGAAGGAATGATAAAGAATTATCTCCTGGCATCTTTGATGTCAGAGACTAGAGTTGCACTTAATGTGTGACGCTCATGAGTAATGGAGAAAGCTCTGTTTTAGATGAAATTTTCTTTATGTTCCTACATTCATAGTCATTCATTTACTTTTTCTGGGAAGATTTATGCTCTTTTTCCTTAGTTTTCTGATAAGTAAATTGTTACAAGTAGAAATGAGAGTGCACACCTTAAGAATGTTAGGTACTTACAAGAGAAACCCTAAGAATTAGACAATATCTCTAATATCTGCCCACAGTGTGGGGTGGCATGGCACCTGATGCATGAGGCTGTTAAGAGTTGGCTACTTGGCTATGGATTCAGTATTCACCCTGTACAGCCAAGAACAGTGGGATGGAAAACACCTAAAGAACGGTTCTAAAAGCTAAACACAGATGGTGCCAGGCACCCAGGCAAGAACCTAATCAGCTAGCTACTGCTGGAGGTCAGATTAGAAATCCACAAGACCAGATGATTGGCCTTGAACCAAACATTAACTAGTTATTTCTACATGCTAAGGATAGAGGGATAGCAAATTTTGTTGTGGAATTGCACTCACCCATTGCTGTGATGGGATTCAAGAGCTCACAGCGAAAAGGGGCTCGCTTCTATAGTTCTGGCAAACTGTTGGAAATAGGTTTACAAGTACTCTTTATACTAGTTAGGCATGCATTAGGAAAAGCAACTATGGTTTTGGAGATTCCAGCTGGAACCTTTGTCTCTGAATAACAACCCGATGGCATCAGGAGCATTCTAGCAGAGGATGCATTAGACATCAAGGTAATGAAACTTTAGTCCCTCATTTTTCTTCTGATGTGCCCCCTCCCAAAAAAAAACATAAAAAGGAGAGAGAGAGAGAACCTTAAGACTTAAGAGCCAATCTAGAACATGAAAGACATAAAACAACTGTTTACCAACTTAAAACCCAAAAACCATAAACAACCCAAGTACACAAATGGGTTCCACATCCTGTATACTACAGCTCTCTACTTGCTTCAATGTTTCTCTTTGTTAATCAATGGAAATCACATCTACGACAAAGAAAAAAGTAATATACCAAGAAACAATCATGCTTCTAACAATGCACTTTTCACCATAGTCATGATAATGTGATTTATCCAACTCCCAATATAATTTCCCTATTTTGCTTCCATGTAAGGGTCTAATAAACGTTTTTTCATTCATTTATATTCCATTCTATCATTATTCGCGAAAAATGAAGTAAATTGTAAATGGAAACACTGAAAAAGTAAAATTATTACCTTAGCGACCTTGATTTCATCTTCGAGTTCATGGAAGCGAGTGTTAAGTCGGCTGAATTTGTTGATTTTCTGTTGATCCTCCCAGGTCACTTCCACTTCCGAACTCGAAGCTCCGACCTTCGCATCCATTTATTCCTTGCCAGTATTAGAAAAAAAAAAATCTATATATTCACTATAAATCAGAGAAATCGAAAGGAAAACTCACCTGCTGCATGTTTAACTTGGACCGATTGAAGATGGTAAGATCGTCTTCGTAGGTTTTGTGGAAACCAGAAGAAAGATGTGATTCGAACAAGACTGATGAGAGTCGGAGAGGGTTGTGTTTTTTAAGATTTGCATGTTACCCCTTATTATTTGAAAATATTACTCATTGAGTCATTGATCATTACTCTATTGCATATTTGCATGTTACCCCTTACCCTATTGGTTAGTACTGTACAATTTTTTATTTCCTATTACCTATTTTTCATTCTCAATTTTTCAAAAATATTTTAAATGTTCATTATGAAAACTAAAAAGCATATTCAAATTTAAGTAACTTTTAATTTATAACATACAAAATTATTCCCAAAAAAATCATATTAAAAGAAAAACGTCAATTATAAGTGATAATTATATTGAGTAGTGAAAGTATTTGGGTTGGGTTGGTAGTATTCATATTTTATTGGAATAAGGGCCAAATTGGCCACTGAACATAACAGGAAAGTGCAATCAGATCGTTGAACTTAAAAAACGTACAATTAGCCCACTAACGCCTAAAATGTCTTCAATTCTACCAGATAGTCGGTTTCCACTCTTTTTTCCAGGTTGACTGCTGACTGGGATAATTACCTGGCATTTTTTTATTCTTTTCATTTATTTTCTTGTCTTCCTCCTCCGCTCTCTTCTTCTTTCTTCCGCTCTCTTCTTTTCAAATCCAAATGCCGCTGTGACCCGCCGCCGCTCGTGGTACTGCTTCGTCGAGCCGCCTCACAGCCCCGACAATCCCACTACTACTTCAGCTGATTTCTCTCACAAGACCAAATCCCCATCTTCCATTTCCCATTCCTTCCCCGCCTCCCCCCTCTCACAAACCCAACATTAACACTCTTGTTACTCGAACTACTCGCCGGATCCTTTTCCCAAGCTAGGTGTCTCCTATCGACGTAACCCCAGCTCCCAATCCTGACGGAGGAGTGCGGTCCCGAGGGAATCTTCGACGCGATGTTGAGTCTCTCTCAAGGGGAGTAATGGGAGTGCCTTGGTGCTGGAGCTCTCCGCTGAGACTCTCGCTGCTAACAACTTGGTATTTGCCGACTTGCTTGCGGGTTATCAGAAAACACTGTGTGTTCCCAGCCTAAGCTTTTAGTTGGAAATACCCACAATTTCTCACGTTTCTTGGAGCTATCAAGAATTTTCCAGGTAAAAGATGCAGAATGCTCTGTTCTTTTGGAAAATTTGGTTATATTTTAGCTGTTATAGTTGTACTTTCCTCTGCATTTTTTGGTTTTGAAATCTCTGGGTTTGATAGAAGTAAGAATTTATGGGTTTTTGCATTTGGGTTCTTGGAGAAGTATGGTGGTGGTGGTAGGGACAAGTGGGTATATAGATGCGTGTACATATGATCGGATCTAGATTGGAAACCGGGCGACGAAGAAGAGCACGACAAAGGATTTTCCATCGGAGCGATGATGGTTTTGTGCTTGAATTAGAGTCTCTGTACGCATGAAGAAAGAAGAACAAAAGAAAATAAAGAAACAGAATAAGTAATGTCAAGTATTCATCCAAGTCAGCAATCAACCGGGAGAAACAAGTGAAAACCGGCTATCCAGTGAAATTCAAGACATTTTAGGCGTTCAGTGGGGTAATTGCACGTTTTTTAAGTTCAGTGATCTGATTGCACTTTCGTGTTACGTTCCGTGGCCAATTTGACCCTTATTCCTATTTTATTTCAAATAGGAAAAAAAGTTAATTCGATCCCCGAAGTTAAACCAATATTGCAATTGAACCCCTAAGCGAAAAAAAAAAAAAAAAACACTTCAATTAAATTTTCAAAATCAGTTAAAAAACGCAATTAAGTTCAAAATTACATAGTTGGCAGGTTAGTGTTTTCTAATGTTGATAAGTGTCTCTTTTCTTTTTTTTTTTTTTTTGTCTTTTTTTTTTTTTCATATAGCCAACTGCCACGTATGATTTATTCAGCATCATCATCCGAGGAAAAAGAAAACAAAACATGTAGTAGCACAACATTAATACTGATGTAAACCAAAAGAGACGATTAGGTTCAACTAGAGATCTGAATGGATTTCATCTCAAGCTTCTTAATTTCCTCTTAGGGATAGTAACTGTAAGCACACCGTTCTCCATCACTGCCTTCATTGAATCAATCTTAGCATTATTCTCGGGCAGCCAGAACCGTT
Source organism: Ipomoea nil (assembly GCF_001879475.1). Taxonomy (NCBI): domain Eukaryota; kingdom Viridiplantae; phylum Streptophyta; class Magnoliopsida; order Solanales; family Convolvulaceae; genus Ipomoea; species Ipomoea nil. The sequence continues at coordinate 9,139,191 of NW_017617471.1, forward strand.
ATCTTGTTCATTGCTTCTCTACTCCCTGATATGCAGCACCCCGCCATCCTACACCTCAACCTTCACCTCCTCATTCTTCAGTGTCAGCACGTCTACCTTAAAAATGTGTGCCTTCGGTGTCTATTTCCAATCGATCCAGGCAGCAGTGATGGCGGAGGTCTTGCGAATCGCGCCGTTGGGGAAGCTGTTGACGGCATTTGAGAAGCTCTATAATGGACTGTTGCTATCAGGAAACCACAATTGTCATTTTAGGCTGTCGTAGACTCGTAGCTGTCGCGGGACTGTACTTTAATGAAGACAGCTACGGCTGTCTAAAAAAAATAAAAAATTGATTTTTTATACGGTCATACCCGTCTTTTAGGGCAATCGTGACTACCAGATAGACAATTGTCCTTGAACAATGACAACCACATGTAGCTATATGAAAACTAAAAAATAATAATAATAATAGATAATAAAAAAAAAATATTAAGAAATACAAATTTAAAAATGAGACGTGTCAACATTAGAAAACACCAACATGCTAAACATGTAATTTTGAACTTAATTGAACATTTTAACAAATTTATGAAATGTAAATGTAGCTTTTTCACTTATGAGACATAATTACACTATTCGTTTGACTTAACGGTCAATTTGACTTTTTTTTTTCTTACAAATATTTAAAAATTTTCTGGGGGCTCAACAAAAAGAAGTATGCGCAAATTTATGAATGACCATCATTCTCATATGAGGATGCAAAAAAGAATTCGACAGATGACACATGATTGAACCTCCTCACGGCAACATAATACATGAATAGGAGGTACAATTTGCAAAAAATAGTGGCATTAGGGGTGTGCGTCTGGCAGGTTCGAGCGGTTCAATTTTACACTTCTTTAATTCTTTTGGTTTTTGGTTAATTATTTTAGGAATAAGGTTCAAATTGGCCACTGAACGTAACCTGAAAATGCAATTAGGCCACTGAACGAACAAAAAGTGCAATTAGGCCACTGGACACTCCAAAAACGTGCAATTAGGCCACTGAACTCTCCAAACGTATGCAATTTCACCGGATAGCAGGTTACCTGCTTGCGTGGCAGCTGAGTTGGCATTTTTAATAATTTTTAATAATTAATTTTAATAATAAATTTTATAAAAAATTGAAAAAAAATTAAATAAAAAATAAAATAAAGTCTATTTTTTAAAAAAAAATTTAAATAAAAATTTATTATTATAATTTATTAAAAATGATTTAAAATTTATTAAAAATGCCAACTCAGCTGCCACGTAAGCAGATAACCTGCTAAAATTGAGGGTAACCTGCTATCAGGTGAAATTGCACATTTTTGGAGTGTTCAGTGGCCTACTTGCACTTTTTTTTCGTTCAGTGGCTTAATTGCATTTTCAGATTACGTTCAGTGGCCAATTTGAACCTTATTCCATTATTTTAATACCTAAACCGTGTTAATATTATTCTTTCAAATTTTTATCCTAAAAGAATATTAATGTCATATTATAATTATTCTGAACATCATTGTCTTCACTTTGCTTAAATCAAATCTTATTTAGTGTAGCATAGATTTTAATTATTAATTCCAAAACTATATTGCTTCAATTAAAATTCATATTTTATTACAAGTTAATCTATTATGTATGGGACAAAATTTATCTATACATTAAGAATTTAAATTTAAAATTTTAATAATCTAATCAAACTTATAGGGAAAATTATTATTTCAAAATATCAATGAGGATTTAGAAGAGGAATAGTTGATATTTAACATCAATTGATGTTTCGATCATATACAATAAGAAAATCTATGAATTCGTACATTGTAACTTCATTACACACCTCTTTAATTACTATTTAACATCATCATTAAGCCTATTATAATCATGTTACTTTTAACAAAAAATAAGTGAATCACACTTGTATGAGACTGTCTCGCGGATCTTAATTTGTGAGATGGGTTGAATCTAGGATAGTTGTTTGTTACGTAGTACTTATGATAGAAATCATAATACTTATTCAGAAAATTTAATATAATTTTGAAATAAATAAAATGTTACTTATAATATATATTGTAATATTTATATGTGAAAATTATAATATTATTCAAGGCAAAATAGTTGTTACTAATGAATAATGACAAATATTGCAATACTTATAATTGAAACTGTGATACTTACAAAATGTAATTCTAATGTAAATATTGTAATACTTATATGTGAAATCTTACTTATGAAGGAAATTATAATACTTATTATAGAAAATTTAATACCCAATTTGAATTATACATAAATCGTTACTTATAATAGATATTGTAATACTTATATGTGAAGTTGTGATACTATTTAGAGTAAAATTGATTGGTACTAATAATAAATATTGTACTACTTTAAAATTGTGATATTTACATATCAATTGTTTACGACTTGATCCGCCTTACACTCTTACTGACAAGGATCAGTGAGACCCTGTCTCTCACAAGTTTTTATCAAAGTAAATTAAGTTTACCAGTTCATCAATGATCACAATATCACATTAAAAATAGTTCATTAGTTTAACTGAAAACTGTTAATACATCATTTTTATTTTATTTAATCGTGTGATCCTCGTATTATAACTAGTCAAATAAATAAATTTAAAGGGAAATGTAGCATCACTGAATATCCAAAAGGAAGTTAATGCAATTCCACCCTATCTAGCAAATTGAGGTCATGTTTGTTTAATAGATATTCCCCGACCCCATATTTGCTTGGCCTACTTGTGCTCTTTTTGTTTCAGCCATTTCCCCTTTACACCCCCTAAAAAAACCTGTGAAATATAAAATAAAAACTGTAAAGCATCTATGAGTGAGAAAAAAATTGGACTGACTGAAAAATCCGCGATCAAAAATCAAATCGTCTGAATATTTCAATTTTTTATTCTGTTTCAGTTATTAAGGTAAAAAAATTTGATTATTTCAATTTTTGGGTCGGTTATCAATTTTTATAGATAAAATTGAAAACGGACAGAAAAATCACAGATTAATCTAAAGGAAAAAAAAAAAAAAATCTAACCTCATTCTATTTACATTTTGCAAGTTCATAATCTATCGCATTAATATAGTTCATTTGTATCTCAGTAAACTACTATTTTACTTGAGGATATTACTTTTAATTGATTGATTATAAATAATAATATATTTTTTTCCTTTAATAATTAAGTCTCTTAACATTAATCAAATAAATAAAATAAAATTCAGCTAGTTTGCTAAAAAATTCAGTTATATTTAATTGACTGAAACCAATTGAAATCGTCGATTTCAATTATATCGATTATGAAAATTGATCGGCCAATTTTTGATCAGTTGTAAAGGTTCGATTAAAATTTTGATTATTAACCGAAAATTTATCGATGCGCAACCCTAAAAACATCGGCAAATAATGTTGTGCATCCGTGTACACCATGCATGGTGCACATGGATGCAAAAATGACGTCGTTTTGACTAAAAACACGCGTCAAACTAAAAAAAAAAAAAATCAGTTTCGATTCCCGTCAACAACATTATGTTGTGCATAATTTCTGAATGTATAGTTATGAAATTATGGATGTATAGTTATGCAATTCTGGATTTATAGTTATGAAATTATGGATGTGTAGTTATGCAATTCTGAATGTATAGTTATGAAGTTATAAAATTCTGTATTTATAGTTATGAAGTTATGGATGTGTAGTTATGCAATTCTGGATGTGTTTTAGTTATGTAATTCTGAATTTTTTTTTATTTTTTTTAAATCGACGTCAAAATGATGATAATCCATTATCCATGTGGGCCAAGTGGGCCAAGTGGAAATCCATTTGTGGATAATCCATGAGAACTTTTCGCAAAGGAAGAAAAAGAAAAAAAAAAATGAAATGCAGAAAACAAAACTAGCGAGCCAGAAACGAACGCAGCTTTTGCACCTTTAAAGTGGAGAAAAGGTCTGTTGGGCCCCAATTGCATGAATGGTGGGCCCTGCAATATGTGGACTGAATTTCAATATTTATCCGTAAAATGGGCCAGAGAATGTCTATCCAATAGAAACACCAATCATTATTGTGTGGACCATATTTATATATGTAAAATAATATACATTCAATTCAAAAATAGTGTACATTCAATACAAAATTAATATACATTATATTCAGGAGATGTACATTATTTTTGTATTAAATATACATTATATTATATAATTTATACTCATTACAAAAATAATATACATTTAATATATTAAAAATATACTTTTTATTATGATTCACATAACACTGTGTGGATCGTAATTTGCCATAGAAACACGAATCAGACCACCGGAAAAGTTGTCTCTGCCAATTGGCCTACGGCGACGACACATCTGTGTAGAAAGGATTGCCTGCATCGCGGACTATACTCACATGCAAATATCTTTGACCACATTTGGGAAATAAAAAATAATAATATATTGTAGTTTATTTCTTTCACATTTATTTAATTTTTATATATTTAATAGTATTTTTTATATTGTTTCAAAAAAAAAATAGTATTCTTTATATAATTTTCAGATTATGATAACATAATAACACCAAACTAAATATTACAAAAGATTGTATTATAAATAACTAGAATCAGATTTTGTCAACTGAACTTAATACATAAAATAGGATAAGAGGAAGTAGTTGATTTTTTTTATTTGAATATTAAATACATTTAATTTGTGATAAGATTGATATATTACAACATTTTATTTTTCGGTACATCTAAAGCCCTCACTTGAGAGCATTATCTAATCCTTATATAAGGAGTGTTACACGCATCATCCTGAAGAAGACTGATTATATCAACCGGGGCATTATCCAGAGTGGTTGTTCCTCAATCTACATCCTGAGCAAAGTTAACCATACCTCACAAGGTAAATAATTCTTAAGTAAATTCATAAATTGTGTTCTTCTCTCTTAATAATTACACATAAATATGAATTTGAATTTTATGTTTGATTTCAATTTCCTAATAATCATCCACTTTTGGAAGGAAAGACAAAAATTTGCACAGATTGCTTCGCATGTGCATCAATTTGCGCACATAGAAGGCGCATGCAATGCACGCGCCTTTGAGCGCTTAATGCCTTTAGTTTTTTTTTTTTTTTTTTTTGGTTAGAATTTATTGGTTTCCTTTTTCTCGCTTTTCCAAAATCCTCTTGTACTGCGGAAAATCAGGATTTAGTTGGTACTCAATAAGATTTTAGGGTTCGTTTGGTTTACGAAATGTTAGATTACCTTATGAAATGTTAGATTGCTGGGAATGTTAGATTCCTATGTTTGGCTAAAATTGAGGTATGTAATATAAACTTGTTTGATTTAGAGGTTATCTTTTATGTTATGTATATATTTTTTTAATTTTTTTTTTACTTTAATACACTTAATATATTTTCATATATTTTAATAAAATTTAAAATTAAAATAAACAACGAGATAATGATATCATATATAATTACATGATTTAAAAATAATTAACTAAAATCTTGAACTCGAGAAATAAAATTATTTTATAAGCAAATATGACGTAATAACAAATAAAATAAAATATATAATTAGAAAAACTAATTAAATATAATACATATAGGGTGTTGCTATTTGCACCCCCTTTGACTAAAATAGGGTAAAAAGTACATTGAAAATATAAAAAGTTAAAAATTTATAATAAATAAATAGGTGGTGCAAATAGCCTAATGAGTGGTCAAAATGCTATTTGCACCACCTTAATTAAATCACATTTATTATGTTTAAATAATAATTAATTAATTAAAAATTAAAAAAAAAATCCCACCTTCTCCGGTGAGAATCACCGGAGAAGGCAACTGGGCTGCCTTCTCCGGTGAGAAGGCAACCCACTGGGCTGCCTTCTCACCGGAGAAGGCTACATGGGTCACCTTCTCCGGTGAGAAGGCGACCCTTGGGTTGCCTTCTCCAGTGAGAAGGCATGTCCATAGCCTTCTCATTGGAGAAGGCGATGGTTTCCTTCATTATTATTATTATTTTTTTTTGGTTAAACAACCCACTGGGTTGCCTTCTCACCGGAGAAGGTGACGGGAGGGAGGGAGGTTTGTTTGTTTGTTTGTTTGTTTTTTTTTTTGTTTTTTTTTTTTTTTTAATTTAAAAAAAAATGAAAAATAAATAATAATCTTTGACCACATTTAATGCTGATGGTGTAAATAGCAAATTTGCATTTACATCACCTATAAAGCTATTTGACGTACTAAATAGGTGGTGCAAATGGCAAAATAGGTGGTGTAAATAGAATTTGCCTACATATAATGAGCTAACATGAAATATACGTAGTATAATTAGAAATAAAATGACAAATTTTATAAATATTTCTCGTAATCTTAGATAACTCAAAAAGTGTAAGGGAATCTCATTCTCTTCAAAATCTTATGTAAATGGTATGTTGCATTATTTGACGAATGTTATATTTTCTCATAAAAGTAAAATAATATGAACTATACATATGAATGTAAGCTTTAGAATGTCACATTCCTTTGATTATAATTTATAGCTTGAACCAAACATTAAAGTATTTAAGAAAATATCAAATGATTGATGGAGTAATATTTGAATTTTAGAAACAAAATAATGGTGATTTATTTCATCCAATGTATGCGTATCCATCCCTACCCCTGGGCGTAGATGTAGGGTAACAAAACTCAATTATACCGGAATGCAACGCCACTACTATTTATCGTAAGAAGGTTCGGACAAGAGAGAGAAAATAGGGAATTGACGATTTGACGGAGAGATAAATGGATAGGGTGTTTTCCGTCGAGGATATAGCTGACCAATTCTGGTCGCCGCCGCCGGTTCGGCTGTCGCAGGCGGCGGACCTCGACATAGATTCCTCCGCCTCATCTAAAGTGATGAACCGCAGCTCCTCGGAGTGGGCCTTCCAACGCTTCCTGCAGGAAGCCTCAGCTAACTCCTCCCCCGCCGCAGTCGCCGCCGTCGATCAGGCTGCTGCTCCGCCGTCTTCGGTTGCCGCTGCTTCCTCCGCCACTTCTAGTTCTCATTCGCAAAAGTCTCTTCCGAGCGATGTGGTTGAGATCCAGGGCGGGAGGCTCGATGCTGATCGGAAATCGGATTATGGTTACAAGAGCTCCGGCAAGGAGGTGGAGACGGTGACTGCGACTACAACTGCAAAGACGACGACGTCGTTAGGGTCGGGAGCTGCCTCGGATATTCCGATTGATTCGGAGGACTACCAGGCATTCCTCAAAAAGCGCCTCGATTTGGCTTGCGCCGCCGTTGCTTTGACTCGCGTATGTTTCAACGCTTTATTTTTCCATTTCAACCCGGTAGATATTTAATTTTCCATATTGAGAAAAAAAAAAAAAAAGAAGAAGCGAGGAACATACTTACGTGGCTTAATTGGTTTTTCTGCAAATTAGTGAACTTAATAATTGATGCTTATATACCATTTAATCTTCGAATTATTATTAATCTTGATGCTTATCTTCCTTCCATGACATGCATGCCAGTGAATCACTGGTTTCCGCGATCGATTTTTAAAAAATGGAGTATAAGAAGTGTGTATTTAAAGTGGTGTTTATTTATCAGGCAAATAACATGAAAGCTCAAGATTCAGCCTCGGTGCCTTCTGAAAACACATCGCTGGCCTCCCATACGCCACAACTAGGATCTCAGACGCCTGTTAAAGGTTAGTTGTTCTTTCCTAGATTTATTACTTTATATAGAAATTGTTATGCCTGTCATATTCAGATATAATAGGCTCATAACCTGAGTAAAATTTACCTGTTTCTGCTTAGTTTTGCATGATACTTATTGGCTTGCTTTTGGTGTTTGGTGTTTTGCTTGAGATTTTTTCCTTGTTCTTGTTGAAGCACTATTTTTACAGAGTAGAACGGTACTTGAAAATGTGTGCTAGATGTAGGTATTTTGTAGAAACCAGCTTGGCTCTGTTATTTTATAAAAGGTGAATCATGCCTGCTACTTTGTACTTATTTTTGGATAATCAATATAACATCTAGTGACCTGTTTGGTAATATAGTTAGCTTATAGTCAATTTTGACTTATTTAACCAATATTAGTTGTTTGACTTGCTTAAACAACAAATATAAGTGTTTGATTAATTAACTTTTTTAACAACTTATTGCTCCAAAAAACTAAAATTCAAAAAACTACTCAAAGTAGTTTTTTCAATCAGCTTTTTGAGAAAGTCATTTTGCATATAAAGTTATAAACAGTTATCAGTTAATAACTAATTTACCAAACATCTTTCTACAATCAGCTAATGCTATTAACTAGACAAACCTACTCACCCAATCAGCTAACAACTATTTACCAAACACCCCACTGATATGTAATATGTGTGATATGTATATTCAAAATTTGTAATATGTCTTAGAAAATGTGTAATGTGCTAATTTCCTTACCAATCAATTTTAAAATCCGCTGATAAGGACATTAGCCATAGAAGGGTTTGTTACTTTTGATCATCAGCTTTAAAATTGACCCATTTTGACCTTTGAGTATTGAGTTTGTGCAATTTTTCGTCAATTGGATTTTTAAAGCATGGGCAAAATTGTCAATTAAATATCAACTCTAATTCTCTAAATTGAATAATTTGATAATCTTTCCTTGTCCACTGTGAGTAGCAAGTTCTACACCTCATGTGCAAGCAGTCTTTCTTGGCTTGGTCCCCATAGTCTTGGCAGCTAATCCCACCTCCATGGGTGCTATGCATCATTACAAATATGGCAGACCTTGGGGGATAGCATTTCTGCATTTCGAGCATGTTTCCCTATGGAAACTCATAGAAATTGTCCTGAAATGTTTTTTGGTTGTTTTCATAACTTGAAAAAATTGAAAATGTGTTTTATTTTCAAGAAATGCATTTGAAGGGTCTAATTTATATTAAAAAAAGGGCCTCCGATCTGACTACTGCCATAAGTGTATTCACTCTTTCAATCTTCCCTTTGATCCAATACAACCCTAGTACCTAGCTTTCAGTCTAGTGACTAATCTCACAAATGAAGCAGAGATCATATAACTTCTTTAGCAGTTCAAAATCAGAGATTCCAAAGTTGGCAATTTATATAATTTCTTATTGTTGGACATTTTATTTTATTTTATTTATTTTAAATGGACTTCTTGGTATTTGTTAGTATATTAGTTTTAATTATGAAACAAGTAGAAAATTAATATTTTTGCATATTAAGGAAAAAAACTGTAAATATACACCTATAAATTTTATATTTGTACACATTTTTCTACTTTTCATGTCCTACATTTTTGGAAATTGGTGTTTTTTCTTGCTCCTATTTCCCATTTCCATGCCACCTAGGTTGAACGTATGAGGAACATATTTACTGTCTGGCCAAATGGGTGATTCCTGAATGTAAAACTTATTTTGGAAATTTGTTGGCCTATTTATCTTTGCTGTTTAGTGCCTGCACATGATTTACCTAAGGTGCAAGAGGAGGAGGCTGGAGGGCCTATTGGGATACCCTCCTTGCCTTCAATGCAGAAGAAACTTGTTGCCCAGGTTAAATCAACAACAAGTGGCTCGGAGCAATCAGAGGATGAAGAAGCTGAGGGAGAAGCAGAAACAACTGATAAAACGAATCCTGCTGATGTAAAACGCGTAAGGAGGTTAGCACTTTTAAATAAGTATTTTTATGTTCAATTTAGACTTTTTTATTGCTAGGAGCAAATAAAATAGGGAGTAAGGGAGGATTAAGCAGCCACATCAATTTGTAATGAATTGTCGCTCATCTAGTTAGTGAGCAAATTCTGATCAACAACAAATGCTTCTGAGCTTCAATTCATCCACTTTGTAGTTCATTGATCAATGATCATCATTATAGGCTTCTGCCTGACCTTGAGTACCCTGACCTATCAACTGCATTTCCCTTTGTTATACAAGAAGTTTGCCTAAGATATAGTCTTCTATTATTGTAGATGCCTACTGAAGGAAAAAATCTTATATACACATTGTGTTGCATCCTAGTCTATTATTCCATGCACTTGTTTACATCTCATTTAATTATGGGTTGTGTACAAAGAAAGACAACTAGAAAACTAATTTTTTTTGACTCTCGAGTTTGATGTGCAGTGAAGGTTTTATAAACTACATGGATAGTCAGTAGTTCTGTGGTAAAGCATACAGGTTTATATAAGACAATTAGGTTGGCATTAAGTCCCAAAGAGGATAAAGAATTCCCATCCCACTGAGAATGGTGTGAATAAGAGTTGCCATTGAGGGAAAAGAGGTGCTTTTTTTAGGAGTGGGGGCACTAAAAGTGAAGGGAAGGTTCATCCATTAGAGGCTGCATGTTTACTGTGTGACACTCCTGAAAATGAGTCTTGTTTGTTGATACTATGCATTAATAACATGAGGTGTTTGAATCTACTCTTTTCTTCACCAAATCAACAAATTTTCTGTGCAATCACATATTTATCTGATTTCCTTGTTTTTTAGCAACTGAAAGTTGAATTTTATGAGTGCAATAGTATACTTGCTATCGGGACATCGGGTACATATATGCATACATGCACTTGCTAATATGTACATATTAAAACTATTAATTTTTTGTGTTCACCAGAATGCTATCCAATAGAGAGTCTGCTAGACGTTCTAGGAGAAGAAAGCAGGCCCACTTGACGGAATTGGAGACACAGGTATATTTCTTGGATCCACTTGTCTTTTTACTCTCTGACTATTGATAACTGAGCATTAGTCATGGTTTTCTGTAGGTTTCTCAATTGAGAGTTGAAAACTCCTCTTTGTTGAAACGTTTGACCGACATAAGCCAAAAATACAATGAATCGGCAGTTGACAATAGAGTCTTGAAAGCAGATGTTGAGACATTGAGAGCCAAGGTAACATGTTCATAGGATGATTTACTAAGTTTTCTCTCTTCATTATGTGTTGAACTGGTAAAGCTACTAATCTGTCTATTATCCTTTGTCATTTGAAGATCTGAAGTATGAAAACAAACAAGGATTTCCGTGCATTCCATCTTGTAGGAGTCTTAAACCTTTGCTTTCTATAACACTGTTTTAGGAGACAACAGAAGTTCTAAATGCAGTGACCTTGTTAAACATAAGAAACAAAGTGTTAAAATAATGACCTTTTCAGTTGGATTGCTTTTTGCTACTCTCATTTCTTAATTACTCCGTATATAAAACATTCTTCTGCTTGCAGGTAAAGATGGCTGAAGAAGCAGTTAAAAGAGCCACTGGCCTGAATCCTCTATTTCAAGCGATGCCTGAGATACCCACAATGGGCTTGCCACCCTTTGCAGGTAGTCCTGACACATCTTCTGATGCTTCCGTACCTGTGCAAGATGACCTCAAACATCACTTCTATCAACCCCCGTCAAACAGTGGTATTCCCACCCACAACCCTGGAATGCAGAATGGCTTAGTAGACATTCCTCCAATTGATGATGCAAAGCAGGGCCCAACTGCATCAGAGGCCGCTGGGGCGAACAAGATGGGAAGAACAGCTTCAATGCAGCGAGTGGCTAGCTTAGAACATCTTCAGAAGCGAATCCGTGGAGAAGTAGGAAGTTCCGAGAGAGACCAAAAACAGTGAAGATTATTTTGCCAGATTGCACTGATACAACTATTCTTTTTTGCTTTTGCTCACCCCATTGAGCAGAATGCTCATTAGTCCTATGCTTATGAACCAAAAATGGTGGCCATACTCATTGCATTCTGGAAAACCAAAAAGAAAAAAAAAAATCCCATTTGTGCAGAAATGATCCTATTCTTTGTGTCATTGTATCATGAACTTCTGATAATTAAACCTATAACATGGTATTAGTACTGAGGTACTTCAGTTTCTGTTGTCACTCGCATGCTTGGTTTGCATTGGCTTATTCTGCTAAGGAACTTACTGTGAAGCTTCTGATTGTAGTTGTCTCCATTTAATTTACCTTTCCAAGAATCTGATCTCTTAATTCAGTGGAGTGCTATGCGAGAAAGAAATCAGCATTTGCTTTGACTGAAGACTACCATTTTCTTTTCTTTCTATTTCTCTAATTTATTTTATTTTTTCCTTTTTGGGATAAAATGGCTAGTGGCTGCAAAGAAGGATGTGATTTTGGATAGAACTATGAACACAAAAAAGTTTAACTAAATCACAGTAAAATTTCTTTTATTCATTCGGTATTGTGAATTTTTTGACGTCATTTCACAACCACTGCTATCTCCTCCAATTCTGAACCTAAGACATAATGACTAATGAGGCAATCAAATTTCAGTGTTGGAAACGAGCAATGCATGCTGAAATTCAAGGCATTCAAGACAATTAATTTATACGTGGACCTCATCACTAATTTATCTCGTGGGAAAACTCTAATAGGCTGCAAATGGGTGTATAAGATCAAACATAAATCAGATGGCTCAATAGAAAGATATAAGGTCAGGTTAGTGGCTAAAGGATACACTCAACAGTTGATGTGGATTATATAGAAATTATTTCACCCGTAGCAAAATTGTCAACTATTAAGACTTTCTCTGCAGTGGTAGCACATTTAATAGTTGGATATCAATAATGCCTTCCTATTTAGATGAGGAGGTCTACATGGTCCTCCCTCTTGGATTTCAAAGTGACAAGCCAAACCAAGTATGTATGTTGATGAGATAATTCTATGGGCTTAAGCAAGCTAGTAGGCAATAGAATGCCAAGTTGACTATTGTTTTATTAAACATTGGTTGAACAAGTTTAATTCAAAATGTTATCACTTCTAAAACGGTGAAATATTCCAAATTATGATATTTTAAATATTGTAAATTAATTTTGGTATATTTAGAAAATCAAGAGACTAAATTTGGTTAAATTAATAGTTGAGAATATAAATCAAAATGTTACCAAAATCAAAAGTTATATTAAATTTGAATAATGCTATTTTCTCCTCTTAATTTTATTTTATAATGTTTACCTTCTAATGTAACAATAATTTTTTTCTTATGGTTCACTATAAAAAAAAAGTAATGTCTTTTAGTGAAAACATAATACGTATTAACTCATAAAGAATACTACATTTTCATAAAAAAAAATATTAATATTTAAAATTTATTTCATATAAGACGGAAATGAGAGACCGAATTAAGATAAAATTTTGTGATAAAAATAGTTATCCTGAATTAACTATGGTGTCACATTATGCAAGTTAACCTTCAATTTTTTGGTAGATATCTTTTAAAAGCGGTCCTAATTCCTAAGTTAAATGGGTAATGCTAATTCCTAGGGCAATAGAAAAACATATTGCAGAGACTTTAAACACTCCTCGTATTGATATAGCAGGATAGGTATAAAATATCTTCCTGCACCAATCATAATAAGGTTTCGTATGTATTTTGGATTTTTTTTAAGGTAAAAACTTAACTCAAAGATATATTTTGGATATTTCTATAATTCAATGCAATAGAAGATGTACAACTTCCACAATGTGTTTTCCCACCACCACAAATAAAGTTCACTACAGAACAAGGCAAATTATTCTGTGGACTAAGGTGGACCCAGATCTAAAAATATACAATTTACATATTAAATATACATAATTATTTTTTAAAAATCACAATTTGTGATGACTCTATTATATTCACAAATTTTTTAAACATAGGTGTAAATATTAAAGTCAGAATGTGGAATGGGCAGATATTTTTTGCCTGGGATGATTTTGGGAGGAGATTTCCTAAAGGAATTTAGGAGGAGATTTAGGGACTTGGGAGGAGGTTTGCCTAAGAGCATGGGGCTAGGTTTGGGCATGTGTTTTGGGGAAAACTTGCAGGGAAAGAAATAACATTATCTCTAAGCACATGGGTTCTAGCTTGGAAAATTCTAGACTCATGGATTGCTATAAATAAGGCAACATCCTTCATTAATCAGATAATCCCATCCCATCCCATCTCATTCGAAACAGAGAGTATAGCAAAATTCTGTAGAGAAAAATAGAGAGTTATATTTATAATTCCTATTGTATTATTATTTGCCAATACAGAAAAATTCTTCTTCAAATTGCCTTGTTCTGTGTATGATTTACTTTAAATCTTACACTAGAATTTATTCTCAATATTTCCAGTTCAAGTTGCTATTGTAAATTTGGTGTTGTGAACCCGTTTCGATCCTAACAATAGGAACACACTTTATATTCTAGATGTTCACAATTCTAATACTAAAAATACACAATTTAGAACAAGGGTCCATGGTATAACAACTGACAGAACAAAAAAGGAAAGGTAGACAATTTATATCGTGGACCAGGGTTTACATACCATTGTGGACCCTAGATCAAAACAACGTCGTTTCGTCGTTTTGATATTTAAGCTTTAACAAATTCTGTAGTGTCACGTTTCTTATGTTTCAACACAAATTTTAATTTATTCTAGGTACAGAATCAATACTCTTTAAGGTACAGAATTTCATAACACGAACTAACAACACAAAACACATACACATGTGTTATATATTTACTTATTCTCAAATATGATTTATGTAGATAATATATGTCCTATAGGCACATAATTTCATAATACAAGACATTAATTCGTAAAATAAGACACAATATGTTGTGTGTTACACAACTACTAATCTATACGCTTAAGATACACAATTGCATAACGTGAGAACAAACGCATAACACAAAACATATACACATGTTTTATATTTACTTTAGTTAAGGTACAGAATCAACATTTTTAGAGAAAATTTCAATTTTGGTCCACTGACTATTGGAGTTGTGTTAATTGCAACACTTGACTTTCAAAAATGTTAATTTAGTACCTTGACTATGCAATTTCTATCAATTTTGGTCACGCCGACCAAATTGTCAACCAAATCTCACTGGAAAAATTTAATAAATCAAATCATGATGGTATTTTAGTCATTTTACTATATTTTCTTTCTTCTCCGATGAGATTCTCTCCATTTTCGGCGATAATTTCTTCTCCAATGAGCTTATCTCCAAACGGCCGGAAAAGGAAGAGATCCAGGAATGAGGGAGCATCGGCGGAGAAAATCAAGAACCTAATTCTCCACCGCCAGGGCTGTCGGAGAAAATCAAGAACCTGATTCTCCTCCTGCCGGAAACCCGCGAGGTGTCGGCGAAACTGGCGATTCAGAAACAGCTCACGAACACTGACGTCAGCAACACCCATAACCGCCTTTGCATTCTGACGAAGCATTTGCAGGAGACATTGTTGCTGAGTGCTGGAGATCGCAAGAGACCGCCGATCCATGATCTGATGGTGGCGATGTTGTTGCTGAGCGTTGGAGACATCACTGGCCGGCTCCAAATCATCATTGCCGGCCAAGAGGCGGCAGATCGCCGATGGAGAAAGTGTCACGATTCTACGACGTAACTCGGCCAGAAAGTTCCTAGCGCAATCGAGTTCTTGTTCTACATATTCGGGAGGCGGCTGACCCACCTCCGTGTTTGTCTCCATGAGACGGAGCGATTGACTGGTTCAGATCGCCGGCTGGAGTCCTGCCGGCGCCGGAAAGGCAGTCGCAAGTTTCGGCCGAACTTGTGTCGCTTTTTCCCTAGAGAGAAGTCATAGTGTTTTAGAGAGAGAAGTAATAAGGAAAGAAAACAAGAAAGCAGAAGAAGTGGAGAAGTTCATCGGAGAAGAAATTGTCGCCGGAAATGGAGAAAAGCTCATTGGGGAAGAAAGAAAAGATAGTAAAATGACTAAAATACCCTAATTATTTGACCTATTAAAATTTTTTGGTGAGATTTGGCCGACAATTTGGCTGGCGTGATCAAAATTGATAGAAATTGCATAGTCAAGGTAATAAATTAACATTTTTTAAAGTCAAGTATTGCAATTAACACAACTCCAATAGTCAGTGGACCAAAATTGAAATTTTCTCATATTTTTAAGGTACAAAATTACATAACATAAGACACAAAAAACACATAGCACAAGACACAAAAGTGCATGTTATTTTTACTTTATTTCAAGTACAGAATCCATACGCTTAAAGTACAAAATTGCATAACATGAGACACAGAAACGCATAACACAAGAGACAAACAACAAATAATTGTTGCCGTCAAAATTAAAATTCAAAACTACGTCGTTTAGGATCAGAGTCCAAAGTGCACTGGTTCACGGTATAATGATTGGGAAAGGTGATGCAGTTTGTGGGCTCATCAGTAGCAAATGGAATCTATACGGTCACAATCACGTTTTAAACACTGTTCAATTACTTGTGTAGCAGGGGTGATGTTCCGTTCACAGCTCCACTTTCACATAAAATATCTGTTGGCTCAACTATGGTCACCTCTCTTGACATGCCCCACATCACCCCGTAGAATCCAATAATAATTGTTATTGATCCGATAATACTGCAAGCCAAAATGTTATCATAGCTGATTAGTTATAGTTTATACAGAGTTTTTTTTTTTTTTTTTTTTTTTTTTTTTTTTTAGTGACGATGGAAACCCACCGTCACTATTTGAGTATCGAGATAAATTAATTTAAATTGTCTATAAATTGACCATTCAAACCAATAAGACCAATAGATTGCTGATTACAAAGTCAACATTCAGATCAACTTAATTACCTGCCCAAATGAAGGGCGTCCGCAAGAAAAACAAGGTTTATAGTTGCTGCAATGACAATTCCCAGGGGTTTGAACATGGCAACGTAGAGAGGACCCTTCGTGTCCAAGCAGAAAGTAGTAATATTTTTGCAACACAGAGGCTCTAAAACCGCCTATAATATTAATGGAGATGGTGTTACTGTTAATAATCAATGGCAGAAGAAAAATATAGCAAGACGGGAACCCAAAATGAGTCTTGATTAACAATTTAAATTCTTGCTTACAGAAACAACAATGGCAGCCATTCCAATGCCAGGCTGCACCTTCCAAGCATCTACCTTCCTTTCTACTAGTACTGAAACAATTGCCCATTGGATGCTCCCAAAGCAAGTAGTGAAGAACACTACTGTCATCTGTTCTGGGTATTCCTTTAGAGTAGCTGTCTACAGATTCAAAACTCAGAACAAATCAAAACTAGTTTTGCAGTAATAGGATCCATACTCAATTGTATTTGTTGGGCGAAGGCCAAGTCCAGTACTATGTAGTTAGGGACTGCCGGGTGGAGGCTGAAGGGCTAAGTTCTGCACTCTGCCTCTCGAAAATGTGACAGTATAAAAAAATAAAGTTACTTTTGGCACAATGATAAGCGCTTGATTTTAACAATATTGTACCTGCAAAATGTTCCACCCAGATGCGAAAAAGCATGCGGCTAGAAGCATAACACCCCCTAGCACCCACTTTGAGGAATGTGACAGAAGAGATTGATGAGGCAAATAAGAAGGCAAAGTAGATGATGAAGATGAAGATGATGATCCCAAGATTGTTGGTCCTTGATATAGAGTCATGATAGATGCCCCTATAATTGACACAAGTGTGCCCACTGATTTTGCTTGCCATGTTCTTCTCTTCACCTCAAACTTCTCCATCCTAAATTTTGCAACAATCAATAATAATTCATGGAAGTTACCAGACAAAAAGGATGCATGTTAGCTGCTAATTAGATCAGCATTATATTATATATATATATATATATATATATATATATATATATATATATATATATATATATATATATATATATACCTGAAAATCATGGCAAGAACAAATGTAAAACCAGGCATCAAGTTACTAATGCCTGCAGCCAGAGTAGGAGAGCTATAGTTGAGCCCTTGGAAACCCAAACCAATCACCAGACATGTCCTGCAATATCATAATTCATTATAGTAAACTGTTCTGATCTCTTAGTAAGTAAGATCTTCAATTCTCCCCTTTCACAAAGTTCATCTATGTACTAGTAAAATCATCGTCGAATACCCGAGCAGGCCAAGGATGAAACATCTACTCAGAATAGACAAGGTTATAGGCAGTGGATTCCTTCTGAAACCAACAGGACAGTAAATTAAATGCAGGTTTTATATTTCAAACAAACAACATAGAAGAATTGGAATTGGAGTGATCTGTTAAACCTGTGCCTCTGGATGAAGAATCCAGGAAGAAGAAGGAGGGCGCCAAGGAAATTGTAGTAAAGCACGAAAATAAGAGAGCTTAGCCCGGAATTAAGGGCTGCTTTGGCTATTGTGGATGTTGCCATCTCCATACACACCACTACTATCATTGCTGCAAATGGAAGAACTTCCTTTCTCAGAATCTCATTTCCCATTGCCATGGCCGCTCTCTGAAACCACTTTCAGATAGATGCATACGCATACGGGATATGTATTTGGTATAGAGACAAACTGAAATGTTGAGTTGAATTTTCAAATTAAGTAATCAACGTCATGTTTGCTTAATTCAATCATTTGACATCAACTAACAAATTTGATAATGCTATGCATTAGTACCAATCACCAAGAGGGCAAGACCTATGAGCACAGAGCAAGCATCTCAATTGTTGTGGTTTTTGAGGAGTTTTTACATGTGTGACTAGAAAGAAAAGATGATTAAGAGAAGGGAAAGAAGAAGAACAAAAAAAAAAAAAAAAAAAGAAACAGGAAAGGATATACCGCCCCCAACGGGCAGATGGTGGGGCATTGGTTGTGCCTCATGCAAATTAGTAGGATCCTTTTTATAGTTGGTGGGCTCCACTTTAAAATGAAGAACAAAGATACTTCAATAGTTATGTCATGGATTCAAGTCCACTTTGTAAGGTGAATTCGAGTAAAAATATACAATTTATATATTAAATGTTCACAATTTATATATTTATACAGGGACGGAGCCAGAAAATATGTTGGGGGGGGGGGGGGGGGGGGGGGGGGGGGGGGGGCAAAGAAGTAAGGATGGATTCAATGGCGGATTCAGAAATGTTTTTTAGTGAGGAAAAAAAATTAAAATAAAAGAGAAAGTTTAAAAAAAATGAAAGTATAACAATAAATATTGTTGGATATAGCGAAAAATAAAACATATTAAAACTTTATAAAAATATTTATAACAAAATATGAAACATAATTAATTTGATAAAATAATTCGAATATAAAACACATTATAAATTGTACATTCCATTATTAATATAAAGAAAGTTATAATGGAAGTTATATATATCATGCCAAAATTTAATTGTGTTAATAAAAAAAGTGAAGAAAACTATGACATTATAAATGCAAAGACTTGAACCCAGACTATTTTGAAACTCATACACATTAGCTACCACTTTGTCTATCACAGTCTTTGTTTACATAATCTGTTTTATAATACTTATATCAATAATGTACTATATATACATATTATATACAATATAGGGTAGGAGAGGGGTGGGGTGGGGGTGAGGGGGGGCAGCTGACCCCCCTGCCCCCCCTCTGGCTCCGTCTATGTATTTATAATATAATAACAATAATTGGCAAAGTTACTAACTGAAGGTGTTGATAGGTCAACGCCTGAATAGACCTTTAAAATTTATTAGATTGATGAACAAGATTTGATTAAAACAATCTCACCTAAATAGGTGTTCTCATAAAAACCCATATATATATATATATATATATATATATATATATATATATATATATATAACAGTCTTTGTTTACATAATCTGTTTTATAATACTTATATCAATAATGTACTATATATACATATTATATACAATATAGGGTAGGAGAGGGGTGGGGTGGGGGTGAGGGGGGGCAGCTGACCCCCCTGCCCCCCCTCTGGCTCCGTCTATGTATTTATAATATAATAACAATAATTGGCAAAGTTACTAACTGAAGGTGTTGATAGGTCAACGCCTGAATAGACCTTTAAAATTTATTAGATTGATGAACAAGATTTGATTAAAACAATCTCACCTAAATAGGTGTT
This sequence comes from Ipomoea nil, assembly GCF_001879475.1. Lineage (NCBI taxonomy): Eukaryota > Viridiplantae > Streptophyta > Magnoliopsida > Solanales > Convolvulaceae > Ipomoea > Ipomoea nil. The sequence continues at coordinate 9,159,038 of NW_017617471.1, forward strand.
CTCATAAAAACCCATATATATATATATATATATATATATATATATATATATATATATATATATATATATATATATATATAGAGAGAGAGAGAGAGAGAGAGAGAGAGAGAGAGAGAGAGAGAGTTACACTCCCGTGCTAATGGATTTTTCAGGAGCGAAATAGGAATGACTGATGTCCGTTCACGTGTCCAGATCTAATGGATGAGAAACAGTGATTTTTTAAAAAAAACGCGGTGGTATTTTTGTAAATAATTGAACATCGAAGTGCACGTAAAATGTATTACAAGTGGATGTAAAATGTATTATAGGTGCACACTGAGCATCGATACTAAGTGCACTTATAGTTATATGTAGTTGCACCTATAGTTATAAGTAGTTGCACCTAGGTGCATGAATGTTTGCGGGTGGTTGTCAGGGATATTACTATCCGCTGAACTCAGATCAATGAATGTTAACCAGACAAAATTACATGCACTTGCAGTCGAAAGTAGGTACACTTGTAGGTGAACGTAGGTGCACCCAATCAATGAATGCAGGTAAAAAGTACATGCAAAAATTAGGAGACTAAATTTGCTTGAATTAATAGTTGAGAGTATAAATCAAAATGTTCCCGGAATCAAAAGTTATATTAAATTTGAATAACGCTATTTTCTCCTCTTGATTTTCACGAACCAACGAGTCCTTAGTGAAAACATAATAGGTATTAACTCATAAAGAATATACTACATTTTTACAAGAAAGTATTAATATTTAAAATTTATTTCATATATATATATATATGAGACGAAAATGAGAAACGGAGTCAAAATAAATTTTTGTAATAAAAATAGCTATCCAGAAATCCAGAATTAACTATGGTGGCACATCATGCAAGTTAACCTTTAATATTAAAAACCTAGTATGGTCCTAAGTTCAATACATTGAATGTAGATGCTGCCATAAGTGTCAACGAGGCTGTATGGGATTTGGCTGTGTCTTAAGGGATGATCATGGACAGTTCAGGGCTGCAAGGGGAGCTTACTGGAGATGATCGTTTTCATCTAAAGAGGTCGAAGCAGTGGCGATCCATGAATCATTATCCTGGCTGGCTTAAATCCCGTTGACAACGTTATCATTGAGTCCGACTCCTTACAAGTTGTTCAGAGCTTAAATTCTGAGATTGGAGAATCATCTTTTCATTTGATTTTAGCTATATTAAAAACTTAATGAGTGGTTTTGCTCATTGTAGTTTAAATTTCATTAAGCAATATGCGAATCAGGGGACCCACTTATTAACAAGACAGTCTATTTCTTTGTCTGATTGCTCGGAGTAGTTCACAAATCCTCCTCCTATCATCTGTAACTCTCTTCGTTTGGATTTAGTTTAATGCATTTGTCGTTTGGTTTTAAAAAAAAAAAAAAAGTTAAATGGACAAATTCTAATTCCTAGGCCAACAGAAAAACATATTGCAGAGACCTTAAACACTCCTCGTATTGAGATAGCACGCAGGATAGGTATACAATATCTTCGTGCACCAATCACAATAAGGTTTCATATGTATTCTGGATATTTCTATGCAATAATAGAAGACGTACAACTTCCCCAATGTGTTTTCCCACCACAAATAAACTTCACTACACAACAAAGGAGGAAAGGTGATCTAGTTTCTGGGCTCACCAGTAGGCAGTAGCTAATGGAATATAATCTATACGGTCACAATATAATCACGTTTTAAACAGTGTTGAATTACTTGTGTAGCAGGGGGGACGTTCCGTTCACAGCTCCACTTTCACATAAAATATCTGTTGGCTCAACTATGGTCGCCTCTCTTGACATGCCCCACATCACCCCGTAGAATCCAATAATAATTGTTATTGATCCGATAATACTGCATGCCAAAATGTTATCATAGCTGATTAGTCATAGTTTATATAAGCCGTGTATCAATAACACTGCCAAAAATGTTATCATAGCTGATTAGTCATAGTTTATATAAGCGGTGTTTAGCTGATTGAGTTAATTAGAGAGTATAAGTAGTTGATAACACAAGTTGATTGTAGGAAGGTGTTTGATAAATTAGCTGTTTAGTATAATTTCTTTTCTCAAAAATCTAATTGAAAAAACTATTTTGAGCAACTTTTTGAATTTTAGTATTTTGGAGTTGATTTTTTAACCAAATCAAATAATTAATAGTGGTCAAATAAGTTAAAATTGACTGATAGGTTAATATTTTACCAAACAGGGCCATAGAGTTTTTTTTGGGTGACGGAGGGAAATCCACTTTCATTATTTGAGGGTTATGCACTTTAGCTGGTAAAAACCCGAATGAGGTAAACCAGTCTAGTTGTTGACTGATTCAAATCAAGGCCAATAGGCTGCTCCTAGTGGGAGTTGAACTTTCTGTAACCTTCTGCTCTCAACCACCACTATTTGGGTGACAAGATAAATCAGCTTAAGTTGTCTATAAGTTGACCGGTTTAAATTAAAGAGGTCAGTCAATAGACTACTTCCATGGGAGTTGAATTTGTAACCTTCGAATTACCAAGTCAACATTCCGATCAATTTGGCTGGGATTGTCCCATAGTTTGATTGGAGATACGGAGGGCATGGTGTTTAATTACCTGCCCAAATGAAGGGCCTCCGCAAGAAAAACAAGGTTAAGAGTTGCTGCAATGACAATTCCCAGGGGTTTGAACATGGCAACGTAGAGAGGGCCCTTCGTGTCCAAGCAGAAAGTAGTAATATTTTTGCAACACAGAGGATCTAAAACCGCCTACAATGGAGATGTGTTACTGTTAATAATCAATGGCATAAGAAAAATATAGCAAGACGGGAACCCAAAATCTGTTAGAGTCTTGTTTAACAATTTAAATTCTAGCTTACTTACAGAAACAACAATGGCAACCATTCCAATGCCAGGCTGCACCTTCCAAGCATCTACCTTCCTTTCTACTAGTACTGAAACAATTGCCCATTGGATGCTCCCAAAACAAGTAGTGAAGAACACCACCGTCATCTGTTCTGGGTATTCCTTTAGAGTAGCTGTCTGCAGATTCAAAACTCAGAAAAAAAAAAATAAATCAAAACTAGTTTTTCAGTAATAGGATCCATAATTGTATTTTTTTGGCGAAGACTGGTGAAAGGCCAAGTCCAGTACTATATGGTTAGAGATTGCTGGGCAGAGGCTAAGGGCAAGTCTTGTACTCTACCTCTCGAAAGTGTGGGGAAATAAAGTTGCTTTTGATGCAATAATAAACGTTTGATTTTAACAATATTGTACCTGCAAAATGTTCCACCCAGATGCAAAAAGGTATACGGCTAGAATCATAACACCCCCCAGCACCCACTTTGAGGAATATAAAGGCAAATCAGAAGGCAAAGTAGATGAAGATGATCCCAAGATTGTTGGTCCTTGATATAGAGTCATGATAGATGCCCCTATAATTGAAAGAACTGTGCCCACTGATTTTGCTTGCCATGTTCTTCTATTCACCTCAAACTTCTCCATCCTAAATTCATGGAAGTTGAGAGACAAAACTCAAAAGCATGCTAGCTAGCTGCTAAAATTAAACCAGCATTATATTATATATACCTGAAAATCATGGCAAGAACAAATGTAAAACCAGGCATCAAGTTACTAATGCCTGCACCCAGAGTAGGAGAGCTATACTTGAGCCCTTGGAAACCCAAACCCATCACCAAACATGTCCTGCAATATCATAATTCATTATAATAAACTGTTTTGATCTCTTAGTAAGTAAGATCTTCAATTCTCCCCTTTCACAAATTTCATCAATGTATTACCCGATCAGGCCAAGGATGAAACATCTACTCAGAATAGACAACGTTATAGGCAGTGGGTTCCTTCTGAAACAGGACAGTAAATGCAGGATTTAAATTTGGAAATTTGGGTAGACGAATTGGAATTGAAATTGGAGTGATCTGTTAAACCTGTGTCTCTGGATGAAGAATCCAGGAAGAAGAAGGAGGATGCCAAGGAAATTGTAGTAAAGCACTAAAATAAGAGAGCTTAGCCCGGAATTAAGGGCTGCTTTGGCTATTGTGGATGTTGCCATCTCCATACACACCACTACTACCATTGCTGCAAATGGAAGAACTTCCTTTCTCAGAATCTCATTTCCCATTGCCATGGCCGCTCTCTGAAACCACTTTCAGATGCATACGCATACGGGATATATATATTTGTATAGAGACGAACTGAAATGTTGAGTTGAGTTTTCAAATTAAATAGTACGTCAACGTCGTGATTGCGTAATTTGATAATGCTATGCATTAGTACCCATTACCAAGACCTATGAGCACACAACATCCTCAATAGTGGTAGTTTTTGAAGTGAGTTCTACTACATTACATGTACTGCCTAATCTTACTTCCTAAATTTTACTTTGTGACGGATTTAACAAGTTATTTTTTTCATGTCGATCCCAATACAAGTGTCTACGATTTTGTGTGTGAGAGTACAAAATGGGAGTACACGTATCATTTTCTTTTTGAAGTTTAGGTGTGACTAGGAAGAGAAAATGAAAAAAAAAAAAAAAGTGAAAGAAGAAGAAGAAAAAAAAAAAAAAAGAAACATGAAAGGAAATAACGTGCCCAACGGCCACATAGTGGGACATTGGTTGTGCCTCACGCGAATTAGCAGGAGCTTTTTTATAGTTGGTGGGGTTACTTTAAAATGAAGAACCAAGATCAATAGTTATGCCACGGACTCGAGTCCACCAAATAGATTTAGAGTCAAAATACACAATTTATATACTGAATATTCACAATTTAAAATTTGACTTAAAGGTAATTACGGTATCAAAATTTATTAGTATATATATTGTAGTGTTATGAATTAGTACCAAGACCTATGAGCACTAATCTCACCTACTAACTAAATATTGGGTAATTAAGTTACAGACAATGTACGTAATTATAAATGCATGCACGTGGTTAGGTCATCTCATATTGTCAAAATTTGCTAAGGCTCTGTGCAAACCTAGCTGAAAAGTTATAAGCTAGGAGCTGAAAGCTGAAAGCTGAAAAGGAGTTGAAATCTGAAAAGCTATAAGCTCGGAGCTGAAAAATGAAAAGCTGTTAAGTTAGCTGTTATGATTGAAAGTGTTTGGTAAAATTAGCTTTTTGATAAGCTGATAAAGGTAAAAAGACTAAAAAAGACATCTTCATAAAATTTAAATTAGTTTGTTTACATATTAAAATTTAACATTTTGTCGTTAAAAAAAAACATTTTGAAATAAAACTATTAGCATAATCATGATCTAGCATCTCATAATGAAGTAGTAATATTGTTGCAAATCTAATAATAATAATAATAATAATAATAATAATAATAATAATAATATTTGCGGGTGAAAGTTGCGGATAAAGGAGAAGAGAAAATGATTTTAATTAGGAGGGTAAATTATGTGATTTCTTTAAAATAATAAGGATAAAGATGGAAAAAAAATTAGGAAGCTAGGAGCTTATTTTGAAACGCTACCTAAAGTAGCGTTCTAAAATAAACTCTTATTTTAAGCTAGGAATTTATTTTGGGACATTATTAAACAAAGCTTATAGCTTATTAATAGTTTAAAATAAGCTATAAGCAAGCTCTGCCAAACAGAGCCTAAGTATGAGCTTTCTTCACCCATAGCATTCCTAACGTACTCAATCAGGCAATTCACTAGTCAAGGAGGAAATATGCATGTAATGGTAATAAAGTGAAATTTCCTTATAAGGGGGCAAAACACATCTCGTGGCCCCCGGCCTAATTGATACTAATGGTGTAGGCATTACTATAATTTTTTTCGCGGTAACTCAACATAGTGATCTATCTTCTCGTTGATCATAACTAGCTTGGTTAACGTAAGTGACCGTGCACTCTTATCGCTTAAGAGGGGTCGGGTGTTCGAATCTCCTCTCGTGTAAAAAAAATTAATATGGCAAGTACTTTGTCACTTAATTGCGTCGGTCCAGTGCGAACGATAATTAGTCTGAGTATAGTACGAGCTTCAATTCTCATATAGTTAGGGTCTGCTAAGACACCTCGTGGTCTTCTCGTTGATCGAATTGTAGGCATCTAGCTCTAAGGATGCAAGTACTATAATTTTTATTTATTTATTTATTTATATATATTTTGGAATGTAACCTAAGATTTTCACAGGCGGACATAGTCTCATTATTCAAAGTATCATTTTAATTCTACTATAGTTTTATTTGACAATATACATTATTACATCAACTCCATTTTTTTAGTTCATTTTTCACAAATACTAGTTTAATTATAGTAATGCTGAAGTATTATTTTAATTACATTTCAGGTTCATTTGACAATATATGTTATCGTATAGCTTTGGATTTTAGTTTATTTTTTCAAACACGCTAGTTTAATTATAGCAACACTAAAATATCATTTTAATTATATTACAATTTCATTTGACAATAATGTCATCTGTTTTTTAGTTTCGATCATTCTCCACACACTAGTTTCATTATAGCAATACGTACTAAAGTATCATTTTAATTCTACTACAGTTTCAATCGATAATTATGATCCACACAGTGCTATGTGGACCATGGTCCACGGTATAACAATTGAGTCGCAAAGCACAATTAGTAAAAGCATTACTATAATATATACTTGCCCAACTAATCACGTTTTCTACTTTACTCATCTACCCCTAATTCACTAATAGCAAACTTAATTTACGAAATAAGTCGGAAATGAAATAATTTTTTTGTGATTAAGTCTATTTTATCATTTGGTAAGACTTTTTATTCTCAAGAATGAACCATTTTCCTGAATAACTATTCTAATATATAAAAGCTCTGGAATAGGATATTTTTGTAATGTCAAATTTGCTATGTAATAATAATAATAATAATAATAATAATAATAATAATAATAATAATAATAATTGACAGGGGTTACTAATTCAAGGTGTTGATAGGTCAACACTTGAATAGACTTAGTGCCATGATTAATGAATATTGGGGTGGAGAAGAGCAAGAACAAAGAGTTGTGAGGAATATGATAAGTTAAATGTGACCACACTCTTATTAAGTTTTGCTTCGCTCCCTTTTGAGCGTTTCAACCATTAATTTGTATTATAAACAGTAGGCTATTTCTCTTATCAAGAAAATGAGCATATATTCTTCCGAAAGGTTGAACCCCAACTCTAAGGCTAGGGTCCTCACACTCCGATCTGACAAAGCATTTGGGAGGATGTAAATCATGGTAACTCAACTGAACATGAACCACAGATGCTAAACTTTTACTTACTGTGCACAAAAAGTCCCCTCACTTTAAGAGGTTGCTCTCACACTATTGCTGGTGAGACTCACTTTGAGAATATATTTCACTTTGCGGTTGGGCTAGGCTTGCCTATTGGAATATATTTCATAATTAGTCACTCACTTCCTTGCTCTACGAGGATCATCAGTGCAATGGAAGTATAACAAGTATCCCTAAAAAGCGGATTTTGTAGTGGTTGGTATGCTTTCTTTGAAGAGACATATATATCCATAATGGATGTTAGCGACAACTAACATGCCATGAGTACATGTTGGAGATGTAACTCTTCATTTTGGAGGGATATATAATGGCATGCCCTTAACGGAGCGTTTGGTTGGAAAGGAGAATGACGTGGAAAAAGAATTGTAATTTCATGGGAGATGAATTATTGGAAATAAAGTTGGAATTTAAATTTCAGTGTTTGGTTTACAGGAATAGAATTACTGAAAATATCAATTCCAATGTTTGGCAATCATTATTGTGTGGACCATATTTTGTCTATTATAAAGTAATGTACATTCAGTACAAAAATAATGTATATTGCATACAGGGGATATACATTATTTTTGTTCTGAGTGTACATTATATTGTATAATGTACATTTAGTACAAAAATAATGTAGATTTAGTATGTTAAAAATGTACTTTTTATTTTGGTCCACATAACATTGTCTGGACCATGGTCCATACAATAATTTACCAATGTTTGGTATACTTGGGAATTGAAAGGGAATAAGTAGTATAAACAGAGGGCCGTTCCATTAAAAATAGGGGCCCTGTCTAATAATTTAATATGGACCAATCTATATATAATATAGTAAACTGCAAAGACAAAAACAATAATAGAGAGACAAGAACATAGGGGGAGAGAGAGAATGTTTAAATATTTAAATTTCGTTGTAGTGATAGAGATTTTTATTTATAAAGGTAAGAAACATGATCTCAAAAGACCTCTGAAAGATAAAGATAGAAGTCTAGAAGATCTAGAAAATATCTATAAATGAGGTAATTGAGCTCAAATCCATTTGGACTCCAAGTTATTATATTCGATAACAAAAATAAAAATACAATTAAAATTTTTGTCTAAATATATTGCATAAAAAAATTAACAAAAAAATAATACAATTCAAAAGTTAATATAAAAGTGTCATTTTTCGGTTATATTTAAATAAAAAATTATTCACCAAAATTTCGATTTTAAATTTAAATACAAAATTTTTCACCAAAATTTCGATGTCAATTGCTTCTAATATTTTATTTTCAATTACAATTAAGACCAATCTATAAATTTTTTTTAAAAATAATTGTCAAGTATAAAAATAATAGATTATGTCTAAAATATTTTTCAAAAAAAAATTGGACCCCCCAAAATTGGGGGCCCTGTGCGGTCGCTCCGGCAAAACATGGCCTGGAACGGCACTGAGTATAAAGTCCAAAACGCCAATTGTTAACAATGATGCGACGGAAAACATTTATGTTGCGAAATGGGCGACTGAAAAGATAATATGACGACGTAATATTCGGTTCAGAATTAACGACGAATTTGCGACGGAAACAGTTCCTGTAACACCCCAGATTTTCAAGACATTTAAGGCTTATAAAATAAGGGTGAAATCTCATTAAATCCCAAAACATAATACAAGAGTACGAGGTGCTATGTCACACCTGAGCTAGAGAACTCAGGTGCACTGGCTAACTAACTAATATCCTCAATAATGTAAATGCATAAGCATGTCACGCAGGCCGAGGAGGAAGCTATCTACTTCTACGTTCCAAGTTCTAGCACGCTCCAGTGACTTATTCTTCTGTGCCTGAAAGCCAAATATATCTGTTCAGCGAGAGATGTTGGTAACCCACTCCAACGCGTTGAAATACATTACATATAGAGATATATATAGATATACGAAAACCATTTTGAGCATGAAGATATATCCTACGAACTCTAGCTTTTAAATCCGGGGATGACTCGACAGATAAGGCTAGACACAAGCAACAATTATAACAAGCTTATACAATCCACAACAGGCAAGACAGATAAAGCTGAGCACCATTAATAATCATAACCTAACGTAAACAATCCCCAACATAAATCCCATAGTCACAACCCCCAAGATACTCATAATCACAACTCATCCATATCTCAATACATAGCACACTTTGTTGGCGCCACAGGACCAATCGCATGCCCATACATGAGGGTCAGCGCATATAGCTCTGACACGGCCCTGCAGCACCCTGCCCCGTATCGCAACACGGAGGGGTCGATCGCAACCGACCGATGAACCGCAGCTCATCATAATGTTTGATCGCAACCAAACAATGGACCGCAGCCCAAGAGAATGTCATCTGACCGCAGCCAGGAAAGTATGAACCGCAGCTCATGTGGAAACGTTTGATCGCAACCAAACGGTGGACCGCAGCCCAAGAGTGTAAATCTGACCGCAGCTCAGGAATAACCAATCCGATTGCAACCGAATTGGGGTATCATGCACACATAACACATAGCAAGCACATGCAACCCACATTAACACATTGGGAAGGGGGAGAAAACGTATAACAAAACCTATGCGTGATCCTTCACATACTAAGAATAATCCTAAGGGGTTCATGCTTCTTCCACCTAGGTCAACGGGATACCAATTCAACTAGCATGCAATATATAAGACTCATACAACCTACGAACAGTACCCGAAATATCCAACTAGACATAGGCACGATAGACGGAGTCTGTTGGGACACCACGGGGATCGGGGAAACATCAAACGGGGAGGCCGGGGTCCCGAATGAGAATTTCCAGCGGGTAGCCGGTGGGTGGGGGGCCACCCGCCGGTAACACTGTTCCGGGCAGCGGGTCGCCGGCGGGCAGCTGCCCGCTGCCGGGACTGCCCTCTTTTGACCGCGGGTAGGTGGCGGGTCCCCTACCCCCCACCTACCCCCCACTGACTCTTTATACACAAAACGCCCCGGGAACCGTTGTGGAATCCGAAACCATGCTTAGACACTTTACAACGCAATTAACGATCAACACGTAGACAATCAACGGATCAAATACGAGAAACGTACGTCACATAACCTATCATGCTTTTCTAAACATAATTGACACCCAAACATGCGATTTCCCCACCCGATACACCAATAATAATATCATACGATACAACCTAGGGTTCTAATCACTTTTACATCAACAAGAATACGGTTCGTCTTCTAATTACAAGATTCGGTACAAATAACACACAAGCATCAAGAATGCCATACAATTATCAAGAGCAACATATAATCATCACGAACTCCACATAATCGTTAAGAACACCATAATTATCAAGAATCTCCCGATATCAAGATCACCCATGGAATTATCCCATCAATCATCAATAATAACATCACAAATCATCAATACACAATAATATGGGGAAATCCTACGGGGGAAATCATAACTATGAAAATAGGTTTTGTTGAGACATGGGTTACCTCTTAGCCTTAATTAATTCCTTGGCTATGAAGGGTCTTTCTTTAAGCTTTCTTGCTTTCTTGATTTCTCCTAAGGGGATTCTTGGAGCTCTTTTGGGGTGGTGGGGCGTTAATCTTGTGGGGAGGGTTCTAGGTGCCTCTTAAGTCCCCTATTTATATATTTAGGTGTCCTAGTTAGGAACTAATATTATGGGCTTGCTAGTTCTATTTCTTTTGGGACTAAGGATTGGGTTTAGGGATAAGGACCCGTGGACTATGGTGGGCCTTCCTAATTAATTATTGTGATTTAATTCTTTCTTTTGGGTAATTGATTAAATGATTTAATTGATCTTAGGGGTCGTAACACGGGGTGTTACAGTTCCGTTGCGAAATGTGCGACGGAATACTTCCCTCGCCAAATGGCGACGAAAATAATCCATCGCCAAAAGTTGCGACGAAATATTCCGTCGTCTGTCAAAATACGACAAAGTGATATATGATGGAATAAATTCTATCACCATTCTGTTGCAAAACGCGATTCGCGACGGAATATTACCCATTCACGACGGAAAAATTTCGTTGCGATTCACAATTTTTCTTGTAGTTGTTGTGGTATTAATTTTAGATTAAAAAAGGGAGGGGTAATTTTGTCTCATCACTAGTTTTTTTTTTCTTCCTAAAATCCTAGGGGGGACATGAGATTTTAATTCCATGAAAATGAGAGAATTGCAATTTCCATGGAATTGCAATTCTTTCCAACCAAACTAAAGAATTTTATGGCCTTTGAAATTATGTGGGAATGGAATTTAAATTCCCTCCCACCAAACGCCCCGTAAAGAAGAATATATTTGACCGGATATTTCTTCCCTAAACCTTACTAAACTTACCAATTTCTAATCTATCTTCATATGTCGGCTTTCGTGGTATACATACCAATCGGTATGCTATGGACCCGTGTCCATCATGCATGTTAGACACCGGTAACAGTGCCTTTTGTTATCTCCTTCTTTTTTTTTTTTTTTTTTTTTTTTTTTTTTTTTTTTAATTTTTAATTTCAGACCGCTTCGTTATAGGAGTATATGTTCATAATTTTATTACTATATGTTAATAACTGTACATTCATAACTCTATAACTGTACGTTCATAACTCTATAACTGTACATTCATAACTCCATAACTGTACATTCATAACTCCATAATTGTATATTCATAATTTTCGAAGCTCTATGTTCACAATTTTAGAGCTCTATGTTCATAATTTTATCACTATATGTTCATAATTGTAAGTTCATAATGTCAGAGCTCTTTGTTCATAATTCGATCAATAACTGTACATTCATAATTCCATAACTGTAGATTCATAACTCCATAACTGTACATTCATAACTCCATAACTGTACATTCATAATCTTCGAAGCGCTATATTCACAATTTTAAAGCTCCATGGTCATAATTTTATCATTATATGTTCATAATTGTAAGTTCATAATGTTAGAGCTCTGTGTTCATAATTTCATAATTGCATAACTGTACATTCATAATGGCATAACTGTACATTCAATCCAAAAAATAATAACGCCGTTAACGCCAAAACACGCACGATTTTTTTTTTTTTTTAATAACTAAATGACGTGTTTTTTTTGAAAAAACGACATCGTTTTGGGCCCGTGTCCACAATGGTCCAGGGCATAATTTGCCTCTAACATACCCTACCCTTTCTAACGATATGTCGCGCTCTACGACCAATCCTAACATCATGCAGCCTCTTGTATTACTAATACAGAGTTGGAGTAGATGGGCGCCACCGCGCCATGTTAGGTCTAGTACTGATCATAACGTGCGCTTTAGAGCTAGGCCACAAGGCCCACAACATTGTTCTTTACTAGGAATACTAGGCAATTTATATCCTACACCACGACGCGCGTTGCACTATGTGCCCAGATGCAAAACGACGTCGTTTTAATTATTATTATTTTTTTTTTTGAAATTTCCCGCCCCAGTAAATGACAGTAGTTTTTTCTTTAAAAAAAACCCGCTGTTCAAAAATGTACATAATGTTATACTAGAATACACATAATGTTATACATGAATGTACATAATTATATAACAAAATATACATACTCTTTTTAAAAGATAATACACATAATCTAACATAATACATAATAAACATAAACTTTTAACATAATACACATCAACTCTTAACATAATACACACAAATTTTTTGATTCGGATGTACATAATTGTATAAAAAGAATGTACATAATTGTATAAAAAATACACATAACTGTATGAACCAATACACATAACGTTGTGAACAAATACACATAACGTTGTGAACAAATACACATAATCTCAGCAACTTCCTACCGCGCCTCCCAACACTACCCCAAAACGACATCGTTTTGGGAGGCGCGCGGCGCACAGTGCTATGTGCGCCGTGGTGTAGGATATAACGATTGGGAATACTAGGCCATGAACCACTAGCCAAATTATTGTGTGGACCACAGTCTAAACCAATTAAACTGATTAAAATCGGAAAAATAACAAAAGAAAAATATGAAAAGACAAAAATGTCTCACAATCTGGTTATTATATATGGAGCTTTCCATGCAACATACACCATGTCATACAAAAGTTTTTGAAGACTAAACTTTCTCATCTATTATGAAAAACACACCAATAATATATTTCTTTTCAATTATATGAAAATAGTGCCTTAAAGATTAAAATTTTAAAGCCTGAATGTTACATATAATAAAAATAACACATGTATATAAGTACTACATTTGTTGATGACAAACATTAAATTATTTTCATCTAGAAGTATATATTACACAGACTTTTACCACTTTTTAGATTGAGATAAATTTCAGTATTAGTAGATAGGAAAATGCTATTTATATTTATCTGATCCCTACAAATGTTACTCACAAATTTGTCACTTTTTGATGTATGTGACAAATTTTAATAGACTTTTTAAAAAAATATCAACTTATTAGAACTTGACACGTCAAAATTAAATCGAGTGACAAAGTTGTGAGTGATAATGTCGGTGCATCTAGCATCGTCTATCTCCATGCACCAATCACAATCACAATCAAGTCATGTAAATGTATTTTGGAGCTTTCCATGCAACCAAAGACGTACAACTCCCGCAAAGATAAAGTTCACTACATACCAAATATCTTTTTGTATAGAGAAATTAAAGTTAATTTGGCACTTTCAAATTAGTCATTGTCAAACTTGTCTAATTGAATCAGTTGAGTTTGACTTTAAGGTATCAGATTTGGTATTCGAACTACTGTTATGAATTAGTACCTATGAGCAAATTGCCTTTAATGAGGGGCAAAACAATTTACCTAACTTATATCATTTAACGGAGGTTATATCTTTGAATTATGTTCATATTCTTTTATATTTGTCAAGTTGTATGTTATTTTAAATAAAAGTAGTTTACTGTAATCTTTTCAGATTAAATTGCCCTTTCACTGTTAATTATTTCGTTAATTAATTAGTTAGGAAGTATTAATTACTAAATCAATTACGTTTACCTTGAATACATTATTTACCAAAATAATTTACCTAATTATTAAAGAGTGACTCTTTCGTGAGACCGTCCTACAAATCTTTATCATTGAGACGGGTCGGTTGGCGGGATGAAAATGCAATACTTATACTGAAAAATATAATACTAGCGAGGAATAAAATGTTTGCTACTTATAAGGAAAAGTGTAATAATTTTGATGAAAAAATATACTCCGTAATACTTTTGAGAAAAATGTAAAAGTTTTACATTTTTTTCAAAAGTATTACACTATTTTCTTTATAAGTAACAAACACTTTATTCCTAATTAGTATTACATTTTACAGTATAAGTATTACATTTTTTTAGTATAAGTATTACATTTTCATATTGACCCAACCCATGTCATCGATACAAGTTTTTGCCATTATTAAATACTATATTAAACCAAATGTATTCTAATACGAAGTATCATTTCTTTTCTATATATTTACCAATTATAATGTAAAACTAATCAACACAAATAAATAAACTTGAAGAAAAATCAGAAGTGTTTTTCCTTGTTCTTGATCGCCGAAAATGTTTATATTTATGTGTTCAAATTAAATATATTCATTATAATGCATTGTATTATCAATATCCACCAGACTCCTACAACGCTTTTATTCTCCAATCATATCCCAGCAGTCCCATTAAACCCAAAGAAGTTTAGAAAAAGGGGATTTTCTTATACAGGTTAAATGAAATATTCTTCAAAGTACTTGTTCCCAATTCTATGTCTAGTTGCTCAGAGTAGTGGTCCTTCAATCCTCCTATCTTCATTTGTAATAATGTAATATTTTATCCTCGGGTATTTATGAATGAAATGTTCTCCTTTAATTTTTTTTAAAAAAAACATTGAATTATTTTCATCTTGAGGTATATATTACACCGACTTTAACCACTTTCTAGATTGAGATGAAATTTCAGTATTAGTAAAAAATATCTCCATGCACCAATCACAATCACAATAATGTCATGTAAATGTAATTTGGAGCATTCATGCAACCGAACACGTGCAACTACCGCAGTGTGTTTTTTCCACCACAAATAAAGTTCACTACTACAGAACATTTATCAGTATTTGGCCTCATCTATCACTAGCTACTTTAATGGAATGTTTTTTTTTTTGAAACAACTTTAATGGATCTTTAATTTTAAGTAAATCATGATCAGGGCCGTATTTTAAATTTTGGTGGCCCTGTTCTGGTAAATAAATGTGGCCCTACCAAAATCACAATTTTTAAAATCAATACATGCAAGTTTCGAACCTTTGACCTCCAAGTTAAAATACAATAAATATACATTTTTACCATCTCTTCATAGAACCTTTTAAGTTTAATTGAAAACTCTTAATTTTTATTTCTAAACTAGCTAGGTAAAAATTAAATATTGGACCTATAAAATTTGGGGCCCCTCTAAAATTGGGGGCCCTGTGCGGTAGCCCAGCTTGCACAGCCTAAAATCCGGCCCTGATCATGATTATCAGGCCAGGCCGGTTTACTTTTGTAGCAGATGGGATGTTTCATTAGCAGCTCCACTTTGACGCAAAATATCCAGTGGCTCAACTATGATTATTGCCTCTCTACCCGCATGGGCAGCTCAACTGGTCACAGAGGTGAAACTTTGGAAGAATGACCAGGGATCGAGTCTCACCAGCGACAGTGTGAGAGTAACCTCTCAAAGTGAGGGGCTTTCTTGTGCGCAGTGAGCAAAGGTCTAGCCTATATGGTTGAGTCACCATGATTTACATCCTTCCAAATGCTCTGTTGGGCCGGGGTGTGGGGGATCCTTAGGGTTGGGGTTCAACCTTTTGGAAGAATGATTATTGCCTCTCTCCACATGCCCCACATCACCATGTAGAATCCAACAATAACGATTATTGATCCAATAATACTGTCAAAATGTACGTTATAATTAGATTTTAATTAATAGTAAAAACTTGTTTAAGACGGTCTCACATATCCTTATACGTGAAATGGATCGGGTCAAAATGAAATGTAATATTTATATCAGTTATAAAATGTTTTATAATTGTCCTGTACAGAACGCACGCGACTTCCCTATATAATTGCCTTTACGCTTGCCACGTCATAGTATGTACACGGACCCAAATTTTCCATGCAGGTGCGTACTTAAATATGGGATTGTTGATTTGTTGGGGTAGGAACCACGTGACCTTTTGTATCAACCCCCACAAACAGCGCCAATGTTGATTTTAGGGTTTTTTGAAGGTAATCATATGATGGTCCAATATTACCGAAAAACAAGTAATAAATGAATAATGAAGAGAAATAATAAATGAGACACAATATTTTTAACATAGAAATCGAAAGGTGAAAATCAAACACGTACAACTCCCGCAAAGATAAAGTTCACTACATACCAAATATCTTTTTGTATAGAGAAATTAAAGTTAATTTGACACTTTCAAATTAGTCATTGTCAAACTTGTCTAATTGAATCAGTTGAGTTTGACTTTAAGGTATCAGATTTGGTATTCGATCTACTGTTATGAATTAGTACCTATGAGCAAATTGCCTTTAATGAGGGGCAAAACACAATTGATGTAAGTTTACCTAACTTATATCATTTAACGGAGGTTATATTTTTGAATTATGTTCATATTCTTTTATATTTTTCAAGTTATATGTTATTTTAAAAGTATTTTACTGTAATCTTTTCAGATTAAATTTCCCTTTCACTGTTAATTATTTCATTTTTTTTAATTATTTCATTAGTTAATTAGTTACGGAGTATTAATTACTAAATCAATTACGTAATTACGTTTACCTTGAATACATTATTTACCAAAATAATTTACCTAATTATTAAAGAGTGACTCTTCCGTGAGATCGTCCTACAAATCCTTATCCACGAGACATGTAAAGTAAGGATGAAAATGCAATACTTATACTGAAAAAATAATACTAGCCAGGAATAAAATGTGTGTTACTTATAAAGAGAAGTGTAATACTTTTTGATGAAAAAATGTACAGAGTAATACTTTTGAAGAAAAATATAAAAGTATTACTTTAAGGGTCCGGAAAACACTGGAAAATGTTTTCTGGAAAATGAGTCATTTTCCGGAAAACATTTTCCTTTCCAGTGTTTGGTTGCATTATGGAAAACTGTTTTTCTGTGTTTGGTTCATTTTCTGGAAAATGAGTAGAATTGTATAATTAAACATTTTAATTATTTTATTTAGAATATTACAACATGTATAATAATATATAATAATATAATATTAATTTTAAATATAATAAAAATAGCTAAGTTTTTCAAAAAAAAAAATTAATAATATATCAAAAATATTATGGTGGTGGTGGTGGTGTAGTGGTAGTGGTTTTATTCGTTATATAATAATAATAATAATAATAATAATAATAATAATAATAACAACAACAACAACAACAACAACAACAACAACAACAACAATAATAATAATAATAATAATAATAATAATAATAATAATAATAATAATAATAATTGGTGGTGGTATGACGGTGGTGGTGTGGTGGCGGTGGTATGGTGGTGGTGGCGACGGTGGTGGTTGCGGTGGTATGGTCGTGGTGGTGGTGGCGGCGGCGATGTGATGGTGGTGGCGGTGGTTGCGGTGGTATGGTGGTGGCAGCGGCGACGGTGGTTGCGGTAGTATGCTGGTGGTGGCGGCGACGGCGGTAGTGGTGTTGGTGGTGGTAGTATGACGGTGGTGGCAGTGGTCGTGTGGTTGCGGTGGTGTGAAGGTGGTGGTGTGGTGGCGGTGGTGTGGTAGTGGTGGCGGTGGTATGGTGGTGATGGCGGTGGCGGTGGTATGGTGGTAGTGGTGGCGGCGATGGTGGTTGTGGTGGTATGGTGGT
Source organism: Ipomoea nil (assembly GCF_001879475.1). Classification (NCBI taxonomy): domain Eukaryota; kingdom Viridiplantae; phylum Streptophyta; class Magnoliopsida; order Solanales; family Convolvulaceae; genus Ipomoea; species Ipomoea nil. The sequence goes on from NW_017617471.1 coordinate 9,177,183, forward strand.
GGTGGCGGTGGTAGCGGCGACAGTGGTTGTAGTGGTATGGTGGTGGTGGTGGTGGTGGTTGCGGTGTTATGGTGGCGGTGGTTGCGGTGGTATGGTGGTGATGGCGGCGGCGGTGGTATGGTGGTAGTGGTGGCGGCGACGGTGGTTGCGGTGGTATGGTGGTGGTAGTGGCGGCGGTAGTGGTGTGAAGGTGGTGGTGTGGTGGCGGTGGTATGTGGTGGTGGTGGCGGCGGCGATGGTGGCGGTGGTATGGTGGCGGTGGTGGTGGTGGTAGTGGTTGCGGTGTTGGTGGTGGCGGTGGTATAGTGGTGGTGGCGGCGGCAATAGTGGTGGTGATGGTGGTATGGTGTTGATGATGGTGGTGGTGTGATGTTGGTGTACAAGTTGGAAAATGACTTCCCCCCAAAAAAATGGGAAGTCATTTTCCTCCAAAATAAGCCTATTTTCCAAAGTCAACGGAAATCATTTTCCGTTGACTTGATTTTCCAGGCACATCCAAACACTGGAAACTTGGAAAATGATTTCCAGAACTCATTTTCCAGGTTTCCAAACACACCCTAAAAAAAAAATTAGCGTTCAAAAAAAAAAGAAGTTATACTTTCCTTTATAAGTAACAAACACTTTATTCCTAATTAGTATTACATTTTGTAGTATAAATGTTACATTTTTTAGTATAAGTATTACATTTTCATATTAACCCAACGCATCTCACAAATACAAGTTTTTGCCATTATTAAATACTATATTAAACCAAATGTATTCTAATACGAAGTATCATTTCTTTTCTATATATTTACCAATTATAATATAAAACTAATCAACACAAATAAATAAACTTGAAGAAAAATCAGAAGTGTTTTTCCTTGTTCTTGATAGCCGAAAGTGTTTATATTTATGTGTTCAAATTAAATATATTCATTATAATGCATTGTATCATACATGAAAACTAAAAAATTCAACGCTCTTAACACTTTTAGGAGTGCAAATCAATTTTAAAAAAAGTGAGTGTTATGCGCCTTGAATTTTTGTAACGAATCGGAACTGAATTTTGATATTTTCTTTTTGGTAATAAATTTCCTTTACGCACTACAACTGCTTCTTATCTAGTTGTTGGACTTGTTGTTTCACCTTCACTGTCTCACAATCTTTCATAATGAATTGGAAGTTACTAAACACCTGTCTTATTGTCTTTGAGAACCTTCCTGCTACTCTATCTTCCTTTGCGAAGTTGACTTGGACAAACTTACTGCAAATTATGTTTGGTTTGAAGATAAAGTTCTATAAAAAAATTATTGTTTTTTTTTTTTTTTTTTTTTTGGGTTTTCTTACACATTACATCATCAAATTTAAATACACTTTTATCGTAATATATAAACACTAGTAACTTATAGATATATATAGCTAGTATAAAGAATGATGTTGGTGATTGGGTTGAGGGCACCGATATGCATGCGGCGATTTTGAGTTATTTTACGGGTATTTTTGCTTCTAATAATTTATGTTGTGATGATTCCCTTTTTGATGATTTTGCCCCCCGTGTGTCTGATGAGCAAAATGTGATGTTGGATCGCCCATTTAATGGGGAGGAGGTTAAAACAACTCTTTTTTCAATGTTTCCGGATAAAGCACCGGGCCCAGATGGGATGAATTCGGGCTTTTATCAGCAATTTTGGTCAGTAGTTGGAGAGGATGTGACTCGGTTTATAATGCATGCGTTAAACTCAGGTGAATTCCCAGAGGGGTTAAATGACACCAACATAATCTTAATACCCAAGAAGGAAGTGCCCGAAACAGTTGCAGATTTAAGACCGATTGCCCTAAGTAATGTCATATATAGAATTATGGCTAAGATGTTAACCAATAGAATGAAAACACTTATGAGTGATCTTATTTCTGAGTCCCAAAGTGCTTTTATTCCTAGCAGGCTAATAACGGATAACATCTTGGTCGCGGCGGAGGTGGGTCATTACTTGAACAGGAAACAGTGTGGAGCTGTGGGCTGGAGTGCATTGAAATTAGACATGTCAAAAGCTTATGACAGAATGGAGTGGAAGTTCCTGGAGAGGATGTTGGTTGTGTTAGGATTTAGTGAGAAGTGGATCCAACTTATAATGCTATGTGTTACAACTGTGAATTATACTGTGATGGTTAATAGTGAGGTAGGGGCGCGGGTCAAACCGACTCGTGGTCTAAGACAGGGGATCCTCTCTCCCCTTATTTATTCATTATCTGTGCTGAGGCGCTTTCTATGTCGTTGCAAAAGGAACAGGGGACATGATCAATACACGGGTGTAGAGTCGCCAGGGGGGCACCTCTAGTATCACATCTGTTTTTTGCAGATGATAGTCTGCTTTTTTTCAAAGCAAATACTCAAGAAGCTGGTGTCATAAAGCAATGTTTGGTAAGGTATGAAAATTTGTCTGGGCAGATGGTAAATTATAATAAGTCCAATATATGTTTTAGCCGGAATACTGCATGAGTGGATATAATGCAAATTGCAGGATGCCTGGAGGTTGAGCAGGCTGACAACTTTGGAAAGTACCTTGGCCTGCCATCTTTTGTGGGTAGGAATAAGAGAGCTGTGTTTGCTTATGTGGAGGAAAAAATCAGGCAAAGGATTGGATCATGGAGTAAAAAGATGTTATCTCAGGCGGGTAAGGAAGTGTTGTTGAAAAGCGTAGCACAATCTATGCCTACGTTTTCAATGAGTATCTTTTTATTGCCTGAAACAGTTTGTCAGTCCATTGAGCGAACCATGAATAAATTCTGGTGGGGAAGTGGAAGAGACAGGGGAATACATTGGAAGGCATGGGATATGTTGTGTGTCCCTAAAAAGTATGGGGGCTTGAGTTTTAAGGAATTAAGAGCTTTTAACCTGGCTATGTTAGGAAAACAGGCATGGCGTTTTCTTACCAATCCAGGATCACTTGCTACAAGAATATATAAGGCTCGTTATTACCCCACTACTGGTTTTGTTGATGCTACTATTGGGAGATGCCTGAGTTTCTGTTGGAGGAGTATAATGGCGGCTCACCCTACAGTCACGGCTGGGGTGCGACGCAGGATTGGGAATGGACAGTCAACTCTGATATGGGGTCATCCATGGCTGCCGGATGGTCCTAGCCCCTTGATACAAACAAATATTCTGGAAGAGTTAAGAGAGGCGCGAGTTACAGGTCTGATTGATCCACAATCAAGCACATGGGATCCACATATCTTATCTGATATTTTTATCCCTGAGGATGTGAACCGAATACTTAAGATCCCTGTAAGCCCTGACTATGATGACTCATGGTATTGGATGGGGGACCCGAAAGGGACATATACAGTAAAAAATGCTTATAGGCGAATTGTGGGTGATTTTGAGAGTAACCCAGGAACTTTTGATTAATGGGTGAAGATGTGGAAGTTGAAAGTCCCACCCAAATGGAAGACCTTTTTGTGGAGAGCCATATGTGATATCTTACCCACTACCACTAATTTGATTATTAAAAGGGTGGAAGTGGACCCTCTTTGCCCAATGTGTGCTTTAGATCATGAAGATGTGTTGCATGCTTTAGTGTTATGTGAATATTCTACACTAGTTTGGAATATAACACAATTGCCTATAACAAATATTGTTACAGATTCCTTTTCAACATGGTTAACGACGGCTGTGACGGTCCTAACGGAGGAGCAAACACGACTCATGATAGCGGTCCTATACAGTATTTGGAGAAGCCGCAATGCGGCTGTGTGGGAATGGACCATGGCGCGGCTAGCCGATGTGGTCAAGGGTGCGGCAGTGGCGGAAAGGGCATTCGGCGCAGCACACTACCGCCACCCACTGCTGGAACCGACGCCAAGTTCGGGCCAAGATCAGCACGAGACCGGCGCCACGTTGCGTTGCTATGTGGACGCGGGGTTTCGCCAAGGAACCGGGGAGGCCACGTATGGAATTGTTCTAATATCACCCGAGGGGACCTTAGTACCGTCAGAAAACGGCAAATTGCAGTTTTGTAACTCACCACTCATGGCCGAGGCTCTGGCCTATAAGGAGTCACTTTCTTGGCTTGCAGAAAGGAATATCACATTAGCAAGTTGTCTCACGGATTGTATGGTTTTGTGGAGTACCATGCAGCAGCAAACCACACCCATTTACTCATATGTTGGGGTCGTGATTGACCAATGCAGAACTATTATGTCGTTGTTTAGTTCTATTTCGTTAAGCTATGTTCCTAGACAGATTAATTTGCATGCTCATACTTTAGCTTCGTTAGCCTTCCCTGAGGATTATTCTATGTATTGGGATTCTATCCCGCCTGACTCTATTATAGCTTTGATCAATTAATACAATCGACAGATTGGTTTTCAAAAAAAATTAGATATATATAGCAAAAAATGTAATTGAAAATAAAACGGCGCCTAGCTAGTAGTGAAATACCTCAAAGTCATTAAGAAATATGAACTTCCATCCATGGAGGTGTGCCCGGACAGCGATATCCATATATATATATATATATATATATATATATATATATATATATATATATATATATATATCCTCAATGGTTGTCCTTTCCAACCATATATCCACCAAACTCCTACAACGCTTTTATTCTCCAATCCCAGCAGTCCCATTAAACCCAAAGAAGTTCAGAAAAATCCCGTTTACTTGCTGCTCCACTTCAAAATGAAACGTTAATAAGCTGCAATCTTCATTTTGAAGTGGAGCAGCAAGTAAACGGGATTTTCTTATACAGGCTAAATGAAATATTCTTCAAAGTACTTGTTCTCATTGTCATGCATGTTTCATTACTTAACCAGAGGCAATTATATATATACACGTTAAAATCTTAGAAAGGAGAAAACTCGAAAGGTAATATATAACAAGGAATATTACCAGCTAAATACAAAAGGAATATTACTTAAATAAAAGATATTTAGTGCATGAAAATATTCTTTAAAATATTCTCCAACACTAATATAATCAAGCAATCCTCAGTCTTTGGTTTCAAGGATATACAAAGCAAGATATTTCCTAGATTCTACCTTCTTGGAGGCTTGTAAAGTGATATCTTTTCGTGGCAAATTATATCATGCACCCCACATCAAAACAACGTCGTTTTGTTTAATAAAAAGAAACGCATCCGTTCCCCGCACCTTTCTGTAAAAAGTAACTCTGTTATTCAATTTCATTTTGTATATACTGCAGTTTCGGTTCAACACAACTATAGTTTCATTTCGATATAACTACAGTGTCATTCGATATTTATAGACTCAAATATGTGAAAATGTTATTTAATTTAATTTTGTTAGGAATATAGCGGAATAATGCGGAAGTGAAGAATCGAAAATTGAGAATTATAGAAGTTAAATAATAGGGAAAATATATAAATGAAGAAAATTATATAAAATGACAAATTTAAAAATGATGAATTGAGAAAATATAAAATATATATATATTAATCTCTTATAAAGAGAATATAAAGGAATATATATATATATATATATATATATATATATATATATATATATATATATATATATATATATATATATGTATATTACACTCTACGTGATGAATGGATTCAATTACAATGAATGATGCATGAATGACAAAGCAAAGCTATCTATTTATACAATGAAAATAGAGGTAATAGCGGCATTAAGGAAGGGACGTGGAAGGCATGCAGATTGAAGACAAGGTTGTGCGGCAATTGCGGTGAATGTGCAAGAAGCTCCTCAATGCTGCATGGGACGTATGTGGACTGCAACGGATTGATGGCTGCATGGATTTTGAGCCACAAAATTTATGTCCTAACAATCTCCACCTTGGATCAAATCCATTGTGGGAATTAACAACTGGAACAACCTACTAAACTCAAGCACTGCTTGAACTTAGTAATAGGAAGAACTTCAGAATAGCAGGATGGATCACCATCAACTTCCTATGCGACTGAAAGAGCATAAGCAACCATGTTGGTTTCATCATCACTAGCATACCTAGCAGGTTTTTTAATTGTCCTCCTAGGACGATCCATAGCAATGGAATACTCTCGTTGTGGCTCGACGAGAGGTGCGGTGCTAGTAGATGCATCATCTTTAGTATTACCATCAGCAGTAGTAACACTGTCAATAGGCCTGAACTCAAACTCCACCTTTTCACCAGTACTCTGCGTCTCACCTGTACTGGGAACTTTTTCAGAAGAAAGTAGTGCATTTTCGTCAAAAGTGATATCTCGATTCAGAATGATTTTCCGAGAATCAGGAGACCATAGACGATACCCTTTTGACTCAGAGGCATAACCAAAGAAAATGCATTTGACAGCTCGAGGGTTTAATTTACCCGTACTGGAGTGAGCATAAGCAGGACATCCAAAAACTCTTAAGATAGAGTAGTCAACAGGATTACCTGACCAAACTTCCTCTGGAATTTTGAAATCAAGGGATGAATGTGGAGATCTATTTACCAAATAGCAAGCAGTAGAAACGGCTTCGGCCCAAAAATCACGCCGTTTCCATAACCCAGCATTAGAGAGCATACAACGAGCTCTTTCCAATAGAGTCCTGTTCAAACGTTCGGCAACACCATTTTGCTGGGGTTTACCAGGCAAGGTCTTGTGCCTGGCGATTCCATTTGCCGCACAGAAGTCATTGAAATCTGACTCACAGAACTCCAAGCCATTGTCTGTCCTGAGCTTCTTGACTTTTTTACCTGTCTGAGTCTCAACAAGTATTTTCCATTTCTTGAAAATAGAAAATGCTTGATTTTTATGTTTCAGGAAATAGACCCAGACTTTACGAGAAAAGTCATCAATAATAGACATAAAATATCTACAGCCTCCCATAGACTGGAATTTAGTCGGTCCCCATAAATCGGAATGTATATATTCCAATACATCTTTGGTACGGTGTGTAGCAGTAGAGAAACTAACCCTCTTTTGTTTCCCAAAAATACAATGCTCACAAAATTGTAATTTACCCGTACCTGAACCACCAAGGAGACCTTTCTTGCTCAGGAGATGCATGCCTTTCTCACTCATATGCCCCAGACGCATATGCCATAATTGAGTGAGATCCGCATCAGACATCGATGAGGATACCGCTACTGAACCTGTCACAGTACTGCCATGCAAGACATACAAGCTTCCAGAACGAGAAGCTTTCATGAGAATAAGAGAGCCTTTTATGACCTTCAAAACTCCACCTTCAGCTGTGTACTTGCACCCCAGAGATTCTAAGGTGCCCAATGATATCAGATTGCGTTTCAAATCAGGAATATACCGAACATTGGTAAGAGTCCTGACAACGTTATCATGAGTTTTAATCTGCACACTTCCAATTCCACTAACCTTGCATTGGGTATCATCACCCATCAAGACAACTCCACCATCAACCGGTTCCAGAGAGACGAACCAGTCTTTGTGAGGACACATGTGGAATGTACAACCAGAGTCCAAAATCCACTCGGTTTCACTCCGTTTCTCACCGGAGCTAACAGATAACAACACATCACCATCTGAATCACTTTCAACAACACTAGCTTCAGCGGACTTCTTTTCTCTCTCTTGCTTGTTTTTCAACTTGAAGCATTCAGTCACATCATGACCATGCTTCTTGCAGTACTTACAGGATTTGTTGGACTTATGTCCTTTGGACTTGGATCTAGAATTTTTATTGCTACTCCCTGATTCAAGTGAACGACCCTTTACAGTCAAGCCTTCACCTTTGTCCTCAGACTTAATTTCAAAGTCAAACTTTTCTTTGGACAATAGGTTTGACTTAACACTGTCGAAAGTAAGGGTATCACTACTATTACCATACAACATAATTTCTTTGAAATGCGTGTATGATCTAGGGAGAGAGACAAGCAATAAAACAGCGCGATCCTCATCTTCAATTATAACATCAATATTTTCCAAGTCCAATAAAATAGAATTGAATTCATCTAAGTGAGACTTAATAGAAGTACCTTCCGTCATACGGATTGTGTACAGACGCTCCTTCAGGCGTAGCGTGTTCGCCAGAGTTTTGGCCATGTAAAGCGTATCCAGCTTGGACCATAAATCTGACGCAGTCGTCTCACTTAATACCTCACGTAGAACCTCTTTAGACAGGCACAAAAGAATGGTTGAACGTGCCTTGTCATCCAGATCTTCCCAATCTACATCTGTCATTGTAGCCGGTTTCTTCTTCTTCCCAGCTAGCGCTTTCTTCAAACCGTTCTGGGTTAAAACGGCTTCCATCTGAACCTTCCAGATAGAAAAGCTAATTTTCCCGTCGAACTTCTCGATATCGAACTTGGTAACAGTTGACATCTTTGAAAATAACTCTCAATTAAACCGCTCTGATACCACTTGTTAGGAATATAGCGGAATAATGCGGAAGCGAAGAATCGAAAATTGAGAATTATAGAAGTTAAATAATAGGGAAAATATAAATAATGACAAAAGAATTAGGAATAAGGGAAATATATATATTATAACATAAAAGAATAGAAAGAATGAATATAATATATATATATATGCTACGTAAGAGGAAAACAAAGGAATGAATATATGAATTGATGTAAGAATTGATACATTATTACAAAAACAAGCAAAGCTATTTATACTATTCTAAATGAGAGAAAATAGGCATTAAGGAGGGATGAAGTGCAACGTGGAGAGAGCTGCTAGCTTTATGGTGAGAGTGGAAGATGCCAACATGGTGAAATGGTCCATGTGTAAATATTTGAGCCACACATTCCCAACAAATTTTATATACATTATAGTTTTATTAAAACACAACTACATGATCATTTTGATATAATTACAGTTTCATTGTACAATATACACTCAAATATGTGAAATGTTATTCAGTTTCATTTTATATACACTGCAGTATCATTTCACCACAACTATAGTATCATTTTGATATAACTGCATTATCATTTGATAATATAAAAATAATACGTGAGGCAGTGTCAGTTTAGATATATTGTAGTGTCAGTTGGTAATTAACATATACAAAATGCGCGCTCCGTTAAAACTAACGGCGCACCGTTTTTTTACTTAAAGAAACGACACCGTTTTGACCGCGATGCACATACACCGCGGTCCACGATATAACGACTGTCTTTTCCCTATACTTGGTTAGAAAATGATTGTGTTGATTCCCTAAAAAACAATCTGATGAAGAAATGATGAAGAAATGATTAGGGCCGAGCCATTGTTCTTCCCAAAAGGTTGAATCTCCAACTCCAAGGGCCCCCACAGAACATTTGAGAGGATGTAAATCATGGTAACTCAACTGAACCACAGATGACCAATTGAGCTGCCCATGCATTGTTGACAAACCCGATAGATGCATATCTTATATTGCAAGACTCCTAAGTCCTAACTGTTGGAGTTTAGTATCGGAAAATGTCGCAGTAGCACTGCTTTTTATATTGGCTAATTTGGGAAAAGTAAGGAAATCTTGTGTCGTGTGAATACACTACCTTAAAAGCAAATTGTCGGGATAACCGGGTGCTTTCCACTGGTTGCACACAGACTTTCTATGAGATACCGGCACAGGTCTTCGCAGTCACATTAGGACCCGACTTAGAGCTCAGACAGGAGGCTCAGAGAGAATAGAAGAATAGAAGAAGAGAAGAATGAATTGTTGTGTGTTTTAATGAATAAGGGAAGTGCCCCTTATATACTAACATAGGCTTCTCTTCTCAACCATCCAAATCCAAAACCAGTGCTGGACCACTTATTCTAATCAAATGAGATTGACTCATTTGAGTGAAAAACTAACAACTACAAAAATAATTAGACAAAGTAATTTTGGACCAACTCATAAATTTTCCAACATCAATTTTTGAATGTTATTCACAACACTAGCGTCCATAACACTTAGTTCCTAGTGACCTGGCCTGGACCAAACCTCAACAAGGAATGAACGAGGAAATTAAATGCTGCTCTAAACAAGATCGAATAATGATGCCGCAATGGGGTTTAATTGGTTGGGTGTTACATATATAATCACCATGATGATTTTATTGTAACGAATTGAAAGGAGTTAGTTCAATGGAAAGTGCTATTCTCTCTCTTAGAGAAGCGAGGCGATTGCTATATCCGTGAAGCTTTGAACAGGTTGCATTGAAGGGATACAACTATGACAATATAATGTGCTTGAAACAAATTCACTGCGAGTAGTTCAAAGTCTGTAATCTGTTAAAAAGACACGCCTCTTTTCATTTAATCTCATATGATATTAAAAACTTGTTAAATGAGTTTACTTAAGTATTTATATCTTTTGTCAATCGATCCAAAAAATTAGACTGCTCATGCTGTAGCTAGCTAAGCATCCCATTTCTATGGCTGGTTGCTCAGAGTAGTGGTCCTTCAATCCTCCTATCTTCATTTGTAATATTGTATCCTCGGGTATTAATGAATGAAATGTTTTCTTTTAATTTCAAAAAAACATTGAATTATTTTCATCTTAAGGTATATATTACACCGACTTTAACCACTTTCTAGATTGAGATGAAATTTCAGTATTAGTAAAAAATATCTCCCGGTACCAATCACAATCACAATCATGTCATGTAAATGCATGTAATTTGGAGCATTCATGCAACCGAACACGCGTACGTGCAACTACCGCAGTGTGTTTTTTCCACCACAAATAAAGGAAAGATAGATCGATGAAGCAGTAGACAGTAGTATTGGCCTCATCTATCACTAGCTACTTTAATGGAATTTTTTTTTTTTTTTTTTTAAACAACTTTAATGGAATCTTTAATTTTAAGTAAATCATGATGATCAGGCCAGGCCGGTTTACTTTTGTAGCAGAGGGGATGTTTCATTAGCATCTCCACTTTGACGTACAATATCCAGTGGCTCAACTATGATTATAGCCTCTCTCCACATGCCCCACATCACCATGTAGAATCCAACAATAACGATTATTGATCCAATAATACTGTCAAAACGTACGTAACTTGTCTAAGACTATCTCACATATCTTTATCCGTGAAACGGATCGGGTTAAAATAAAATGTAATACTTATACTAGTAATGTAATACCATGGTTGCAGTAGGCGCTAGGCGCTAGTCGGGCGCCCGGACAGCGCCTAGCGCCTAGACGGTCTAGGCGGCGCCTAGGCGGAATCTAGGCGGCGCTAGGCGGACGCCAAAAAAACAGTGGTAGACTTGTAGTTTGACAATTTTAATGAGGTTGTTTTCAACATTTAATAAAATAACACATCCAACTAAATGAATTAATGATAATTCATAACATCAAAACAATGGTTTTCAAAAAAAAAAAAAAAACATTAAAACAATATTAAAAATAAAAAATACTCAAATACTTCAATCATCCAAAGATTCAAAGTATCAAACTAGTCTACGAGTGTATATATGTCATATTATATATATGTATGCGCGCGCGCACACACACACATATATAACAAAAAAAAATAGGCCGAGCCGATCGAGTTAACTCGACCGAAATTGACGATTTAACTCGACTAACTTAGACTCTAGGCGGCCAAATCAGCCGAGTTAGGCGCTAGGCGGACGCCTAGGCGGCCGGTAACTTAGGCGGGCGCCTAGGGGGGAAATCGCCACGGTCTAGAGGCGCCTAGCGCCTAGACTGATTTTTACAACCCTGTGTAATACTAAGTCAGTAATAAAATGTTTATTACTTATACGTAAAAAATATAATACTTTTGACGAAAAAAAGTAATATTTTTAGTTTTTTACATCAAAACATAAAAATATTACATTTGTCCTCAAGATCATTATGTTTAGTAAAGAACGTTTTATTCATGATTAATATTATATTTGCATATATATATATATATATATATATATATATATATATATATATATATATATTGACATGGCCTGTCTCATGAATTAGGATCCGTTCTTTTACCCCTAGAATTGGGGCATGTGCTCAATTTCAATCGGTAGTTAGATTATAAATTTATATTCTTTTATCAGGTGAAGCTAGTGAGACAGATATTCAAACTTATTACCTCTATCATGGGTGGGTTGTGATACTAGATTCAAGCATGTTTTTCAAGTTTAAGTTGATATTTTGATTAAAAATTTATGTTTATATATATTACATATGCTCAACACCTAAGATCTCACACTCCAGCCGGACATGATAGTAGAGGAATGAAAGTTGCAAATAATTGTGAGTGTTTACCTGCCTAAATGAAGAGCGTCTGCAAGAAAAAGGAGATTCAGAATTGCTGCAATGACAATTCCCAGGGGTTTGAACATGGCAACGTAGAGCGGACCCTTCATGTCCAAGCAGAAGGCATTAATATTTTGGTTACACAGAGACTCTAAAACCGCCTACAAATGGAACGAAATCTTTAGATGGTATAAGAAAAATATATATAGCAAGACAAATTAATTTCACTTTTTTGTCCCACAACTTTTGAGATTTTATAATTTTTTATGTGCACAATTTTAATATATTTTTTAATTTTAGTGTCTTACTTTGTTATTTTTATCAGATTTGGTCCTTCCAGCTAAATTGACGGTGAAATAATGTTGTCGAATTTTATATTTTAAGGACAAAATCATCATCTTAATGAAATATCTTCGATTCTAAACAAAAGAAAAATCATAGGAAAAATTGTAATTTATGCTCATCCATAATATGCCAATTATCAATGTCACCATTGAATTATTAGTGGTGTAAATGATGCCCCTTAATTTTTTAAACCGTACATATAGACATATAGTGTCCTTCCATTGTGTAAATGTTGCCCTTAATTTTTTAAAACAATACATATATTGCCCATCCTACACAGTACGGGAGGGACAATATATATTCCGTTTTGAAAATTGAGGGGCAACATTTGCACCACTAATAATTTATGGGTGACATTGATAATTGACATATTATGGAAGAGCAAAAGTTACAATTTTTTCAAAAATTATATTAAGAGAAAAAGAGTTTGACAATCGTCTATGTTATAAATTCTATAGATCTGTGTCTAGTTTATGCTCGTCTTCTCATTATTCTCATCCATCAAACACCTATAGATATGATTTTACAATGATTCTGTTTAGATACTGAAGATGTTTCATTGGGAAGATAATTTTACCCCTAAAAATATAAAATCAAGTAATATTTTGCTATCAATTTGGTCAAAAGGACCAGAATTGATAAAAATAACAAAATTATGCACAAAAAATGATACAACCTCAAAAGTAGTCGGAACAAAAGTGAAATTAATTAAAACCCAAAATCTGATATAATTATGAATTTAAATTCTTGCTTACAGAAGCAACAATGGCAGCCATTCCAATGCCAGGCTGCAGCTTCCAAGCATCCAGCTTTCTTTCTACTAGTGCTGAAACAATTGCGCATTGGATACTAGTAAAGCCAGTACCGAAGAACACTACTGTACTCTGTTCTGGGAAATTCTTTAGTATAGCTGTCTGCAGATATGATTCAAAACTGGAATGAAATTAGTTTTGTGTATTAATGGGATAATCTATCCATATTCTTCATACTCATTTATATATATTGTACCTGAAGAATGTTCCACACAGATAGAAAAAGGTATGCAGCTACACTCATAACACCTCCCACCACCCACCTTGATGAATATTCATCTGACAGAAGAGATTTCTGAGGCAATAAAATAGACGAAGATCCCAAGATTGTTGGTCCTTGATATAGAGTCATGACAAATGCCCCTATGATTGACACAATTGTGCCCACTGATTTTGCTTGCCATGTTCTTCTCTTCACCTCAAACTTCTTCATCCTAAAGTTTATAACAATTCATGGAAGTTTCCAGACAGAAGCAGGCTAGGGGGATTACTGCTTGCTGCCAATGACCTTGTGGTCTAGTGGCACGAAGTCGTTCTTCCAAATGGGAGGTCATGAATTTGAGCCCCAGTAAGCTCTTTGTGTTTCAGTAGGTTAAAAAAGTAATTACGAACGGATACTATATTGTAACAGAATCAGTAATTACGAACAGATACTTGTATGTCTTACCTGAAAACCATTGTAAGCACAAATGTAAAAGCAGGTATCAAGTTACTAATGCCTGCAGAGAGAGTAGGGGAGCTATAGTTGAGCCCTTGGTTACCAAAAACCGCTACACATGTCCTGCAATATTATCATAATTATAAAATTTTCTTAGACATATAGATCTTCAATTTATACCTTTAGTTTCTTTCATCATCACAAAGCTTAGCTGCGCTTATGAATGTAGTATTAATACCCGAGCAGGCCGAGGATTAAGCATCTGCTCAGCATATACAAGGTTAGAGGTAAAGGATGCCTTCTGAAACATGAAAGTAAACTTATGAGTTGGAATGAAGCTTATTAATTTGATAAGTAAACAATGGGATTTGATTTGTTAAACCGGCCTGTGGCGCTGGATGATGAATACGGGAAGAAGAAAGAGGGTGCCAAGGAAATAGTAGTAAACGATGTATATAAGAGGGCTCAACCCGGAGTTGAGGGCCAATTTGGCTATTGTGGTTCTTGCCATCTCCAGACACACCACTACTATCATTCCTACAAATGGAACTACTTCCTTTCTCATAATCTCACTTCCCATTATTGCCATATCTTTGCTATCTCACACACTCTCGCTCCACTTTCACACTTTCAGCTGCATATATAGTATCTATTTGTATTGGAGAGAAGTTAATTTGGCAGTGACAGATGCAAGAGAGAGAGGGTGGGGAGCTTTGCAACATGTGAGTTATTCTCTTCCAACAGAAGAGAAATAAGGGTGTGTTTGGTTCGTTCATGGGAATTGGAATCGGAATGGGTATTAAATACTGGGTAATGGTAATGGGTTTTGGTGAAAGTATTTAACATGTTTGGTAGTAGGGTAGAATGGGAATGATTACTAATAATAGTGCTTGAGAATGAATAAGGGAATGAAACCCTTATTTTATTTGGGTATGAGTTTGCAATTGATGGAATATTTAAAACCCATAGTAGTGCTCTAAAAACCTATCAATTAAACAATAACAATCACTTTTATACTCATTCCTATGAGTAAAATCCATCAACCAAACACACTCAATGAGAAGAGAGCAGAGTTGCGTTTGTTATTTGTCAGACTTGTATAATCATTTTCATTTGACTTTATGTATCACATTTCGTATTCTACTGTTATGAATTAGTACCTATGAGCAAATTGCATTTAATGAGGGGGGCAAAACACAATTATATTGATGCAACCTTCTTGTTACCTAACTTTTTTTTTTTTTTTTTTTTTTTTTTTCTAAATACTACCGACTCTATTATAATATAGTATATATTCATACATACTTTCTCAAAGAGTCGTTACCTACCTAACTTTTAAGAGACAATGTAAAGTATATCTTGCTTGTCAAGTTGTACGTTATGTTAAAAATATTGTACCTTAATCTTTTTAAGACTAAATTGCTTTTATGACATTAAGTATTTCGTTAGTTAGTTATTAATTACTAAGTTAATTACCTAATTGCATTTACCTTGAATTCATTATTTAACAAAATAATTTACCTAAATTATTAAAGAGTAACTCTCCCGTGAGATCGTCCCATAGATCCTGGTCTTTAAAACGAGTCGAGTTAATATGAAAATGTAAAATACTTATACGGACAAATATAATACTAATTAGGAATAGAGTGTTTGTTACTTAAGGTATAATGTAATATTTTTGAGCTTGAAGAGTGTGGTTGTGTGGAAGGGACTCATCTATTCTTAACCAAAGGTCAAAGATTCAATCCTTAGCTTTGGGAGTAGAGTAACCTTAAATCTTCAGTAAGGGGATTAATGTAATACTTTTGAGGAAAACTGCAATACATTTTTCAAAATTATTGTTTTTTTGGGTTTTAATTTACTATTATCTTACCCATTATTAAATATATTATTAC
Source organism: Ipomoea nil (assembly GCF_001879475.1). Lineage (NCBI taxonomy): Eukaryota > Viridiplantae > Streptophyta > Magnoliopsida > Solanales > Convolvulaceae > Ipomoea > Ipomoea nil. Next base: position 9,193,055 of record NW_017617471.1, read on the forward strand.
CATTAATTTGTATCTATATCTCAACTAAAATTTTATGTACATAAACAATAAAGTGTATTTACATCATATATATATTTCCACTCACTCTACGGTTAATTCATAATAATATCCTTTTATAAATTTATAAAAATAAAGATTCGAAAAACATAATAAGTCTCAATCAAAGTTATATCCCTTATTTATGTTCATGTTTTTAATGCTAATCATTTAATGGGAAAATGACACTTTTCCCTCTAAGTTATATATTTATAGCACTTTTCCCCCTGAATTGTTCATGTAAGCACATTAGTCCCCCCTTAATTATTCTAAAAGTGGCGATTTCCCCCCCTGATATATTAAATTGACATTTCTACCCTTAAAGTAAACATTTTAATTATTTTTCTTCTCTAACAAATTATTGTGTATACGTAGGGATGACCATGGTTCGGTTCTAACTGAACTGGACACTATAGCAATCGAATTAAAAGTTTCCAGTTATGATTCATATCCAGAACCCAATATTTGGATTTCAGTTTATTAAAATTATGAATCAAAAAAGCTGGATCCTGAATCGGGAACTGGCGGTTCCGGATCCGGTTCGCGATTTTGGACCGTCTTTATTTTAAAATTTAATTTTTTTATTTTAAAATAGTCTAAATTCAACAATAAATGTATTTTATTTTTTCTTTTTCAGTTCGGAACATGAACCAGCCGTTCTGATTCGCAATTTTAATAAACTCTAAATATCGGATTTCGATTCTAAATTGTATTTGGAATATTTCGGTTTGGTTGCTATAGTGTCTGTTTGATTTGAATCAAATTGTGGTCATAATTTGTTGGAGAAGAAAAACAAATGAAATATTTATTTTAAGGGTAAATATGTCCATTTAACATTTTAGGGGGAAAAACAGCCACTTGAATAATTCAAGGGAGAAAAGTGCTATAAGTATATAACTCATGGAGAAAAAGTGCTATTTTCCCTTTTGTACATTGTACTTTTAGAGTTGTACTATATAATTTTTTGGACAAAAATACCCCTACCGTTATAACTTTCGTTATCTTTTTCATTATTGTTATCATGCACATACATGCATCCACTATATATATTTTTATATTCTTTAATGATAATAATAGGTGTAAACATTATATATTGGATTAGTATAATAAATAAATTTGATTTCATATAGATTTTAATTAGTAGGAATTTGTTAGTTATTTTAAAAAAGGAATAAAGGTCAAATAGGCCACCCAAGTGCACACCAAAGTGCAATTATGTCATTGAATTCAAAAAGAATGCAATTGAGCCATTAAACAACACAAGAAATACAATTTAGCCCAAAATGATTTGTTTACCTGATGTAGTAAGTTACTGATTTTAAAATTAATTTTTTATAATAACTTTTAATAAATAATTAATTAAAATATTAAAAAAAAAAAAAAAACTTCTTCTCCATGGCTATGGAGACGAAGGGACCTTTCGTCTTCATGGCTGGGACCTTCGTCTCCATGTCTCCATGGCTGGAGGTGGAGGTTCGTCTCCGGCCATGGAGACAAAGCCAGCCGGAGACGAATCGTCTTCGGCCACCATATTCTGTTATTTTTTTAAAAAAAACTTTTTTTTAATATTTTAATTATTTATTTATTAAAAATTAATTTTAAAAAAATAATTTTAAAATTGGTAACTTGCTACATTAGGTAAACAAATCATTTTGGACTAAATTGCATGTTTTTGTGTTTGTTCAATGGCTTAATTGCATTCTTTTTGAGTTCAATGATCTAATTGCATTTTGATGTGCAGTTGTGTGGCCTATTTGACCTTTATTCCTTAAAAAAAAAATATTGAGCATATACTTTTGCACATCACGCATAGAAAAGACTAGTAATGTAAGTAAACATTATATTGGACCTGTTTGGTAAAAAATTGGCCTATAGGTCAATTTAGGCTTATTTGACCACTATTAATTGTTTGATTTAGTTAAAGTATCAATATAAATGTTTGGTTAATTAGTTTTTTTGCAACTCCAAAAGGCTAAAATTCAAAAATTTACTTCAAACAACTTTTTCAATTAGCTTTTTGTGAAAAAGAATTATATCAAACATCTATCAGCTAACAGCTAATTTACCAAACACTTTTCTACAATCAGCTAATGTTATCAACTATTTATACCTTCTAATTAACACAATCAGCTATCAGCTAACACTCGTTTTACCAAACAGGAAATGGAAGTAGTTCCTTTCTGAAAATCTCAGTTCTCATTGTCATATCTTTGGTATCGCAGCTAGTCTCATTGCACTATGACACTTTCAGGTGCATATACTGCACGTACCAAATTTCTATTTGTATTGAGATGAGAAAAGTTAATTTAGCATTTTCACATTTTTCTAATTGAATCGTTTGAATTAAGGGTGCGTTTGAAAATTTGAAAAATAATTTCTGACAAATGTTTTTTGGGTTTTAAGCCGCCATTTTTCAAGAGATGTACATGCAAAATTTTTCGGGCCTAATTTTTTGCGAGCTTTTGCGAGTCGGCCCACCGAACTCGCGGGTTAGGGTTCATGCAACCATAGACCGTCCCATGCGAGTTGGCGGGTCCTGCGGGCCGATCCGTGAGTTTTTTTTTTTTTTTTTTTTTTTTTTTTTTTTTTTTAAGTTCAAAAAAATAAGTAAAGCTCAAAGTCTACAAATAATATTAATTTAATTTATTTTTAAAAATTAAAAAAAAAGTTAATTTTTTAAAATGTTAATATATATATATATATATATATATATATATATATATATATATATATATATATATATATATATATATATATATATATATATATATATATATATATATATATATATTTCCAGCAATGACTATTACGATTTTCCAAAATTGGTCCTTGACTTTTAATTTGAACAAAAAGGACACTTGACTTTCACATTTGTTCCAACATTAGTCCTTCTGTTATCTATCCATCAGTTAGGCGTCATGTTAGGGGCTAAAATGGTCATTTTCTCTGATTTTCTTCTTCCTGATAGACATGCAAAGGACTTAAACCAAGACTCCATTATTTCTCACCCAACTTCTTCACTCGAATTTAATTTCGGATGTTTAGATACAATTGTCCAGTGATGGCGACATGACCACCTATTACAAATATCAAACTGTGAGTTCACTTGGAAATGTAAAATGGATGCATTTAACTGAAAAGGATACAACAATGATAACCTGGCACCATAAGCTAAGGCTTATTATCGAGGTTCTGAATGGGAATGAATGCAGTGGGACTTACCATAGGTAAACAATTCCATGCTCATATTTGTAACAGAACCAAGCAATCACCGTGAAAATCAACCGATGGGAATAATTTCTACAAGCAGAGTGAATTACGCCCACTATTCATCGCCACCATCTTTTTCGGATTCTTGTTTTCGTCACTAAATTTCTACAAGCAGAGTGAATTAAGACCATTATTCAATACAGAGTTTTGCTATAAGCACAGACGTTGACTGTAAGAATCTACACTGTAACAATGGTGTACTGTGAATAAGAGAGAGAGAGAGAGAGAGAGAGAGAGAGAGAGAGAGAGAGAGAGATCACGCTAAAGAGTGAAGCTTTACTACAGTTACTGGCTTCTCAGGGTAGGCGGAGGTAGAGGCGGTTGATGGATGAATCTGGGCAAAAGCAATGAAGATCATAAGCCGTAGGACTGAGTTCCCGACACTCACGTTTTCCAAAGCAGTGAACGCAACCCCATAATTAGATCTTCTACAGAGGCAACCCAGCCCTCGCAGGACACCTCGCTCCGGTGTGGGAGTGCGGTTGCAGAAGGATACTGGCGGAGGTTCTGCTGGGAGGAGGAGCAGGTCGCACACCCCTCTGTTGCGGTGGAAGTTCAATGAGGACGTAGAAGACAGTGTTGCGGAAGATGGATGCCCATCGAAGAGGTCATGTTGCCATCGCTGGTCAACTGTATCTAAATATCCGAAGGAAAATTTCGCTAGTGAAGAAGAAGCTAGGTGAGAAACAATGGAGTTTTGGCTTTGGTCCTCTCATGTCATGAGGAAGAAGAAAACAAGTTAAGAAAAAGACAATTTTAGCCCCTAATTTAACGCCTAACAAACGGATGAATAACAGAAGGACTAATACTGGAACAAATGTGAAAGTCGAGCGTCTTTTTCGTCCAAATTAAAAGTCAAGGACCAATCATGAAAAATCGCAATAGTCAGTGGACTATTGCTGGAATTAAATCTCTCTCTCTCTCTCTCTCTCTCTCTCTCTCTATATATATATATATATATATATATATATATATATATATATATATATAATATCAATGGAATGTTATTAAAAGATTTTATCAAAAGTATCAAACAATTAAAATTTTGAAGTATTCCATTCTTTTCATTTTCCTGCTCATTTTCTAGAAAATGAACCAAACACATAAAGATAATTTTTCGTGTTGTAGTCAAACACGGGAAAGGAAAATATTTTTTTAAAAAATGACCCATTTTCTAAAAAACATTTTCAGAAGTTATTTTTCTGCTTTCCAAACAGAGCCTAAGTATCATATTTGGTAGTGCACTGTTATGGAGCAGTGGCCGGCTTGATTCAAGCACGAGCTCGTGTGCGCCGGCACCTGCGGGCACGAATGTCGAAACCTGTAGCTTCGGCCATGGACAGGCAGAAACTATTAGTTTCGGCCACTGGCCGAGACTTGATAAGGGCCCAGAAGTTTCCTGTTTTGTGACTGTTGGGTGTTCAATTCTGCTGTTACGGAATTAATTTTTTGAGTTAATTCCAATTTTGAATTTTTGAATTGAATGCCATGCTAATGGTTGCTGTTACAGGAAGGTGGAGGGGTGCCCTTAAGTGCCTAATAAAAGCTATTTAAATCCTCCACCCCTATATAAGGAGGAGTTGGGCAGTAGAGTTTTTTACACAGAAAAATTAGAACACGAAAGTTCATCTTTTTAGCATCAAAACCTCTTTGCTTCTACTCTTTCTTTAGCTATACTGTGTTCATAGCCATTGTCTTGCTCGCGGATTCTTTGTTTGAATGCTCAAACATTGAATCATAGCAAGTTTTATCCTGGGAAGCCTAGGCCACAACGCTCCAGCACCTTTGGGAGGTGGCAAATAAGGTTTTAAGGAAAGAGTGTTCGCTTGACTCTTGCAAAAACCCAACACCAAACACGAGTCAAAATTCTCCATCTTTCCTTCCCTTGTTTTCCAGAAAATAATAATCTTATTTTTTTGATTATTATTTGTTTTTTCTACCAACGATTTCCAACACATTATTCCCAATTCTCCCCAACTGATGTGGATGCTCTTAGTAAGGATCAAGGAGGATGTCATTCTTATGGCCATTGAATTGCCAATTAGCAATGAAATCCATCCTAATTGGAGCATTTTATCAAACACCGCATAGCATACAAGTCTTCTTCCCATCTTCTTTGTTGGTCTTAAAGAAGTTAAAAGCCTAGAAGGAGGGGTTGAATAGACTTTTTTAAAAATTTAACTTAAAAACGTTTTGAACAAATATAACTTACCAACTAGCTCAGAACCAGTTAATAAGCAGTGGAAATCTAAAAAATAATTGTAGCACAAGTTTTAAGCTTTAAAACTAGCTGATAAAAGGCGTGAGTTTGTGTGTGTTTCTCGATTCGGGTGTGCATTCATGCCGATCTTCAACACCTGATTTGGTTGAGGATCAAACACAAAGTACCTTCGATCACAAAATCTCCAACCACAAACATAGGTTGCAATTTTGTTTGTTTTCTCAAACGGTTGAACGTGAATTTGAAAATTCACAAATAAAGCTATAAGTTATTTTTGGATATTTTGTTGAAGTTTCTTGTTTGTTTGAAAGCCTCTTGAAAAACTTGCGAAATCTCACTTCATCCTTTAAACTACTCTGTCCAATATGGCAATATATATATATATATATATATATATATATATATATATATATATATATATATATATATATATATATATATAGTGTTGAGCATGCGCCTTTGCTCATCCACAGATAATGAAACTTCAGCACATTTCTCAAGCTTCAAATTTGATACCCCATCTCTAAAAAATCCATAGTGATCGAAAAACCTACCATCATCATAAAATGTAGAAACAAATATCAGCACATGAAAAATATTACTCCGCAAAGAAGAAGGAGAAGAAAGTTAAATGGTTGAAAAGATTGGACAATTATAACCTCATGAAAAATAAGTTATTAAAAATAATTCTAATTATATAATTATATAACATGAGGGACCAAATGTGCCACATTATGAATAATTAAAGGGGTAAGTTTGTTCAAATCAATTAGGTACACATCACCAAAAACACACCATTAGGTATGAGTAAAAACACCATACAGTATTCGAAAACACACCATTTTCGTATACGGTTGGGCGTTCGAAAAAATGACTGAAATATGTAAGTAGGCACATGTATTTATGAAAATATGACGTTGTTGGGGATTTGGCAAAAATATGAAAAACTTTGGAAAATGTGTTTTATCACATTTTCGGTCAAACATTAAACGCATGTGGGACTTGCATTTCTCAAGAAACGCAAATCCCACTTGCATTTTTTTTTTCTTGTCTTCCCCGGCAAAGGAGAAGACAACCAATCTTTTTGAAATTAAAATTCAAGCCCTGTACGACGTCTTAACAAATTATTTTATTTAAAAAAAAACAAATTATTTTAGTTTTTATTTATTAAACATAAAAAACTAATTTTAAAATAAATTATTTTAGTTTTTAATTATTAAACATTAAAAAACGAATTTAAAAATAAATTTTTATTTTTGAAATGCCACATATGCATCTTATGTGGATGGGTAATCTGTTAGCAACTTGAGAAACTTGAAAATGGATAAATTGAATGAAATTGGTTAGTTTAGGAACAAGATTGTAAGTTTTTTTTAGGTTCAGTGACCTAATTGCATTCTCGTGTGTAGTTCAGTGGCATATTTGATCCTTATTCCAAAGATATTTAGTGCAAAATATTCTCCAAGACTAATCAAGCAATCCCGGAGATCGACTTATTCAGAATCCTGAGTCTTTGGTTTCAAGGATATACAAAGCAAGATATTCCCCAGATTCTACCTTCTTGGAGGCTTGTAAAGTGATTTCTTTTCCTTATCCTTAGCTTGGTTGGAAAATGATTGTGTAAGTTGATTCCCTAAAAAACAATATAATACTGATTTTTGGGATATGATGAAGAAACGATTAGGGCCATTGTTAACAAACCCGATAGATGTGGTCTGGCCTGGACAGCAAATTATGCTGCGCAACCGTGTGCACACTGTCATTTTGATTAAAAACGCGCGTTCGATTTAAAAAAAAAAAAATCAATTTTGATTGTCGTTAAAAGCGTTATGTTGTGCATAATTTGAACTATATATCCCGAATGAATGAACTATATTATCCAAAATGAATGAACTATATAGTTCAAAATTATGCACAACATAACGACGTTAACGGCGATCGAAATTGATTTTGTTTTTTAAAGGTCAGACGTCAAAATGATGTCGTTTTTGCAATGTACTCCATACATGGTGCACACAGTTACACAGCATAACGTCCTGCCTGGACTAAACCTCAACAAGGAATGAATGAGGAAATTAAATGTGGACCGATGCTGCTCTAAACAAGATCCAATAATGATGCCGCAATGGGGTTTGGTTGGGTGTTACATAATCACCATGATAATTTTATTGTAACGAATTGAAAGGAGTCCAATGGAAAGGGCTATTCTCTCTCGTAGAGTTTGGTGGCTACTTTTTATGGAAAATCTGAATTAACTTTAAATATTATTATTCTCATTATGTTTATTTTGTAGTTCCCATGCATGCTTTTATTATTTGCAACTCTTCAATTTTCTTAATTGTCTATTTAAACAGACTTTGGTATTGAGATGTTTAAGTTTGAATATAATTGAAAGTCTTTGAGTTTGAGTTCTAGTGTTTGTGTTCTTCCTGTTCTTTTGGTTTCCCTTGTTCTGCATCAGTTGGTATCAGAGCCTCAAGTTCCTAGGCGACAACCGAGATAGCGGCCTAGCCCTCTCCACTTGTCACGACCCAAGATGGCACAAGGCGATATCAACAACAAGGATAACAACCCATCCTTCGGCGGTGACCGTGGAATGGATTGCCTTCGGGCAGCTTTTCAAATATATAGTGAGAATGTTAATCACGAGTTTCAAGAAATTCGTAACATTCTTGCAAATATAAATCTTCAATTAGAAGGTAATGGTGCAACTCCGGGCGTTATCAATGACTGGAATCCGCCGGCAAAGCACGTGAGTAGAAACAGACATCGACAACATCTCCATTACCATCCAAATCTTGAGCTACGCACTTTTAATGGCAATGTGGACGCAAAAGCCTTTTTGGACTGGTGCTTTGAAGTGGAACACTATTTAGACATGCTGGAAATCCCCCATGACAAGCAAGCCAAATATGTTGCGTGTAAACTAAGAGGGGGAGCCTCTGCCTGGTGGGATATGTTGCAAAATAATAGGAGATACCAAGGGAAATCTCCAGTAAGATCATGGAGAAAAATGAGAAAATTTTTGATGAGTAGATTTCTACCACCTGACTATCAACAACATTTGTTTAATCAATATCAGAATTGCTTCCAAGGATTCCAGAGTGTCATTGAATACACTGAAAAGTTCTTTTGGCTAGGGGCATGTTGCAATCTCTTTGAAACTTCGAAACAACAAGCTGCTCGTTATATAAATGGTTTGAGATGTGCCATACAGGAAAAGATGAGCCAAAATCATGCTTGGTCCGTAGATGAGGCTTACAATATGACTTTGCAAGCTGAAGCTATTGTTTCACAGTCCAACCAACAAAAGCCGCCAACAATTGTACACCCATGGTCTTCAAATTATGAGACACTACAGCACACTATTTACAACAATTCTTGCAATTTCCAGTTTGTAGCCACAAATAATGCAGACCCATCTAGAATAACCCCTTCAACAAAGTCGAGTGGCAAGGCCTCTACAAAGAAACCATACCAGAACTCTAACACCACACTGATAATTGGAAATTGTTTCAAATGTGGGGAGCTAGATAATCATTGCTCAGACGAGTGTAGAGTTCGAATGTCTGCTAATCTCACAAAAGAATATGTTGAGGATGATGGAGAAGGGGATGTCTATGGGGAATTCAATGTTAAAGTTGCAGCAGAAGTAGGAGATCATTTGAATTCTTGTATGCAGCGCCTTTTATATGCAGAAGAGAAGAGTCCCAACCAACACAACATCTTTAGTCCCAACCAACACAACATCTTTAGGGCCTACGGCAGCATGTTCGGTAAAGTGTGTAAGCTTACCATTGATGATGGAAACTGCCATAACATCAATTCCAACGTCCTTGATCGGCACCTTGGCTGGGAAATTGAAACTCAACCAAAAATGTACACAATGGAGGTTGATAAAAGTTATGAAGACATTGTAAGGTGGGAGGTCATTGGTGCTACTGTGTACCCAAAACAACCCATGTCTGCTAATGGTTACTGGCATCAAGAGAATTCTAGAGATGTGAAGATTGAAGCTTCAGAAAATGTCATGATACAAAGGGAAATCAAAGACAAGATAATATCTACTAGCGGTAAACATAGGACATGGGCATTTCATGGCAAACAAGTTTTTACAATTAGCAGGGAGGATATGCTCTTTTTAAGAAAGAAGTTTGCGCGTGCAAGAATATCTCACAGATTGAATCTTAAGAGATATGGTTATTTTAAGGTACGAAAAAAAAAAACAATTAAGGGAAATTTGAAGGTACTATGCTATATTTTCATATATCACTCCAATGAGGTAACACTTTATTTTGACGACTCCGGACGAGTCTTTTGCAATCAAGGGAGAATGTATTTTGACGACTCGGGACGAGTCTTTTGCAACCAAGAGAGAATGATGCGGAACAGGAATTGAGGAAATAGTAGAAAAATGGTCACATTCATGAAGTCTAAGAGACATAGAGTTTGGTGGCTACTTTTTACGGAAAATCTAAATTAGCTTTAAATGTTATTATTCTCATTATGTTTATTTTGTAGTTCCCATGCATGCTTTTATTATTTGCAATTCTTCAGTTTTCTTAATTGTCTATTTAAACCGACTTTGGTATTGAGATGTTTAAGTTTGAATATAATTGAAAGTCTTTGAGTTTGAGTTCTAGTGTTTGTGTTCTTCCTGTTCTCCTTGTCCAGCATCAGTTGCTATATCCGTGAAGCTTTGAACTGGTTGCATTGAAGGAATACAACTATGACAATGTGCATATTGAAACAGATTCACTACGAGTAGTTCAAAGTCTATAGTATGTTAAAAGGAGACTCCTCTTTTCATTTAATCCTTTATAATATCAAAAATTTATTAAATGAGTTTACTCAAGTATTATTTGTATTTTTTGCCAACTGATCCACGGATCTGTTCATGCTGTAGCTAAGCATTCCATTGCTATGTCTGGTTGTTCGGAGTGGTCCTTAAACCCTTCTATCTTCATTTGTAACATTTTATCTTCAAATACTAATGAATGAAATATTTTCCTTCAAAAAAAAACATTGAATTATTTTCATCTTGAGGATATATTACATAGTAAAAAATATCTCCATGCACCAATCACAATCACAATCATGTCATGTAAATGTAGTTTGGAGCATTCATGCAACCGAGCACGTGCAACTACCGCAATGTGTTTATTCCACCACAAATAAAGTTCACTACTACAGAACAAACAAGGAAAGATAGATCGATGAAGCAGTAGTATTATTGGCCTCATCTATCACTACCTACTTTAATGGAATCTTTAATTTCAAGTAAAGTAAATGATGATGATGAGGCCAGGCCGGTTTACTTCTGTAGCAGATGGGATGATTCATTAGCAGCTCCACTTTCACGTAAAATATCCAGTGCCTCTCTCGACATGCCCCACATCACCACGTAGAATCCAACAATAACGATTATTGATCCAATAATACTGTCAAAACGTACGTCATAATTAGATTTTAATTAATGGAAAAAACTTGTCTAAGACTGTCTCACACAGGGATGGAGCCAGGAATTTTGTTGGGGGGGGGGGCGCGAAATAGAGACAGATTCAAAAAGAAAACTCAATAAAGGCGAAACATTTAAAAAATAAATAAATAAAGTATCTAAGAAATATATGTGTAAATATTATTGGACATAGACAAAACATAAAACAAAGCTATTAAAACGTGACTCTATTAAAGTCATAGATAGGGAAAGAGCCAAAAAAACTGCAAAATTATATTAACAAACAAAGGGTTTGAACTATTGACCTTCATTATAACCAAACACATATTTTACCAACTAATCTAACTCATTTCCTATTGATAATCAACAATTTTTATATACTAATATTCAAACAAGTACTATATATACACATATACATACAAAGATTATATATGGGGTGGGAGTGGGGGTGGGGTGAGTGGGGGCAGCTGACCCCCCTGCCCCCCTTTGGCTCCGTCCATGGTCTCACATATCCTTAATCGTGAGACAGGTCGGATTAAAATCAAATGTAATACTTATATTAGCAATGCAATACTAAATCAGTAAAAAATGTTTATTACTTATATGTAAAAAGAATATAATACTTTTGATGGAAAAAAAGTAATACTTTTACATCAAAATATAAAAGTATTACATTTGTCCTCAAAATCATTATGTTTTTCCTTATAATAAGTAATGAACATTTATTCATGATTATTTAATATTACATTTGCTAGTATAAGTATTATATATATATATATATATATATATATATATATATATATTGACATGACGTGTCTCACAAATAAGGATCCACTTTTTTGCCCCTAGAATTGGGGCATGTGCTCAGTTTCAACCGGTTGGATTATAAATTTATATTCTTTTTATAGAGTGACACGAGTGAGGAGGATATTCGAACACATCACCTTTCTCAATGGTGGATTCTGATACTATATTGAAACATGTGTTTCAAGTCTAAATTGATAGTTTGATTACAAATTTATAATTATATATTATATGCTCAAACACCTACAACCCTACACCCCGACACATGATAGTGGAGGGATGAAAGTTGCAAATAATTGTGAGTGGAGGTATGGTGTTTACAGTTTACCTGCCTAAATGAAGAGCGTCTGCAAGAAATAGGAGATTGAGAATTGCTGCAATGACAACTCCCAGGGGTTTGAACATGGCAACGTACTGCGGACCCTTCATGTCCAAGCAGAAGGCAGCAATATTTTTGCTACACAGAGGCTCTAAAACCGCCTACAATGGAACCAAATCTTTAATTTGGATCGATGGTATAAGAAAAATATATATATAGGGAACCCAAAATCTGATCTAATTATGAACTTAAATTCTTGCTTACAGAAACAGCAATGGCAGCCATTCCAATGCCAGGCTGCAGCTTCCAAGCATCTACCTTCCTTTCTACTAGTACTGAAACAATTGCGCATTGGATGCTCCCAAAGCCAGTACCGAAGAACATTACTGTACTCTGTTCTGGGTAATCCTTTAGTGTAGCTGTCTGCAGATATGATTCAAAACTCGAATGAAATTAGTTTTGTGTATTAATGGGATAATCCATATTATTCATACTCAATTATATATATTGTACCTGAAGAATGTTCCACCCAGATGCAAAAAAGGTATGCGCCTACAATCATAACACCTCCCACCACCCATCTTGACGAATATTCATCTGACGAAATAGACGAAATAGACGAAGATCCCAAGATTGTTGGTCCTTGATATAGAGTCATGACAGATGCCCGTATGATTGACACAATTGTGCCCACTGATTTTGCCTGCCATGATCTTCTCTTCACCTCAAAACTTCTCCATCCTAAAGTTTAGAACAATTCATGGCAGTTTCCAGACAAAAGCATTCTGTGCTTAACATATACAGTAGATCAGAAGACTTGTCTTACCTGAAAACCATTGTAAGAACAAATGTAAAAGCAGGCATCAAGTTACTAATGCCTGCAGAGAGAGTAGGGGAGCTATAGTTGAGCCCTTGGTTACCCAAAACCACCACACATGTCCTGCAATATCATAATTATAAATTTTTCTTAGATAGATCTTCAATTCATACCTTCAATTTCTTGTTAGCTGCGCTTTATGAATGTAGGATTAATACCCGAGCAAGCCAAGGATTAAGCATCTGCTCAGCATATACGAGGATAGAGGTAAAGGATGACTTCTGAAACATGAAAGTAAACTTATGAGTTGGAATGAAGCTTAATTTGATAAGTAAACAATGGGATTGGTTTGTTAAACCGGCCTGTGGCGCTGGATGATGAATCCGGGGAGAAGAAAGAGGACGCCAAGGAAATTGTAGTAAACGATGTATATAAGAGGGCTCAACCCGGAGTTGAGGGCCGCTTTGGCTATTGTGGATGTTGCCATCTCCATACACACCACTACTATCATTGCTGCAAATGGAAGTACTTCCTTTCTCAAAATCTCACTTCTCATTGCCATATCTTTGCTATCCCACCCACTCTCGCTCCAGTTTGACACTTTCAGCTGCGTATATAGTATCTATTTGTATAGGAGAAAGCAATAATATTGTCTAGTTGAATCATTTGAATTTGACTATGTATTTGACAATATTATTGCTTAAAAGATTCAAAAGCCCCCTCCTCAATGTGCCCCGATGGGGTACGGTAAATACAAGGTCTACCAAGCTAGTAAAGAAAATAGTTAACAAATTTGATGTTAATAAAGTTTACTAAGCTATCATACTGTTTTCCTAATTGTGAAAAGGGAAATCTCGTCCAATATCTAAAAGGAATCTCTGAAATATCTCCCTCTACCGCCTCTGAATTCAGCACCCAGTTGCACCCCCCCCCCTCCCCCCGACCTTGAATGCCTATAGAAGGGTGGGTGATCGGGTTTAGTAACGTTACGTGCCCTAGCGAGAGTCTTGACTGCCTGGTCTATACCTCGTGCTGGTCAGGCACGAATGACTGAAGGCCGCCTGCGCTTGTACCTATGCCCGAATTTGGGATTTCAGCGGTCTCTTGGATAGGCTGCAAGCCCGAGTGCTTGGGCATGCCCCAGATTAGGTACACCACTCGGGGGTATCCATCACTAGTCCCTCACTTTCTCGAGGCTCAACGAAGTGATGGCGCGGGAAAGTAAACTTTTTGAGTAGGGGTTGGCAGCCAAGGCAGCTTTGCTGTGCAGCCTCATTGGTTCATGACAGGTCGGCTGCGTATCTTTAAGGGCCGCGTATCTTTAAGGGGCACAGATGTGACAACCTAAAATTTAATTTTATAAATTCGGCTTTAAAAAATTCCAAAATAGCCAATTTCACTCTATAAAAATTTTTGCGATAAAATTAGTGTTTGAATCAATTATTTTGAGCCACTTTTAAATAAATTTAACACTGGGACATGATTTAAATTTAAAATCCTAAATTTTCGGGTACATTGCGTTCCAAGTTTTGAACTGAAAAATCATTCTGAGTGAAACCGGGAGAAATCTGAGAAGCCTAAATCAAGTGTTCATCTAGAAATCATTTTTGGGAAAATTCATTTTCAACCACAAACTATTTTAAATCTTGATTCTAGACCTTGGTCCGTGAAGCTTGGTAGACCACAACCATCCAAAACCCCTTGTCTGATCTTGTAGAACAACCACCAAATTACCACCTTACCTCCACCAATCATTGAGTATCTTCCTAAGGTTTTGCACCCATATAAAGGAATAGTAAGCCAATATTTTCTCCTGATTCCACTCTTGGCTTCCCACATTTTGAGCTCTGCAAGAACAAGAAGCAACACAGTAAGATTTCACCATTCTTTTTCATCCATTCACCTATCTCCCTTCTAGTTTTCATACCTTCTAGCTTCCTTCTATCTTATCTCTGAGAAATTAGTCCTAAGGTTGTTGTGTTGGTTTGTTTGAGATGTTTAGGGGGTGAAGGAGGGTGTAGCTAGCTTGGGAAGAAGGTGGAATCCCAGCCAAAAGGAGGAATCTACGAAGGTATAACCCCATGGACTCCCATAAGCTTTCTAGACTCTGTGAAGTCCATTTTAGTGATTGAAATGAGTAGAAATGCTAAAATATTGATGTGTTTGAGCTATTAAGTGATCTATGATGTGTTGTTGATGATTTGAGAGTCTTTATTTGCCTGAAAATGTCTTACAGGTGAAGGAGAAGCTCACTGGTGCACAAAACAGTGTGCACCATATGAGACACGGGACTAGCCAACGGCCCTAGGCAGGGACCATTGGCAAGTCCCGTTGGGCAAAATCTGTGCAGTGGTCGAGCCCTTGTGGCTCAGCTACGTGTCGTTTCGGACTGGAACTCGCGTTCCCTTGAGGCTCGAACACTCGGGATCGTCACGACGCACGAGTAGAATTTGATTTCATTGAATTCGGAGTAGAATTGAGCATTTTGTGATAGAAATTGTAAGAAATATGCTACAGAAGTTGTCTGAGAGTAATTACAGTGAATGAAAATGCTAAGTGTTTGGTCTTGGCTATTTGTTTGAAAAGCATGACAAATTATATGATTGTTAGATTAAGAAATATGATCAATATTTGATGAGTTATGTTAGAAAAGTATGCCTAGATGCCTGTTATGACTTGTTGAAAATTTTGCGAAAAATATTAAATGTTGAAGTGTACATAGCATGTTCTTCTTGAATACTAGATTACAGTGAATGAGTTTTGTTGAGTATTTTGAGTTCAAGTGCATGTTGAATACTTGTTAAGTGTTTTCCAAAGAAGAATTGCTAAGTTATGATTTATAAGCATGTTTAGACAATTGTTGAGAATTCACAGTGAAAGAAATTTTGAAGCACATTTTACAGTAAAGTGCATATTTGAGCATACCATGTTTTAAAGTGCATAAGTGGCCAGTGTGAGCCTAAGTACTATTTTCAAAAACTTATATCTATTTCGGAAGATCATTATCTAGTTGCATTGAGTAGTTGAATGATAAATGATTTCTAATTTGTGAGAAAAGAGAAGTTGTTGAGAAGCTATGTGCATAAGTTTGCATAAGTAAAGTGTTGCATGAGTAGAAATGCATGAGTTATATCTATATGTGTGAATGTGTCTAGTGTAGTAAACCGAGATTTTGGAGGCCCGTTAGGACTATGTCTTTTCGGAAGAAAAGAGATAAGATCTGATAGAACCGACAAAATAGTGAAAAGAGAAAGTAAAGAAAGAAACGGACATTGCGATCCGATATGAAGTAACGAGGTTGATATTCCCGAGTTACTAGGTTGGATACTGCCCGCCAGGTTTGGAATCCTGGTCAGGGGTGTGCACACTGATAGTTCGATACCTGATTCCACAATAGCGGTTTCAACAACACTCAATAGACAATGGTGTTTAACCGTCGACTTTTCTAGAAAAGACAACGTTAAAAACCGTTGTCTATATGCGTAACTTTTACCATACAACACCGGTTTCAACAACACTCAATAGACAACGGTTCAAAAACCATTGTCTTTTCTAGAAAAGACAATGGTTAAAAACCGTTGTCTATGTGCGTGACTTTTAACAACACCGGTTTCAACAACACTCAATAGACAATGGTTCAAAAACCGTTTTGTTTATAGAAAAGACAACGGTTAAAAACCATTATTTATGAGCGGGACTTACAACAACACTGACTTCAACAACAGAAATTTTACCCCTACGACAACGGTGAAAAATCGTTGTCTATGTGCATTTTTCTTGTAGTGTGAACTATTGGTGACGCGGCACCACCGCATTTGAACCCTCCCCTCTCTCTCTCTCTCTCTCTCTCTCTCTCTCTATATATATATATATATATATATATATATATATATATATATATATATATATATATATATATATATTCAATTATATGAAATTCGTGCCTTAAAAATTAAAATTTTAAAGCCTGAATGTTACGTATAATAAAAACTAGCATTTTGTACGCGCAATGCTAAAAACTAATACATGTATATAAGTACGTACTACATTTGTTGATGATAACATTGAATTATTTTCATCTAGAAGTATATATTACATCGACCTTTACCAATTTTTAGATTGAGATAAATTTCAATATTAGAGCATCCCCATTAGGGGGCATTTGGTTCAGGTTATATTACATAACCAAGGGAATGTGATATTCCCGAGCTTACATTCCTTTGTTTATGTAACATTCCCTCCACATAGGATTTTGAAGGGATTGTGATTCTCTTCAATTTCTTAGGTTATGTAAGATAACCTTGGATATTTATAAATTTTGTCATTTTTAATTCTAATTATTTAAATAAATAAATAAATAAATAAATAAATAAATAAATATATATATATATATATATATATATATATATATATATATATATATATATATATATATATATATCATGGTTGCAATAGGCGCTAGGTGCTAGTTGGGCGTCCGGGCAGCGCCTAGGCGGGCACTAAAAAAATATTGGCAAACTTGCAGTTTAACAATTTTAATGAGAATGTTTTCAACATTCAATCAAATAACACATCCAAATAAATGAAATAATGATAATTCATAAGTCATATATAACATTAAAACAATATTAAAAATTAAAAATACTCAAATATGAAATACTCAAATACTTCAATCATCCATAGATTCAAAGTATCAAACTAGTCAAATAGTGTGTATATATATATATATATATATATATATATATATATATATATATATATATATATATATATATATATGAAAAGAATTAGCAAGGCCGAGCTGATCGGGTTAACTCGACTGAAATGGACAAGTTAACTCGGCTAAGTTAGACGCTAGGCGGTTGCCTAGGCGGCCGAGTTAGGCGCGCGGCGGACGCCTAGACGAGCGCCTAGGGGGGAAATCGCCACGGTCTAGGGGTGCCTAGACCGATTTTTGCAACAGTGATATATATATATATATATATATATATATATATATATATATATATATATATATATATATATATATATATATATATATATATATATATATAAGATAACCCTAAACCAAACATGATTATATTACGTACCTCAATTTTTACCAAACACAGGAATCTAACATTTCCAGTAATCTAACATTCCCAGCAATCTAACATTCCCAGCAATCTAACATTCCCTGAGGTAATCTAACATTCCGTGAACCAAACGGTCCCCTTAGGAGTATTGTTCACGGTTTTTAAGGAAAAAATGTCAATATGGACGAAAGAGAAGCAAGTGAGATAATGTATGGAGTCGTCTTCATTTGGGGTTAGTTTTTGTCAGCTTTTGGGGGCCAGCTGAGGAAAGGAATAGCTCCACGCCATTTGCGTGAAGAATAATATAATTCGCGCCCAGCCTGGTGTATGCATTGCAAGCACCATCTGGGCGCGTTAATTACCTTTTTTTTTGTTTTTGTTTTTTTTTTTATCTATTTTTTATTTCTTCTCATTTTCTTTTTCCTAATCAGATGCACATACAAAAACTACTCAAAAACCACTCCAAAAACGCTGCTGGAAATTATGGAATTTCCGACCACTTAAAAGTGATCTTAAATCAAGTCGAAAGCCTTGTTCCGACCACTTTTGGTATTCGGAAAAACCTTTATTGCTATTTCCGATCACTTTTTACTTTCGACTTGATTTAAGATCACTTTCAGGTGGTCGAAAATTCCATAATTTTCAGCAGTGAAATCCCAGGAGAAAGGAAAATGCTATTTATATTTATCTGATCCCTATAAATGTTACTCAGAAATTTGTTACTTTTCGATGTATGTGGCAAATTTTAATAGGCTTTTAAAAAAAAAAAAAAAATTAAATGTCAACCTCTTAGAAACTTGACACGTCAAAGATAGAGTGACAAAATTACGAGTGGTAATGTTGGTGCATCTAGCATCGTCCATCTCCGTGCACCAATCACAATCACAATCAGGTCATGTAAATGTATTTTGGAGCTTTGCATGCAACCAAAGACGTACAACTCTCGCAGAGATAAAGTTCACTACATAACAAAGGAGAGACAGGTATTGGCCTCATCTATCACTAGCGACTTTAATTAACTGATTAATTACAATCTACATGTACTTGAAAATTGCAAATTTTTACCCACAAAAGACGATAATCTCTCCCCCCCCCCCCCCCCCCCCCCCCCCCCCCGAATTAAGGCACATATTTCGTTTCAATTGATAGTTGGATGGTAAATTTAGAGTAAAAGATATTTTTTGTTCTAGACTTATAGTGACACGGACAAATTTAGTCCTCCATACAAAAATCAAACAATTTGTGGACACACTTATTGTGACGAGGACAATTTTGATCCTTCGTTACTCTTTCCGTTAGATGCTCCGTTTGAGAGGGGTATTTGCGTCTTTTAATCATGCCTCCTTTACTTAGACCACCTTGTCAAGAGTCACCGGAAAGACAGTGGCGACGTACGGAGCACTGGAGAGCAACACCACTCTCCGCCGTCGCGGTCTGAGAACTGGCTTGCTGTTTGTCCATGGCAGGTTTGCGAATTCGTATTTGTATCATATCCCATTTGCTGGTTGTCCACGCTGTCCCGGACCCTCACGCGCACCGGCTGCACGTCCTCGTCGTTGAAGAAGAAGCTGGCGTTGATCTAATCAGCATCCGTGAAATTCCTTTTCCGGCCAAGGCCGCTGAGCTGCAGCCATATCATCCACATCTGGTCAACGTTTGCATGGTGGCAATAGAAGGAGATATCACGACCGGCGGAGTAGAAGTTTCCCATATCCTCGTCGTTCTTCCTCCTCGGATTGCCCACCCACCTGTGGATTGGCACGTGGGGGCTATTCCGGTGTTCGTGAACATCTACTTGTACATTAACGCCAGATTATTAGTAATTCTTTCTAAGTCGGTGGCTTCTGTATCCTTGCTTGATACCCAAGGTCAACTATAGTCAATGGAAGATGAGACTGGTTACGATTCTCATCGAAGAGGCGGAGCACTCTTCTGTCCAAGCAGGATTATGAGAGGTTGAAGACTTGCCTCTAAGCAGAGGAATTTCATGAATCGGCGTTCCATGACTTTTCGAGTGTCGTTCTCAATTGCAATTCCTTCTCCTTTCTCATGAGTCCACTACCTTTCAGTGTCTTACTGCGACAGGGGTACTAGTTCTATCCAGGGACGGAGCCAGAAATTCGGTTGAGGGGGGGCGAAACAGTACAGACGGATTCAGAAAATTTTTCCAGAAAAGGCGAAACATTAAAACAAAAGAGATAATTTAAAAATAAATAAATAAACTACCTAAGAAATATAATTGTAAATATTGTTGGATATGGACGAAAAATAAAACACATCGAAACTTTATAAAAATATTCATAACAAAATATGAAACATAATTAATAAAAGAATTTGAATAGAAAACACATTAGAAATTACACATCTTATTATAGAGAGTGTGTGTGTAATATTAAAAAAGCTATTAAAAAAGAATTGTAAAACTATGTTGATGCTAAGATTAGAACCCTTAACCTTATTATTATTACCAAAGATGTGCTTTACCACCTACTCTAACTCACTTCTTGTTAACATTTTATAGTTTTTTTATACTAATACTAAAACATGTACTATATATACATATATACATACAAATACTATATATGGGGTGGGGATGGGGTGAGGGGGGCAGCCGCCCCCCTTCTCCCTCCGTCCCTGGTTCTATCAGGGATTTTCTTCGTCATTTTTGTTAGGTATTCACGGAGTAAGAGGGAGAGACGCGGTGCAACTGCTGCAACAAATCTTTATGATGAAAAGACGCAAATACCCCACTCAAACGAAGCATCTACCGGAAATAGTGACGGGGATCAAAATTGTCCTCATCACAATAAGAGTGTCCACAAATTGTCTGATTTTTTTATAAAAAACTAAAATTGTCCGTGTCATTATAAGTCTAGGACCAAAAATATCTTTTACTCGTAAATTTATGTTCTTTTTATCCGATGACACGAGTGAAGCGAATATTCCTTTCTCAAAATCTCACTTCCCATTGCCATATCTTTGCTATCCCACCCACACCCGCTGCAGTTTGACACTTTCAAATTAGTCATTGTCAAACTTGTCTAATGGAATCAGTTATTGAATTTGACTTTAAGGTATCAGATTTGGTAATCGATCTACTGTTATGAATTAGTACCTATGAGCAAATTGCCTTTAATGAGCGGCAAACACACAATTGATGCAACCATTTACCTAACTTATACCATCTACCGCAGGTTATATCTTTAAATTATGTTCATATTTTTTAGACTTAATACCATCTAGGATCCTGCGAGTATAGTGATTTTGCCATGTTTAGTCTTAAACTTTCAACTTATCACTTATGGTCTTTCAACTTTTAAATTTTTACCATCCGTGGTCCAAGTTAACCACACAAGGTCCTTCAACTATCAAATTTTAACCATACATAGGGATGACAATTTCAATCCACCCCGTGGATATTCACCCGAATCCACCCCGCATGGATTGAGTTTTTTTGGGTGATGGTGGGTGGTGGATCGGGGGTGGGTCTTAAAAAAGTAAATCCGCGGTGGGTCGGGTTGGATTCGGGTTCTATGTACAAAACCCGCCTATAACCCCACCCAACCCAGCATGTGTGTGTATATATATAATAGCAAAATAAGTACTAGTATGTAGTTATTTATAAAAGTTTAAATAACTTCGTATATCTGGGGTGGGTCTTAAAAAAGTAAACCCGCGGTGGGTCGGGTTGGATTCGGGTTCTATGTACAAAACCCGCCTAGAACCCCACCCAACCCAGCATTGTTATTTATAAAAGTTTAAATAACTTCGTATATCTTTTTACTATTTTTTATATCTAAACTACTAAGTTTATTTTTAAAAATTAACAATTTAGTTATTATATTTAAATATTTCTATTATTTTATGTTTTAGTATCAGTAATGAATTTTATTATTTTATTATATGTAAGTAATTGAAATATTATTTTTGAAAAACATAAGATGATAAGTGGTGGATACCCGCACTCGGTGGGGGTGAGATGGGTTTTGAAAAAGTCCACCCGGTGCGGGTTAGAGGTGGGGGTGGGTGGAGAAAATATAAGGTGGGTCGGGTGATGGATGTAGCCCTCCCCGACCCACACCCGACTCATTGCCATCCCTAAGTCCATACATGGTCCTTCTAGGAGGACCGCAACTGGTTAAATTTTAAAAGTCGAAGGACCATAAGTGGTTAACTTTGGACTACGGAGGGTAACAATTTGAAACTCGAAGGACCAGAGGTGGTAATTTGAAAATTTAGAACACTATACTCGTCGGAGAATCGTAGATGATATTAATATATATCCTCAAAGGTTGTCCTTTCCAACCATATATCCACCAGACTCAGCAGTCCCATTAAACTCAAAGAAGTTCAGAAAAATCCCGTTTACATGCTGCTCCACTTCAAAATGAAACGCCAAGTTAATAAGCTGCAATCTCCATTTTGAAGTTGAGCAGCAAGTAAACGGGATTTTCTTATACAGGTTAAATGGGATATTCTTCAAATACTTGTTCCCATTGTCATATTTCATTACTTAACCAAAGACAATTATATATATATACAGGTTAAAATCTTAGAAAGAAGGAAACTCGAAAGGTAATATATAACAAGGAAATAGTAGCAGCTAAATACAAAAGGAATATTACCTAAATAAAAGATATTTAGTGCATGAAAATATTCTCCAAGACTAATCAAGCATTAATCCTGGAGATGGGTACTTATTTAGAATCCTGAGTCTTTGGTTTCAAGGATATAGAAAGCAAGATATTTCCCAGATTCTACCTTTCTTGGAGGCTTGTAAAGTGATTTCTTTTCCTTATCTATCCTTGGTTGGAAAATGATTGTGTACGTTGATTCCCTAAAAAACAATATAATACTGATTTGAGTTGGGATATGATGAAGAAACGATTAGGGCCATTATATTGTTGACAAACCCGATATATGTGGCCTGGCCTGGCCTAGACCGGCAAATTATCCCGTGCAACCATATGCACCATGCATAGTGTATACGGTTGTAAAAACCGCGTCGTTTTATTTAAAAACGCGCGTCCGACTTTAAAAAAAAAATCAGTTTCGATTGTCGTTAACGATATTATGTTGTGCATATTTGAACTATATATCCAGAATTAATGAACTATATATACTCAGATAATTATGCCGCAATGGGGTTTGGTTGGGTGTTACATAATCACCATGATAATTTTACTGTAACGAATTGAAAGGAGTTCAATGGAAAGCTAGGGCTAATCTCTCTCCTAGAGAAGCAAGGTGGTTACTATATCCGTGAAGCTTTGAACGGGTTGCATTGAAGGAATACAACTATGACAATGTGCATATTGAAACAGATTCATTGTGAGTAGTTCAAAGTCTTGTAGTCTGTTAAAAGGAGACTCTTCTTTTCATTTAATCCTTTATAATATCAAAATCTTGTTAAATGAGTTTGTATCTTTTGCCAACCGATCTGCAAATCAGACTGTTCATGTTGTACCTAGCTAAGCATCCCATTTAT
This sequence comes from Ipomoea nil, assembly GCF_001879475.1. Classification (NCBI taxonomy): domain Eukaryota; kingdom Viridiplantae; phylum Streptophyta; class Magnoliopsida; order Solanales; family Convolvulaceae; genus Ipomoea; species Ipomoea nil. Next base: position 9,216,543 of record NW_017617471.1, read on the forward strand.
ATGTCTGGTTGCTCGGAGTGGTTCTTCAACCCTCCTATCTTCATTTGAAATATTTTATCTTCAAATACTAATGAATGAAATATTTTCCTCAAAAAAAAAAAAAAAAACATTGAATTATTTTCATCTTGAGGATATATTACATAGTAGAAAATACCTCCATGCACCAATCACAATCACTATCATGTCATGTAAATGTACTTTGGAGCATTGATGCAACCTAACACGTGCAACTACCGCAGTGTGTTTTTTCCACCACAAATAAAGTTCACTACTACAGAACATTTATCAGTATTGGCCTCATCTATCACTAGCTACTTTAATGGAATCTTTAATTTTAAGTAAATGATGATGATGATGAGGCCAGGCCGGTTTACTTTTGTAGCAGATGGGATGATTCATTAGCAGCTTCACTTTCACGTAAAATTTCCAGTGGCTGTCTCGACATGCCCCACATCACCACGTAGAATCCAACAATAACGATTATTGATCCAATAATACTGTCAAAACGTACGTTATAAATAGATTTTAATTAATGGTAAAAACTTGTGTAAGACTGTCCCACATATTCTTATCCGCGTCGGATTAAAATGAAATGTAATACTTATACTAGTAAATGTAATACTAAATCAGTAATAAAATGATTTTCAAAAAAAAAAATCAGTAATAAAATGTTTATTACATATATGGAAAAAAAATATACTCCGTAATACTTTTAATGGAAAAAAGTAATATTTTTACATCAAAATATAAAAATATTACATTTGTCTTCAAGATTATTATGTTTTTCCTTATAATACGTAAGGAACGGTTTATTCATAATTTAATATTACATTTGCTAGTATAAGTATTATATATATATATATATATATATATATATATATATATATATTGACATGACCTGTCTCACTGATAAGGATCTGTTTCCTTGCCGCTAGAATTGGGGCATGTGCTCAGTTTTCAGTTGTTGGATTATAAATTTATTATCGGGTGACGCAAGTGAGGCGGATATTGGAAACCATTACCTTTGTCTGGGTTCTCATATCAAATTGAAACATGTGTTTCAACTTTCAAGTCTAAGTTGATAGTTTGATTACAAATTTATGTTTATATATTATATATATGCTCAACATCTAAGACCTCACACTCGGGCACGACATGATAGTGGAGGGATGAAAGTTGCAAATAATTGTGAGTGTTTACCTGCCTAAATGAAGAGCGTCTGCAAGAAAAAGGAGATTCAGAATTGCTGCAATGACAACTCCCAGGGGTTTGAACATGGCAACGTAAAGCGGACCCTTCATGTTCAAGCAGAAAGCAGTAATATTTTGGTTACACAGAGGCTCTAAAACCGCCTACAAATGGAACCAAATATTTGGAAGGTATAAGAAAAATATATATAGCAAGACCGGATCGGAACCCAAAATCTGATCTAATTATGAATTTAAATTCTTGCTTACAGAAACAACAATGGCAGCCATTCCAATGCCAGGCTGCAGCTTCCAAGCATCCAGCTTCTTTTCTAGTAGTACTGAAACAATTGCGCATTGGATACTAGCAAAGCAAGTACCGAAGAACACTACTGTACTCTGTTCTGGGTAATCCTTTAGTGTAGCTGTCTGCAGATATGATTCAAAACTCAAATGAAATTAGTTGTGTATTAATGGGATAATTCATATTATTCATACTCAATTATATATATTGTACCTGAAGAATGTTCCACCCAGATGCAAAAAGGTACGCGACTACAATCATAACACCTCCCACCACCCAACTTGAGGAATATTCATCTGACGAAATAGCCGAAGATCCCAAGATTGTTGGTCCTTGATATAGAGTCATGACAGATGCCCCTATGATTGACACAATTGTGCCCACTGATTTTGCTTGCCATGTTCTTCTCTTCACCTCAAACTTCTCCATCCTAAAGTTTAGAACAATTCATGGCAGTTTCCAGACAAAAGCATGCTTAACTTATACAGTAGATCAGAGGACTTTTCTTACCTGAAAACCATTGCAAGCACAAATGTAAAACCAGGCATTATGTTACTAATGCCTGCAGAGAGAGTAGGGGAGCAATAGTTGAGCCCTTGGTAACCCAAAATCACCACACATGTCCTGCAATATCATAATTATAAAAAATTTCTTAGATAGATCTTCAATTCATACCTTCAATTTCTTTCATCACAAAGCTTAGCAGCGCTTATGAATGTAGTATTAATACCCGAGCAGGCCAAGGATTAAGCATCTGCTCAGCATATACAAGGTTAGAGGTAAAGGATGCCTTCTGAAACATGAAAGTAAACTTATGAGTTGGAATGAAGCTTAATTAATTTGATAAGTAAACAACATGAAATAATATAATGGAATTGATTTGTTAAACCGGCCTGTGGCGCTGGATGATAAATCCGGGCAGAAGAAAGAGGACGCCAAGGAAATTGTAGTAAACGATGTATATAAGAGGGCTCAACCCGGAGTTGAGGGCTGCTTTGGCTATTGTGGATGTTGCCATCTCCATACACACCACTACTATCATTGCTGCAAATGGAAGTACTTCCTTTCTCAAAATCTCACTTCTCATTGCCATATCTTTGCTATCCCACCCACTCTCTCTCCACTTTGACACTTTCAGCTAGTATCTATTTGTATAGGAGAAAGGTTAATTTGGCACTTTCAAATTAGTCATTTCAATCTTGTCTAATTGAATCATTTGAATTTGACTTTAGGTATTGTTGGTTTCACGGCCATGAGGAAGCCAGATGACGGGCCAACACAACCGTAAAACAATTGAAGAAAAGTGAGATAAATTGACAATATTATTGCTTAGAAGATTCAAAAGCCCCCTCCTCAATGTGCCCCGCCGATGAGGTATTTATACAAAGTCATGTTAAGAAAGTTTACTAAGCTATCATACCGCTTTTCTAATGGCGAAAAGGGAAATCTCTGAGATATCTCCCTCTACCGCCTCTGAATTCAGCACCCGGTTGGCCCCTCATGACCTTGAATGCCTATAGAAGGGTGGGTGACTGGGTTTAGTAACATGCCCTCGCGAGAGTCCTGACTGCCTGGTCTATACCTCGTGTTGGTCAGCCACGAATGACTGAAGGCCGCATGCACTTGTACCCGTGTCCGAATTTGAAATTTCGGCGGTTTCTCGAATAGGCTGCAAGCCCGAGTGTTTGGGCACGCCTCTGACTGGGTACACCTCTCGGGGTATCCATCACTAGTCTTTCACTTTCTCGAGGCTCAACGAAGTGATGGTGCATGAAAGTAAACTTTTTGAGTAGGGGTTGGGAGCCAAGGTGGATTTGCTGTGCGGCCTCATTGGTTCTCAACAGGTCAACTGCGTATCAAAATTTAGTATATATATATTGTACTGTTATAAATTAGTACCTAGACCTATGAGCACTAATCTCACCTACTAACTAAATATTGGGTAAGTTACACTGTTACACACAACGCACGTAATTACAAATGCATGAACGTGGTTAGGTCACATCTCATACCAAAAATCTTATTGTTTGTTAATATTGTGAAAATAAGTATAAGGTTTCTTCACCCATAGCATTCCTAACTCAATCAGGTATTCACTAGTCAAGGAGCTGACGAAATATGCGTGTAAATGGTACTAAACTAATAAAGTCAAATTTCCTTTAATGAGGGGGGCACACATCTTCCGCCCCCCTAATTGATATTAATGGTGTAGGCATTACTATAACTTTTTTTTCCTGTAACTCTAGGTTATATGTTTTCACCATCGAACATAATGATGATTAATTTTCTCGCTGATCGAATTGTAAGCACTTCTAAATATGCAAATAGTACTATAATTTTTTTTTTTAATGTAACACTAAGAATTTCACAGTTGAACATAGTGTGTGATTAATCTTCTCATTTTTTTGGTCAGATCACAAGGATTAATCCCCTCATTTAATTATATGTAGATGTATGTAGACACCTCTAAGGATGCAGACATTACTATATATAATATATAATATATAGTATGCGCTATATTACAATCATAATCTAAAATTATTTGTTATAAATGGAAATAAAGTTACAATATTATTTTTAATCCGCCATAGTTATACTTGTAAACTCTGAATTTTAAAAAGAAAAAAAAAAAAAACTATACTATCTTCATTTGTAATATTTAATCCTCGGGTATTAATGAATGACATGTTTGTATAGGAGATTGAAAAGTTTATTTTGCACTTTCAAATTAGTCATTTCAATCTTGTCTAATTGAATCATTTGAATTTGACTTTAGGTATTGTTGGTTTCATGACCACGAAGTAGTCGGACGGTGGACCAACACAACCATAAAACAATTGAAGGGAAGTGAGATAAATTGATAATATTATTACTTAGAAAATTCAAAAACCCCCTCCTCAATGTGTCCCATTTATCATGTACTAGTTCATTATCATATATATTTGTTTTATATGTTCATAAATTAAATCTTAATAATTAATATACATAAACACGTACTAAATTGCATTTACATTATATATGTTAGGATCGATGCGGTTCACAACACCAAAATACCAGCGGAAATTCGGACCGGGAATAATGAGAATATTTCTAGTGCAAGATTTAAAATAAATCATACACAAAATAAAGGCAATTTGAAGAAGGATTTTTTGTATTGGCAAAAGGATATTACAAATAGGAATTACAATATAACTCTCTATTCTACTCTCTATATTTTGCTATGCTAATGGGAAGATTCCTGATGGAATGGGATGAGATTGGATGAAGAGGAGTTGCCTATTTATAGCAAACCATCTCCTGCAACTTCATCTTGTTCTTTCTCCTGCTCTTCCGAAATGAGCATCTTGCTCTTCAGAGATGAGCATCGTGCTCTTAAAAGATGAGCACCGTGCTCTTAAGAGATGAACATCTTGCTCTTCAGACCAAGTGTTCTTGCTCTTCAGACCAAGTGTTTGCTCCTGCTCCTAACCTCGTCAGAAAAAAGGTTCTGCCCATTTCCACATTTGACTTTAGTATTTACAAATCTCCCACTTAAAGTCACAATGTGGACCTTCATCCTTTCTGCCAATTTCGTGCTGCTTGCATACTTTTTAGGCCAATTGAGGATCTACACCATACGAATTTATCGTTGGTAACCGGCTTTGTTAACATATCTGCCAGGTTATCTTTAGTATGGATTTTCTGTATATCCACACTCCCTTCTTCCACCTTTTCACGAACAAAGTGAAATTGGACCCGTATGTGTTTCATCTTGGAATGAAATGCTGGATTCTTTGTCAAGTACAAAGCGCTCTGACTGTCACAAAATAGAGTCATTTTCTCTAATTTGTGCCCGAGCTCCTCCAATAGCATTTGCAACCATATAGCCTCTTTACTAGCTTGAGTAGCAGCTATATATTCTGCTTCCGTCGTCGATGTTGCCACAACAGACTGCAACTTCGAGACCCAGCTTACTGCTCCGCCAGCAAGAGTAAACACATAACCCGTGGTGGATTTGCTACAATCAAGATTACCTGCATAATCTGAATCAACATAGCCTCTAATAATGAAGTCTGATCCTCCATAACACAATGCAATATCTGAGGTACCCTTGATATATCTAAGGATCCTCTTCACAGCACTCCAATGCTCTCTACCAGGATTTGCCATGTATCGACTGACCGCTCCCACTGCTTGTGCAATGTCTGGTCTAGTGCAGATCATAGCAAACATTAAACTGCCCACTGCTGATGCATACGGTACTCGAGACATCTCCATCCTCTCTGCTTCGTTGCTAGGACTCATACTTGAGGATAACTTGAAATTAATAGAAAGAGGGGTAGAAATTGGCTTACAATCTTGCATGTTGAAGCGCCGCAAGATTTTCTGCAGATAATTCTGCTGAGAAAGCCAAATCTTCCTATTATTTCTGTCTCGGTGAATTTGCATCCCTAGAATCTTGTTTGCTGGTCCCAAGTCCTTCATTTCAAATTCCCTAGCCAGTTAAGCCTTCATCTCCGTGATACGATCATTGTTGGGGCCTACTACCAACATGTCGTCAACATACAACAACAAGATGATAAACTGATTATCATCAAATCTCTTGCAATATGCGCAAGGATCGGAATTAAACCTGTTGTATCCAAAGCTCAGAATGAATGAATCAAATCTCTTATACCAACATCTCGGCGCCTGTTTGAGACCGTATAGAGATTTGGTCAACCTGCAAACCAAGTTCCCTTCTTCTTCAAAACCTTCTGGTTGGAGCATATAAATCTGTTCTTCAAGTTCTCCATGTAGAAACGCAGTTTTCACATCCAACTGCTCAAGATACAAGTCAAACACAGCACACATCGCTAGGACTGCTCGAATCGTTGTAAGTCGTACAACAGGAGAAAATATCTCGTTGAAATCAACTCCTTCCTTCTGAGCAAATCCTTTCACAACTAATCGAGCACGATACCGTTCCACTTGGTTGTTGCTATCTCGTTTGATCTTATAGACCCATTTGTTTCCAATAGCCTTCCTTCCTCGTGGTAATGGGACAAGTTCCCATGTTTTATTCTTATGGAGAGCTTCGATTTCTTCTTGCATTGCTGTCATCCACAGAGATGCATCTGGGCCTTTTATAGCCTCATGGTAAGTTAATGGCTCACCATCTTCTGTCAATAGACAGTATGCAACATTTCCCTCCATTGAATAATCTGAGTGCCAAGCTGGTTCTCTCCTCTCTCGAGTTGATCGTCGAACTTCTGAAGTTGAAGACTCAGCTTGATCTTGATCATCATGCTCTATTGTTGCTTCAGGGGAAACTGGAATTTCTTCTTCCTTCCTTCCCTCAACTTGTACTGTAGTTGTCACTGGTTTCTCCTTCCCAGTGCTTTCACCTTCTTGTACCTTCCCTTCTACAAATAGAACATCCCTGCTGATGATAACCTTGTGGGCAGTGGGATCCCACAGGCGATACCCCTTCACTCCATCAGCATACCCCAAGAAAACGCATCTTCTTGACTTTGGATCAAGTTTTGATGTTTCTTGAGCGTTGTATACCACATATGCCGGACTCCCAAATGTATGTAAGTGAGAATAACTACTTGGCTTACCCGTCCACATCTCCATTGGCGTTTTCAGATCAATTGCGGTTGATGGTGACCGATTGATCACATAACAGGCGGTCTTGACTGCTTCAGCCCAAAATGGATTTGCCAAATTTGCAGTCCTCAACATTGCTCTTGTTCTTTCTAACAAGGTTCTGTTCATCCGCTCTGCCACTCCATTTTGTTATGGAGTATACGCCACCGTGAACTGCCGTTTGATACCTTCTTGTAGACAGAATTTATCAAACTCATCACTAGTATATTCTCCTCCATTATCCGACCTCAAACACTTGATCCGTTTCTCGGATTCAAGTTCCACACGCGCTTTGAAGAATTTGAAAACTTCAAATACATCCGCCTTCCGCTTGATTGGATACACCCAACATCTCATCGAATAATCGTCTATGAAGGATACAAAATACTTTGCACCTCCCAGGGATATAATTGGTGCTTGCCAAACATCGGAATGGATTAGCTCTAAGATAGCCTTGCTCCTTGCTTTAGAGCTCTCGAACTTCAATCTATGTTGCTTACTTGTAACACAATGCTCACAAAAGGGTAATGATACCTTTGTTAGCCCCGGAAGAAGATGTTGATCAGCAAGAATCTTTAGACCTCGTTCCGACATGTGGCCAAGTTTCTGATGCCACATCATCGTTGATTCCTCTATAAGATTGTCTGCTGCAACGGCTGCTTCTCCTTGTAGTTGTGTTTCTCCTTTAAGCATGTATAGATTGGCTGCTATCTTCTCAGCTTTCATCACAACAAGCGCGCCCTTGATTACTTTGATGATCCCATCCTGAATGTGAATTTTACATTCACGGCTATCTAATTGTCCTAGAGACAATAGATTTTTCTTCAGGCCTTTCACGTGTCGTACCTCTTGGATAGTGCGAACCGTACCATCAAACATTTTTAGTTTGATAGTACCAATGCCAGCAATCTCTAAGGCATGATTATCTCCCATGAAGACTGATCCTCCAGAGACAGGTTCATATTCATGAAACCATTCTCTTCGTGAAGTCATATGCCATGTTGCTCCGGAGTCCATGAGCCAAACATCAACTAGACTTTTCTTGCCTTCAACAATTGTTGCTGCTTCACCAATTAAAACATTGCCTCCATCCGATGTACTCACAACACATCCCTGAGCATTTGATGTCTCGGGATTTTTGCCTCTGGCCCCATCCTTCTTGAGCTGCCAACACTCACTCTTGAAGTGCCCCTTTTTGCCACAGTGAAAACACTTGACATTCTTCTTACCCCTTGACTTTGATCTACCTCGGTTGTGACTCCCACTGGAGCCAGGCTCCGTTGATCTTCCTCTTATCACTGTCAACGCCTGAGACTGTTGTGAGGTTCCAACTTTATCTTCTTTGTTTTTGCGCCGACTTTCTTCTTGAAGAACCGCAGCTGCAATGTCATCGAAGACAAGTACCTCCTTGTTGTTGACTAGATTGATAATGAGT